>NC_040101.1:41899393-42202083 GCF_003369695.1 Bos indicus x Bos taurus
AGCAAAGGCTTTGTCTTGGTTTTTCTGATAGGTTTAAAAATTGTTACCTCGTTGACTGGGGTATACTGATAGTAGTCTTAGTTCATGTATTTCAGTGACCATCCAGTAGATGGCAGTTTTATCACTACTAACTCAAACTTTTGAAAACATTTTATTTGAATATCACTAGTTTAAGCTAATGGAGAAGGCAATGGCAGCCCCCTCCAGTACTCTTGCCTGGGAAATCCCATGGACGGAGGAGCATGGTAGGCTGCATTCCATGGGGTCGCTAGGAGTCGGACACGACTGAGTGACTTCACTTTCACTTTTCACTTTCATGCATTGGAGAAGGAAATGGCAACCCACTCCAGTGTTCTTGCGTGGAGAATCCAGGGATGGGGGAGCCTGGTGGGCTGCCGTCTATGGGGTTGTACAGAGTTGGACACTACTGAAGCGACTTAGCATTAGCAGCAGCAGTTTAAGCTAATAAATCTTAATTTTGCCTGTTCTTTTATTTTCATTTGTGAATAATGCTCCCACATGTTCCAACTGAATTTTCAAATTTACTGTGTTGGAATAAAGACTAGAGAAGTCAGTTTTTCCACTTACTATAAGAAGAGTATTGTTAACCCATTTTAGAAATCCATGCTGATGATAGAAAGCACCCTTTGATTTGTTACATAAGAGATTTTAACTATATGGCTTCTCTCTAGCTTCCTTTTTTTTGTTGTTGTTGCAGAGGGGGTTGGTTATTCTAGCTTAATTTTTAATAAGATAATAATGGACTGTGCATTCCTGGAGTAAAGTTATTGTGTCTTAGCCATTATTGTATACTCAAGATACTGTAGGTAATATATACACATGCTTGATAAGTGCTTTATTGTATGAATTGAGTCATTTAATATCCCTAGGCCAAAATGTCTTTATCCAAAATAAAGGTTTTTCAGTTACTTAATTTAAACCCAATTGTTAAGTTTAAATTAAATAATGTATTGTTGTGAAGTGAATGTCTCCGAGTGATGCAGAAGGTTGGAATCCTTGACTTTTCTTTTGGAAATCGTTCAGTAGTCTGACACCAATTCTGTTGGAATGACTGAAGAAAATCTTTAACTAAATAGTACTAGTGAGAATAGGAACAATAATTTTAGAGCTGGAATGACCATAAATTAGCCTATGAAGAACCTATTTTCACCTGTTGTTCTGAGTACAGATTTTGGATTATTCCTTTTCACACGAATGCAAAATACACATTCCCCACCCCCCCAAATCACATAGCACTCAGCACACCTTGTGGAGAGAGTATAATGCCGTTATTTGAGGCCAAGAGTCTCTCTCAAAAAGTGATGGTCACATCACCCCTAAAGCTTATTTTATTAGGTGGTCATTGCCTTTGACATAGGTGTGCATCCCTCCTGTAGGCCAAGCTGTGTTGATGTAACTGCTTAGGTATATGTGTAAAAATAGGCACGTTGCTTCCTTTTTTCCTCTTTATCTTGGGTGAGAGCTGTATTTTCGTGGCTCAAACATTTTGAAGATTCTGCTTGTTTCATACATAGGTAGGTTGTTGGAAATAGTAAAATGGCTCCAACAATTTCATGTCACTTGTGAATTGAGAAAATGGCATGTATAAATTTTAGCAGGCTTTGGAAACCTTTAAAAGTAAGTATGAGAGAACCGTGAGTCAGTTCACAGTTTGAATTTTACTCAGAAATTACCTCGTATACCATTACATTAGTAAAGTATTTCATTGTTTGGCTGCCTTTTTTCAGTTGTATAAGTGTTATAGTCATCATTTATCTAGATTCCCTGAAATAGTTATTTAAAAGTTCTTTAAAAGAATAAATACTTTAAAACATGTACTGCATTTTTCAATAGAATTATTCTGTACTTAAAATTATATGAACTTTTAGGAAAGTTTATTAAAAAATTTAATAAATAAGCCTGTTTCCAAGAGGAGCTTAAAATGTGTTTGTTTACTTAACATTTAAAAATCCATTTCTCCTTAACTAAAACATTTACAAGGTAGGTAATGTTGACTTTGACTAAAAGTCAGTTTTTCTTGTTTAGTTTATGCTACCTATCAGTCTCCCAATTTTAATGAGTCTAGTTATTATCTACTGACATTTCTATTTGTTTTTTAAGGTTAACAATCAAGATGGTACATGCTGAAACCTTTTCTCGTCCCTTGAGTCGGAATGAAGTTGTTGGTTTAATTTTCCGTTTGACAATATTTGGTGCAGTAACATACTTTACAATTAAATGGATGGTAGATGCAATTGATCCAACCAGAAAGCAAAAAGTAGAAGCCCAGAAACAGGTATGATTAAAATGTTTGAGGATCATTTTTCTTGTAGCTAACAAATACTTTTTCATAAAACTGAGGATATAGTAGAATTATAAATTAATGAAAAATTCTATAAGACCCATGTGGAAATGTTTTTATATAATATTTAATTTCATTATTCCTAAAAAGGTATTTTTTTTGTTAAATCCTTTTCAGCTGTGTAGGCAACTTAGGAGAAAAAGTGAAGAATAAAAATACTACAGTATTTTTAATGAATATCCTAGTTAGAATAATTTTTCAGCTTATAAATGAAGGAATCTAGGTAACATTTTCAACACACTAAACAAAAAAATTTATCTTCAGTAATGGTATACATTTTACTTTGTGTAACATGTGAAATGTTCCTGTTTTATAAATAAATATCATATTTTAGACTCCACATATAAGTGATATCATATGATATTTGTCTTTCTCTGATTTATTTCACTTAGTACCGTAATCTGTGGGTTCATCCATGTTGCTACAAATGGCATTATTTCATTCTTTTTTTATGGCTGAGGAGTAGTCCATTGTTAAGAATGTACTCCACCCATCTTCTTTATTCATTCATCTGTCCAAGGACTTTTAGGTTGCTTCCAGGTCTTGGCTGTTGTAAATAGTGCTGCTGTGAACATTGGGGTGCATGTATCTTTTGAATCATAGTTTTCTCCTGATACATCCCCAGAACTGGGCTTGCTGGATCCTATGATAATTCTGTTCTCAGTTTTTTAAGGAACCTCCATACTGTCCTCCATAGTGGTTGCACAGTTCCACCAACGGTGTTGGAAGGTTCCCTTTTCTCCACACCCTCTCCAACATTTACTATTTGCAGACTTTTTAGATGATGACCATTCTGACTGGTGTGAAGTGATACCTCATTGTAGTTTTGATTTGCATTTCTTTAATAATTAGCAGTGTTGAATGTCCTTTCATCTGCTTATTGGCCATCTGTGTGTCTTTGAAGGAATGTCTATTTAGGACTTCTGTGTATTTTTGGATTGGATTGTTTGGTTTTTGTTGTTGTTACTGAATCACATAAGCTGTTTGTATATTTTAGAAATTAGGCCCTTGTCAGTAGCATTGTTTGCAAATATTTTCTCCCAGTCCATAAGTTGTCTTTTCATTTTGTTTATGGTTTCCTTTGGTATGCAGACGCTTGTAAGTTTGACTGTAGAAGTCGTGTCTGACTCTCTGCAACCCCACAGACTGTATAGTCCATAGAATTCTCCAGGCCAGAATACTGGAGTGGGTAGCCGTTCCCTTCTCCAGGGTATCTTCCCAACCCAGGGATCAAACCCAGGTTTCCCGTATAGCAGGCGGATTCTTTACCAGCTGAACCACAAGGGAAGCCCAAGAATACTGGACTGGGTAGCCTATCCCTTCTCCAGCAGACCTTCCCGACCCAGAAATCAAACTGGAGTCTCCTACATTGCAGGGAGATTCTTTACCAACTGAGCTATCAAGGAAACCCTGATAAGTTTGACTAGGTCCCATTTATTTCCTTAGAAAACATTGCTATTATTTATGTCAGAGAATGTTTTGCCTATGCTTTCTTCTAGGCGTTTTATGGTATCATGTCTCGTATTTAGGTCTTCAAGCCATTTTAAGTTTATTTTTTGTATGGTGTGAACATCTTTTCTAACTTGATTGATCTACATGCAGCTGTCTAGCTTTCTCAACACCACTTGCCAAAGAGACTATTTTTTTCTCCATCATATATTAAAGATTTTAGGTGATGTTCATAGCAATGTTTTATGAATAATTCACCTTACTGTAGCATATAACAGGAATTAGAATCAGTGTCAACTTAAAAAAGATGTACTATAAGAGTTGTGAGTTAAGTTTTATTGGGGGCAGAATGAGGACTACAGGCCAGCAGACAGCACCTCAGATAGCTCTGAGAAAGTGCTCCAAAGAGGTGGGGACAAGGTCAGTGTTCGTGATTTTGGTGAAGGGAGAGTTCATGCAATCAAGCACTTATCTTACAAAAAGATTTTCTGCTGGTCACAAGGAGCTGATGTCTAAATTACTAGGGTTGTGCTAAACGATTGCGATGGAAGTTATTGAATAGCTAGGTCATTTCCAAATAAAATAAAGATTCAGAAAGGAGGCTGTAGCTGCCGCTACTGCATGTGTTATAACCCCTGCATTCGTAGCTGCTCCCACAACCACATCAGCACAGGAAATACCAGAGGCAGAGCCAGAGCCTGAAAAGGAGCCTGAAAGTGAGGCTAAAGATAACCTTGATGACTTAGAAAAGCACCTGGTGAAAAGGCCCTGCGATCAATGCGGAAGGCTCCAGTGTCCCCACAGTCTTAGGTGGAAATGCTTGTTATAATGTAAATTTTATTTGGTTTGTATGCAATTCAGTTCCAAAATTGCTAAAAATTTTTTGAGCTTTAGACTATAACATATGTTGTAATAATTGCTAGGTTGAAGTTCCCCACGTGAAAAAGAAAAGGGCATGGATATACATGGGTATACATGGCAAAAGACGTCCACAGTATATTAGTGAGATGCTTTCATTGACAGTGGACATAAGTTTGTTTAGAGTGAAATATTTTAAGTCAAAAAAGAAAAATCCCCTTTTTAAAAAAGGGGGTTTAAATATTGTTGCCATTCTTATGGTTCATTTAAATACCCCTGGCTATCCCCAGAGGTTTTTCTTTCCACTTTTTTCTTTTTTTCCTTTTTCTCATTTGAGTCTTAGCACCCACTTATGATGCTTTCAACCTTGTATGGTTTGCAAGCTTTCCCAGAACTACTGTTGAACTACCACAAAAGTGTAAATGAATATTTTAATGCCACAATCTTTCCTGTTGCCTGTGGAGTCTCTGCTGAAATGAATCAGGATTCTAGCTCTGAGACAGAAAATGAAAGCATGTTGTTTGCCAGGACACTGTAGGTTTATATAAATGTGTAACAAGTTGGTTTGGAACACTGGAATTTCATTCTTTTCTCTTTTTTTGTAAAGGCAGTTAACTAGTCCCAGGAAGGATCCTTCAGTTATATAAAATTTTGTTTTATGGAAAAAAAATAAGATTCAGAAATATGAATTACTGAACACTTTCTCTTACAAAGAAACTAGAGATTTTGGACTACAGATAAATAATGTTCAGTGCCATCCTGAGATGTCCTCTATAAGAAAGCAATTGTTTTTAGAAATGATCACTGGTATTTATGTTTGCCAATCTACAGAATACTAATATAAAGGACAGTTAGTTCATGATTGTTTAGGAAAGTGTGATGTGATTTTCTATTAAAGAAGGTACGAGGAATGGGATTGATTTTGTTAAGGGGACAGGAAATATGTCTTATTTACCTGGGGAGGTGGATGGGTAGAAGGGGCCACTGCTGGTACCAAGGCTCTGTTTCTCAGAGAGTTCAGGCAAAGGAAGGAAGTCCACCCTGGGTCTTTTCATCAGTCACCATAACTGTCAACTTAAAAGGTGCACAACGTGAGAGTTGCCAGTTAAGTTTTATCTGGGACAAAATGAGGACTGCAGCCTAGGAGACAGCACCTCAGATACCTCTGAGAAACTGCTGTTTATAAAGGTTGAGGGTGGTCAATATACATGATTTTGGTGCAGGAGTGTTCATGCAGTCAAGCACTTTTTGTACAAAAAGGTTTTCCTACTGGTTCCAAGGAGGTGATGTCACCGTGAGGGGACTTACTTAGTGCTTTTCTAAATATGAGGAGATCCAAGGATCAGTTCAGGTCAGTTCAGTTGCTCAATTGTGTTGGACTCTTTGTGACCCCATGGACTGCAGCACGCCAGGCTTCCCTGTCCATCACCAACTCCTGGAGCTTGCTCAAACTCATGTCCATCGAGTTGGTGATACCATCCAACCATCTCATCCTCTTTCATCCCCTTCTCCTGCCTTGAATCTTTCCCAGCATCAGGGTCTTTTCCAAGGAGTCAGTTCTTCGCATCAGATGGCCAAAGTACTGGAGTTTCAGCTTCAGCATCATTCCTTCCAAAGAAATCCCAGGACTGATCTCCTTCAGAATGGACTGGTTGGATCTCCTTGCAGTCCAAGGGACTCTCAAGAGTCCTCTCCAACACCACAGGTCAAAAGTATCAATTCTTTGGCACCTCAGCTTTCTTTATGGTCCAGTTCTCACATCCATACATGACAACTGGAAAAACCAAAGCTTTGACTAGGTGGACCTTTGTTGGCAAAGTAATGTCTCTGCTTTTTAATATGCTGTCTAGGTTGGTCATAACTTTTCTTCCAAGGAGCAAGTGTCTTAATTTCATGGCTGCAGTCAGCATCTGCAGTGATTTTGGAGCCCAAGAAGATATCAGTTCCTGAAAGTAACTGTCTGAAGACCTGTTCCAGCAGTTTCTCTGGAGCACAAAATGCTTCATTCTCAACCCTAGATTCCCTTCAGGGCATGTCGAAGGTCAACAGCTATGGCAGCACAGGATTCAGTCCTCTCAAGGACAGAAGGCAAATGCCCTTGGCAAGTGCCAATATGTCACTGACAAAGGAAACTAGAACCAAGATATGTTGGTTACAGACAAATAATGCTGGCAGAGACCTAGAATAAAGGAGTGACAGAAGGAGTGGAGTGGGTAAAGTAGGTAAACGTTCAGAGGAGTTCGTGATGACGAGAAAAGGGACAGGTGAAATGAGGTTTGTCTGGAATCCTCAGACTCATAGTGTCTTTTATAGAGTTTTAGAATCTGTAGATGGGGCAAGTACTTGAGAAGATGACGTTTGATTTGGGCATATTGAGATTGTGTTGGTGGTAGGAATCCAAGGGAGAACATTCATGGAGTTGTTGAATTGTAGGTCTAAATGGCAGGGGAAGGATCAGTCTTTGTGTTAGTCACTCAGTTGTGTCCAACTCTTTGTGATCCCTTGGACTATAGTACACAAGGATCCTCTGTCCATGGGATTCTCCAGGCAAGAATACTGGAGTAGTTGCCATTTCCTTCCTGCTCCAGAGAATCTTCCTGAACCAGGGACCGAATCCGGGTCTCCCACTTGCAGGCAGACTCTTTGCCACCTGAACCACCAGGGAAGCCAAAAAGAAAATGAAAGTTGCTCAGTTGTATCTGACTCTTTGCCGCCCCATGGACTGTAGCCTGCCAGGCTCTTCTGTCCATGGAATTCTCCAGCAAGAATACTGGAATGGGTAGCTATTCCTTTCTCCAGGGGAACTTCCCAACCCAGGGATCGAACCCAGGTCTCCCACATTGCAGGCAGATTCTTTATTGTCTGAGCCACCAGAGAATCCCAACAGTCTTTGGAGATTGCTTATCAGATGCCCTTAAGTAATTGGACTCATTAGAGCAGTGAGTCTTGGTAAGATAAGGTAGGCCCCTGAGCTGTTGGTGTGTTGTTGTTGTTGAGTCCCTAAGTTGTGTCCTACTCTTTGTGACCCCATGGACTGCAGCACACATGGCTTCACTGTCATTTCTAAAGTTGATTCAGATTCATGTCCATTGAGTTAGTGATGCTATCTAACTGTCTCATCCTTTGCTGCCCGCTTCTTTTACCTTTGATCTTTCCCAGCATCAGGATCTTTTTCAGTGAGTCGGCTCTTTGCATCAGGTGACTGTAGTATTGGAGCTTCAGCTTCAGTATAGTCCTTCCAATGAATATTCAGGGTTGATTTCCTTTAGGATTGACTGGTTTGATATCCTTGCTGTCCGAGGGATTCTCAACAGTTTTCTCAAGCACCACAGTTTGAAAGCATCAATTCTTTAGCTCTCAGCCTTCTTTAGAGTCCAATTCTTACATCTGTACATGACTACTGGAAAAACCATACCTTTGACAATACGTACGGATCTTTGTCAGTAAAGTGATGTCTCTGCTTCTTAATACACTGTCTAGGTTTGTCATAGCTTTCCTTCCGAGGAGCAGGTGTCTTAATTTCATCATTGCGGTCTCCATTAGTGATTTTGGAGCCCAAGAAAAGAAAATCTGTCACTGGTTCCACTTTTTGCCCTTCTATTTGCCACCAAGTGATGGGACTGGATGTCATGATCTTAGTTTTTTTAATGTTGAGTTTAAAGCCATCTTTTTCACTTTCCTTTTTCACCCTCATCAAGAAGCTCTTTAGTTCCTCTTGGCTTTCTGCCATTAGAGTAATATCATCTGCATATATGATGATGTTATTTCTTCTGGCAGTCTTGATTTCAGCTTGTGATTCATCCAGCCCAACATTTCACATGATATACTCTGCATATAATAAAACCTAAATAAGCAGGGTGCCAATAGAGCCTTGTCTTATTGGTTTCCCAATTCTGAACCAGTCCATTTTTCCATTTCTGGTTATACCTGTTGCTTCTTGATCTGTGTACAGGTTTCTCAGGAGGCAGGGAAGGTGATATGTTATTCCCGTCTCTTTAAGAATTTTCCACAGTAAAATTTGAGGGTTTTTTTTAACCAAATTACTCTTCACTTTGCTTCTTCAACCATTAGGATTTATACATTGAAATATCTGTTGAGCATATGTAATATGTCACTGCAGTAGATACTAGTGACTGGGAGGTCTCTAGAGGAGATGTTATATAATATAAATAATAGGCTGAAGAGTAAACCTTCATTTAGGGGATAGGAAGATGGTGCACACCAAGTGGAGAATGAATAGGTCAGTATGGTAAGTACCTGGACTGACCTTCCTGCTGAAAATAACTAAACAATCTACATATTTTAAATGATATAAAGGCATTCATGAGCTTGCAAGAAAGTAAAATATGCAGATAAAAAACGTAAAGCAAAAATTCAGAAAGGTAAATTGAGTTTGATGGCTAACTTTTACAATTGGTGGAATTTGCTAAACCTACATAATTTGAGCTTCTGCTTTTATGATCCAGAGGAGGTCAGAGTACAAAGCATAGTACCAATCCAAGATGTAGAGAGTCCCAGAGATGATATTCCCATCAAGGCCTCAAACATGATATTCTCTGACCCCCAAAGACTGTATGTATTTAACTAAAGACAAAGCTGTAGTTATGGTTTAGAAAAAGAAATTTAAGTTGTATTTAACATAAGTTGAAAAATGCACATAAAGCATCAAGAAAGCTGATTGAACAAAAATTAACTTTAAGGTAAAAATATTAATTGAGAAAATGAGGTTCCCTACAGGATGATTAAAAATTCAATTCACCAAGAAATATAACATTTCTATATTATGTGCATCTATTAATGTAGCATTAAAATACATAAAGCAAAAATATATGGAATTACAGAGAGAAATAACATATTCATCATCGTGGTGGAAGGTTTTAAACATTTCTTTCAATAATTGGTAGATGAAACATTTTTAGAGAATGTAGATTTAAACAAATAATAAGCTGTATCTGTGCCTGTATGTTGTACATTGTACCCAAAACAAATGTTAAGTGCATCTCCCAAGCATGCTTATAAGATTTGTGACATTAAACCAAATGCTGGTTTATAAAGCAAAATCCGAAGTTTCATTTTACTGGTAGCATATTTATTACAGGGCTTCCCCTGATGGCTCAGTGGGTAAAGAGTCTGCCTGCAATGCAAGAGACACAGGAGACACGGGTTCAATCCTTGGGTCAGGAAGATCCCCTGGAGTAGGAAATGGCAAGCCACTTAAGTATTCTTGCCTGGAAAATTCCATGGACAGCGGAGCCCGGCGGCTTACAGTCCATGAGGTTGCAAAGAGTCAGACACGACTGAGCGACAAAGCACACACACACACACTGGCTGTACTGCAGTACACTAAGATCATTAGGTCTATCCAATAAGTTTGGGGAGTAGGGGACGTTTCTAAATAACTCTTAGATAAAAGAACACATAGAAATGATATTGTAATTTAGTTAAAGTATTAGGTAGTATTTAGGGAGAATATGGGGCTTCCCTGGTAACTCAGCTGGTAAAGAATCCGGCTGTAATGAAGGAGACCCGGTTCCATTCCTAGGTCAGGAATATCCTCTGGAGAAGGGATAGGCTACCCACTCCAATATTCTTGGGCTTCTCTGGTGGCTCAGTCGGTAAAGAATTTGCCTGCAATGTGAGAGACCTGTGTTCGATCCCTGGGATGGAAAGATATCCTGGGAAAGGGCATGGCAACCCACTCCAGTATTAGGCCTGGAGAATGCCATGGACAGGAGTCTGGCGGGCTAGTCAAAGTATTGGGCACAACTGAGCAACTAAGCACAGCACAGGGAGAATTTATGCTCTTAAGTATTTTTATTAGAAAAGAAGGTAGAAAATGGATTAAGTATCCAACTTGGGCTGAGGAAAATGTTTTTAACAAAGTAAACCCATGGATAGTGAACAAATGGAGATAATAAAGATAGGATGAATGAGTAAAAAGTAGAATAATGAGACAATGAATAGAAATATAGAAAATGAATATATAATAGAAAAACTCAGTACTACAGAAAGTTGGTTATTTGAAAAGACTGATAAAATTGACACTTTTGTAAGACCAATCAAGAAAAAAATGAAGCTACCAATAACTAAGAATGATAAAAGACAATGCAGTGGCAGATGCTGTAGGCACTAAAAACTAAGACAGTTAATAATTATATCAGTAAATTTGAAAACCCAAATGACATAGACAAACTTAGAAAATTGTGAATTACCATAGCTGACTTAGGAATTAGAATACATATTAGAATAGTTCCATAACTATGAAATAAATCGATATTGGAAAAATATTTCCATTAAGAAAACTACAAGCTCGTAGAATTCTACTGGCAAATTCTAGCAAGATTTAAGAAAGAATAATAACAATTTTATATGAACTTTTCTAGAGAGTAGGAAAAAGGAAACACCAAACCTTTCTATGAGGGTAGCATAACAACAATTCCAAAACTTTAAAATGAATGTAAATATTTTAAATGAAATATTAGCACCTAAGTTGTGATTGCCAAAGGTATTTTCAGACATTGCTAAATGTCCCCAGGGGATACCAAGTCACCCCTGATTGAGAACCACTGTTTCAGAGCATGGCCTAAAAAGAACACATATGGAATGGCTTCACATTTATAGAAGTACAGTGAAAAAGAAGAGTTAAATGCTGTTATAGGTGCAGAAAATAGGATACCTTTTACAGCTGACACATTTGAAGTCAGTGAAAGAGAAGTTATTTGTAAGAAAGAGAAGAATCTGGAAAAGGCTGCTTTATCCATTAATACAGTACATTTATAGAGGGTGGCTAATGAGGAAAAATGATGTGGTTCATAGCACTTTTTAAAAAATCCCATAATACTATGATATGATCAACACACATCCTAATCCTGTGGCTAATCTATAACCATGCTGTGTGATATGAATATTTTTAAGAGTAGCAATATTGCTGACAAATAGCAAGATTATATGTAATCAGAAGTGTTCTAGGAAAATGTAACAGCAAAAGTCTAAGTAAATGTGATTTATCAGGGCACCTTCACTTCTAAAAAGATTCACTTAATTGAAATGTGAATATGTTGTCTCTAGTGGCCACAAACTCTAATCTTATAATTGAGGAAACCAAAATAATATATGTGATGGTTAGAATATAGGCTCAAGTTGGGACTGCCTGGATTCACATGTTGTCTATTCCATTTGCTAACTTAAACTAAGACAGATAACTTAGTCTGACCTAAGCTTCAGTTGCTTTTTCTGTTTTGGGGAAAAATTGTACCTACCTCATAGGATCTCTCTGAGAATTCAATGAGTTAATCCATCTAGAGTGTTTTGGCATGATGTATGGCACATTCAGTAAATGTTTATCCTTATCCTTATTTTAATTGAAAGCTTTGTTGCTTTACTAGAGCTTACAATTTAAGGCTGGTTTTGCCCAGCTCGAAAAATATGTGAAAGTGAAAGTGTTAGTTGCTCAGTCTTTTGGGACTCTTCACGGCTCCATGAACTGTAGCCTGCCAGGTGGCTCTGTCCCTGAAATTTTCCAGACAAGAATACCGGAGTGGGTTGCCATTCCCTTCTCCAAAAAATACGTGCAAGCATACTCCTAATTCAAAATTACTTTTATTGTCTCTGGTTGCCTAGCCTCAAGAATTGACTTTAACTAAAAAGGGTAGCATCAGAGAACAATCTGAAATTAGGTAGGTCAGAACACCTGTTGTAGATATATAGGTAATTTCAGGAAAGTTAGACACCTGTTTTCAGATACTCTACAAATTTAAGGAAAGAAATTTCAGTTGTCCATTTCTTAATATCCTGAACTCCTTGATCTTTTGTCTTAAGGCTTCATCTGCATCTGTCATAATAATCCTCCTAGGAAAGAGAAATCTGATTGGACCTTAGAGTCTCATTGTAGCACTGAGAGGCTGTGTATTATATTTCTTCAGTCATGTGCTCTATTTTCTCATTTCCCAAGATCTGAGTTAAATTGCCCTGGTTTCTGTAGAGTCGACTTTCAAGTCTTTTTCTTTTTTTTTTTAAACCTAAGGACGTAACAATGGGCAAGGATGAAATCCTTTGGTGTAGAATATCTGGAAAATCTTGCATGTCTATTCATTGCTCTGTAGACTTCACAGATACATGTTATGAAGTGCTAGTCTCTAAATATCAAACTAAAGGAGGTTGCTTGTTTTTTCTTTCTAGGCAGAAAAATTAATGAAACAAATTGGTGTGAAAAATGTGAAGCTTTCAGAATATGAAATGAGTATTGCTGCTCATCTAGTAGACCCTCTTAACATGCATGTATGTATCCTTAATCTTATTTTTTTTTTTTTGTCTTAACGTTTTCTATCAAGAGTCCCAAAGACCGTGACTAGGTTTAATGATTCTCTAGGAGGAATCACAGAATTCAGTGCAGTCATATTTATGAATATAAAATACTACAGCAAAAGGATATAAGACAAAATCAGCAAAGAAAGAGGGGACATGTAGAGAAGTCTGTAAGAAATCAGACAAGCTCCCAGGAGTTCTCCCAATGAAGTCACACAGAATGCACTTAATTCTTTCATCAGAAGGTTGTGAGAACGCATATCAAATGCTTTCCGTGAAAGAAGCTCATTAGAGACTTAGGGCCCAGAGTTTTAATTGGAATTGGTCCCATTTCCCTAACATGTATCAAAATTCTAGACTCTCATAAGGAAAATAGATGTCCACCATAAACATATTGTTTACACAGTTTAGACACAGCAAGCTGTTCTTATCTGGAGAATGGAGGAAGCTCCTGAAGTCTTTAATCTCCCATACCTCAGCCAAGGGCTAGCTGTGCATGCAGGCCTCTCTAAGGATACTAGTCTCAGGCCCACTTGTAGTAACCTTTTTAGCACACATTTGTTTAGTTAAACTTGTACTTTCATATATTCACCTTTGTGGCATGTAAAATTACTGCTGTAAGTTGATGTTTGACTTGGAGTTGAAATCTAAATTTTTATGATCTAAAGCACAAGATTCTGAATCCCAGTTTTTCCATTTATGGCCTTGGCAAATTATTTCCTCTTTGGAGTTTCAATTTCCTCATAAGTAATCCAGGGACAATGTAATATCTGCTCTTTTTACTTCTAAAGGATTATTTTGAGCATCAGATTAATGTAATTTATAAATTCTGAAATCCTAGGTGAATATTTTGTAACATAGGTATAAATAAGTAAATAGAATGAAATATGATACGCTTATCTCCAAATTTAGGAAATACAAATGTACAGGGTCTATTAATATCTTTGTGCACAGAGACATACATGCCCTTCCAGAATTAATCCTCTATTTGAAATGAGGATCCTTTGTTATAGTTACAATGAAAATAAGCGATGATTTTTTTTCAGTTCTGGCTATGATTGGTGGAGAATAAATAAATCTGTTGTAAACATTGCTTTTGACCAGACCCACTTCCAGCCCCTTTACTCTTCTAAATCAAATCTAGGTTGTTTTTGTTTGTTTTTCAGATATTTTTCAGTTAGTTTGTTGACTGCCCACCCCCAACTCCCTCCAATTTTTTTTTTTTTTTTAAAGCTGAGTCAGAAGGCTTTAAAATACACAAGGTGTATCTATTTTGAACACATATATCCCCTGTTACTCTTTATAAATATAGAAATTTTGACACAGTTTCCTTTTGATCAGTAAAGTTCGAAAGCCCAGTTTGGTGGGTTTAGGCCTTGTTTCTAAACTCCTTCCTGTTATGTTTGATGGCATCATGTATGAATTAGGCACACTCCTGGTGAGCTCTTCCTATTAGCTAGTGCTAAATTATCTGTCTCAGCTAGCTCTCAATCGTCTTGGCATGGAGTATTTCCTCCTCTTAATAGAATGACTTCAGCTTATTAGATCCCTGCCAGACCTAGTGCTTTTTTTGTTTAAATAATAGGTAGTTGACTATTAAATTGCTTTTTTGCAGCTCACGGTAGTTGAATAATTTCAGTGTTGCTTAAGAATACTTACATTAATATATCATTTTAAACTTATTATTTAGGTATAATCAAGTCTTATCATTTGGGATTTTTTTGTTTGTTTTTTTACTTCAGTGAATATACATTAGTGGTAAAATTTCATGCTGACTTTACCTTTTACCAGGTTACTTGGAGTGATATAGCAGGTTTGGATGATGTCATTACAGATCTGAAAGACACAGTCATCTTACCTATCAAAAAGAAGCATTTGTTTGAAAATTCCAGGCTTCTACAGCCTCCAAAAGGTATGTTAAAAGTTTATATTTGTGAAAACATTAAAAATCTGGAGAACACAGAAACTTTCTGCCTTTATAGAACCGACGTTTTTGAAGTTGGATTTTTAAGAGATTGCTGAGATCCAGTGAATGATTTTATAAATAATAATTTTAAGATAATTGCTCATTCTTCAGCTTACCAAATTTGGATAATTTTCCCCCTGTATAGATATTACATGTTATAATAATCCCTTTATTTCAAATTCATATTTATTACAAGAAAATGAAATTAGGGAAATCAGTGATAAAAAAGATTCAAAGTAAAAATATGGGTCTTTGTCAAAAAGAAGATAAGACTTCTTTTTTGTTTTTTCACTATACTAGTGATTTTTTTTTCCCTTTTGGTATTTCTGTTTACTTTTAGAGTACAGTAGTGTTTTTTGTTTGTTTTTGTTTTTGTTTTTTTAGAAGGAATAGTGAATGGATGAACTAGAAATTAAGGAATTAAATGTTACTTATTTTTAAGGGGAATATTTTAATATTCCTAGTTAGTAATAACTGAAGAAGCCTTGTAACTCAAGAATCGACAGTATTTATAAATGCATCCTTAAATGCAGTACTTCTATTATTAATCATTCACATATTGATCATGTTTAAGGTTTATTGAAGGCAATTCAAATGTAGCTTTCTTGATAATTGACAGTGAGATCTATAGAGGTGTGTTGCCGTGGCTTTCAGATACAAATTCTGTAGTGTAGCTTATTTATTGCCATCTAGTAGAAGCTTCTCTTTATTATGTTATCAAAGCTAGCGAGGTTGTTAGTCAAGACTGAAATCAAATTATTAGATAAATAACATTTCTCAAAAATGTAGGATCTTTAAAAATATCAAAATAACATGTATAAATTGTAGTTGTTTATAATCTTAACTAATTTTACAGCTGTATCAAAAAGTGCATTAAATTGAAACAAATAGCTGTACATTTTTATGAAGTAGAAAAGTTTTGTTTCTGGTAAATAGAGGATGACAGTTATAAAAAAATCGCATACTTTTTCATTAACTAAAACCACAAATCTGTTTTTTATGTATTTCTTTTATTTTCTGAAACAGCAAAACTGCTTTTTTTTCCCCTAACAAAATGCATTTAGTTTATTGTGATTAAGAGAATGTTTTCCCCAAAGAAAATTTCAAATGATTTATCTGTGCCCAGATCAAAAGAGTAAGGTAGAAATTGGATTATTAAGTTCTTCCCTACCTTCTTGCAGATTGTTTATAGTATGAAGAATGAACTTTTGTGAATTTTTATGTCTCAGTTTCACAATGCTAATGAATGTAGGAAATTTTCGCATCAGTGATTTTTATTTTAGGCTAGGTAATTGGGTGACTTAACCAACTGGACTTGGTTTAAAATCCCAATTAGCATAGCAGATGCCAAATTATGAGGGGTACTTTAACAGCCTTTTGTAAATCTGGTTTTTATTTAAATGCATCATCTGAAACTAAGGGTGGTTCCAAATTTTTCTAAGTTACATAAGTATTTCCTTATTATGTGATCTAAAGCAGCAGTCCCCAACCTTTTTGGCACCAGGGACCAGTTTAGTGGAAGATCATACTCCTGAACTGGACTGTTTGATGAAGGGAGGAAGCAGGAGGGTGCTGTAACCCCAAGTAGATGTCAGCACTGACACAAACTTAGGATGTGGCACCTTCCTTTCTACTATGAGAAAAGATTAATAAAAATAGAAATGAATATTATGGAGCATTTTAGTATGAACAGAATTAATATTATGTTGATTATCCCATAAACTAGCAAATCTCATTATCTTAAAGAGATAATAATAAAATAACATGTTAATTTCCAGGTGTGCTTCTCTATGGGCCTCCAGGCTGTGGTAAAACGTTGATTGCCAAGGCCACAGCCAAAGAAGCAGGCTGTCGATTTATTAACCTTCAGCCTTCAACACTGACGGATAAGTGGTATGGGGAATCTCAGAAACTGGCTGCTGCTGTGTTCTCCCTTGCCATAAAGCTACAGCCTTCCATCATCTTTATAGATGAAATAGGTATGCTGTTTTCTAAACAGTGTGCAGTGGACTTGCATGTACATGTTTCCTTCTGCTTATATGTTTGTCCAGGGTAGGCACCTAGAAGTTGAACCAGCAGATTGTGTGATATGTCCATCTTCAACTTCATTAAGATCACTAGTGTTAATTACTGTGTTACACCAGTTCTTCAAAGTGGTTATACCCATTTTCACTCTCATCAGTAAATAGTTTGTTTCCTTACATACTCCTCCCCAAAACTTCTCTTTTCAGGCAGTAACGTTAATTTATGTCAATTTAAAGAGCAAGAATCATCTCATTGTTTTGTGTTTGCTGCTTACTGGTATGTTTGTGCATCTTTTAGCAAGTTGATTAGCGATTTAGGTTTCCTTATGTGTAAATTGCCAGTTTTTCTTTGGGATTATTTGTGTTTTTCTTAGTAATTCTTTGATAATGTTTTAATATGATTACAAATATTTTCTAGACTGGCTTGTCTTTTCACTTTATGATAGTTTCTTTTATGAATATTTAAATGTAGTTTCGTTTGTGAGTCTTTCTTTTATGATTTATATTTTGTGTGTCTGGTTTACAAATCCCTCACTACCTCCTTAAATGCTCTTGTTTTTAAAATATATAATGTGAAGTAAGAATCTAGTTTAATTCCTTGCCATATGGACTGTCAACATAAATAGATCATCTTTCTCTGTTGTGACTTTTATATTAGTGAACTTTTCTCTATTTAACATTTTATGGATCATCTACATTTTCGTTACAGTAAGTTAAATAAAGCTACATTAGTTAAAACTGGCTTGGAATTAATTTTACTATTATATGTAATATAATAAGCTGTATAGAATTATACATAGAGAAAGATAGGTATAGATAGAAGTATTTTGGTTACATGTTTGCCTTGTATATCTTACCAATTTATTCCTTTTTTTTTTTTGGATTTTTGCTTTAAATTTTGCATGAGAACATATTGCTAAATTTTTAAAATATTTAATATGAGACTTTTATAAAGGAGTAGGGTCAGTTTGCTTTTATTTTGATAGCTGACAGATTTATTTTTACCACTTAACTGTGTGCCTTTTATTTACCAATCTAGTGGACTTTTGTGCTTTTTCTTTTTATTCCCTTTCCCCTGTTGTAGTAGCCTTCCCCTTCTCCAAGGGATTGTCCTATCCCAGGGATCAAACCCAGGTCTCCTGCATCACGGCAGATTCTTTACTATCTGAGCCACCAGGGAAGACCCTTAGCATAGCTACTCATCTTAAAAGTCTAAGCTAATTATTTCTCCCCTCTTACCAAATAAGACAGGGATCTCAGAGCTCTTGAATACCAATCACTCCTCTCATCTCTTACATGTTTCTGATAAGAGTTTCTCTTATTTTTTACTTTCCATGTGAGTTGTTATTTTTATATTGGCATTGCTTGTTTAGAGATCTACTTTGCCACTTTTTTTGTTCACTATTACTTCTTGAACCTGCCTTTTCTGGATTTAATTTCCTTGTTTCTGAAGTAAAAATTCTTTCAGCAGAGATTGTGAGTATAGCAGCTTCTGTCTTTGTGTGAAATGTGTTCATTCTGTGTTTTTATTTTTAAATGATAACAGAATTATATTTCCTTTCAATATTTTAAAGTTAGAAATCCACTGTCTATCATTCTTTTTGTTGCTTTTGAGAAATCTGCTTATGACCCAATATTTCTTTGTAATTTAATATATATTTTCTGTTACTTGCTATTCAAATTACAAGATTTCTATTATATATATATATGTATGTACACACACACTTGTTCAACTCTTTTCTTAACTTTGAGTCATTTCCATAGTTTTAGCATCTAGGTCTCTACCATATCTCATCAGTTCTAAAACACACTATTTTAGTTTTTTATATTTTAATATCTGAAATTGGGATAGCATGTTATAATTTAATTGGCAGAATTGTTTCCTCTTTTTCAAAAAATAATTTTGTTTATTTATTTTTGGCTGTGCTGGGTCTTCATGGCTGCATGGGCTTTTCTTTAATTGCAGCAAGGCAGAGGCTATTCTCTAATTGTGAGTGCAGGCTTCTCATTGTGGTGGCTTCAGTTGCTGTGAAACAGGGGCTCCAGGGCTCAGGGCTTCAGTAGGTGTGACGCCTGTCCTCAGTAGTCATAGCTCCCAGGCTCTAGAGCGCAGGTTCAACAGTTGGGGCACGTGGGCTTGGCTACTTCACGGCATGTGGATCGAACCCATGTCTCCTGTATTGACACGTGAATTCTTTCCTACTGAGCCACCAGGGAAGCCCTGAGTTTTTTCTTCTTTTAGTATTATAATTTACTTGGCAACATTTTAAAAATTTTTTGATGCATAAAATGATATCAGTCATTGAGTAAGTTATAAAAAGCATTTCTTTGCTTGGCTATATTTAGTCTCATAAGCATTGGGTTTGTATTCTATTAAAAGTGAACTGTAGAAGTTCTATTTTTCAGATTTAGCTGTTTTCACTATAGCTTGCTGTTCTGTTAGAATTTCAGTCCTTTTTATGTCTTCAGAATTTAACGCATACTATTATAATACAGTTTTTTGGATTGTTCTGTTTGAAATTCTACTTGTCCTTTATATTGTTAACTCTTTCACAGTAGTTTGTTTCCATGTGTCATTTCTCACTTTACGTTGCTTTTGACTTGGTTTTGTATGAGAATTCTGTGTTGCCTAAAATGATCCAGAGTTGTTCTGTGTCTTCCACTTAGAGCTTTTAAGATCTAATTTCTTAATATGGATGTTCTTAGACTGAAAGATGGTTCGAATTTAGACTTCAAACCTGAGAGAGAGCCCCTGTGATCTTGGTTTTTTAATTTTTCACGGGCTACATATTTCCCTCCAGAGCCCAGGCACAGAAGAACAAGCTTCCTTAACTCCCTGTAGTGATGAGCAGAATTTTTTTCATGTCTATACTTTCTGTAAGTGTACATCCTTTTGGGCACCTTTTTTTCTACTTCTTAAAATCTCAGATATTAACACTTCTTTTTTTATTTAATTAAAAGATTATTTTTTTAGAACAGTTTCAAGTTTAAAGTGGAGAAGGCAATGGCAACCCACTCCAGTACTCTTGCCTGGAAAAATCCCATGGATGGAGGAGCCTGGTGGGCTACAGTCCATGGGGTCGCTAAGAGTCGGACACGACTGAGCGACTTCATTTTCACTTTTCACTTTCACGCATTGGAGAAGGAAATGGCAACTCACTCCAGTGTTCTTGCCTGGAGAGTCCCAGGGATGGGGGAGCTTGGGGCGCTGCCATCTATGGGGTTGCACAGACTCAGACACGACTGAAACAACTTAGCAGCAGCAAATTTAAAATTGAGCAGACAGTTTCCCTGTTATCAATATTTTGTGTTAGTGTGATGTATTTGTTATAATTAATGAAACATTATTATTAATAACTGAAGTCCAGGTGCATTATTCTGTGTTGTACAGTTCCATGGTCCGACAAAAATATAATATCATGTATCTTCCCAATATCGGACAGAATACTTTCACTCACCCTAAAAATCCCCAGTGCTCTACATGTTTATCCCTCTCAAACTCCTCTGTCCGAAACTCCTGGCTACATCTTTTCATATGCTTATTTGCCATCTGTGTGTCTTCTTTGGTAAGATCTTTATCCATATCTTTTGCTCATTTTTTAACTGGGTTATTTTCTTGTTGAATTTTAAAAGAGTCCTTTGTATATTTTGTATACAAGTCTTTTGTCAAATCTGTTTTATAAATATTTTTTTCGTGTTCTCAGGCTTGTCTCCTCTTAAACCATGTCCTCCCCAAAACAGGAAGTTCATTTTGAATAAAATCCAACTTACACTTTTTTCTTGGATGGACTGTGCTTATGGTGTTATATGTAAAAACTCGTTACCAAGCCCAGGGTTTGATTAATGATTTGAGATTATATAATAGAAATAGATGGGGAAACAGTGTCAGACTTTGTTTTGGGGGCCTCCAAAATGACTGCAGATGATGATTGTAGCCATGAAATTAAAAGATGTTTACTCCTTGGAAGGAAAGTTACGAACAACCTAGATAGTATATTGAAAAGCAGAGACATTACTTTGCCAACAAAGGTCCATCTAGTCAAGGCTATGGTTTTTCCAGTGGTCATGTATGGATGTGAGAGTTGGACTGTGAAGAAAGCTGAGCACCAAAGAATTGATGCTTTTGAACTGTGGTGTTGGAGAAGACTCTTGAGAGTCCCTTGGACTGCAAGGAGATCCAACCAGTCCATCCTAAAGGAGATTAGTTGTGGGTGTTCATTGGAATGACTGATGCTGAGGCTGAAACTCCAGTACTTTGGCCACCTCATGCGAAGAGTTGACTCATTTGAAAAGACCCTGATGCTGGGAGGGATTGGGAGCAGGAGGAGAAGGGGACGACAGAGGATGAGATGGCTAGATGACATCACGGACTCAGACATGAGTTTGGGTAAACTCCGGAAGTTGATGATGGACAGGGAGGCCTGACGTGCTGTGATTCATGGGGTTGCAAAGAGTCGGACACAACTGAGCGACTGAACTGAACTGAAAGAATAAATAATTTATTGTTAATTTCTAAGGTTAACGTTTTTTTTCTTCTAGACTCCTTTCTACGAAACCGTTCCAGTTCTGACCATGAAGCTACAGCCATGATGAAAGCTCAGTTTATGAGTCTCTGGGATGGATTGGATACTGATCATAGCTGCCAGGTATTATAAATCTGCCTTATTTTGTGTTATTGTTGATGGTGGTAGAAAATGTGTCCAGTTGTTTGTTAAGCTTTTTTACAATTTTTTTTCTTAAATTATACTTATCCATAAATGGTGAGAATCTGAAAGAGTATGATTTGTTTATGTCTTCATCCATTTTGCTGCTGCTAAGTCGCTTCAGTCGTATCCGACTCTGTGCGACCCCATAGGCCACAGCCCACCAGGCTCCCCTGTCCCTGGGATTCTCCAGGCAAGAACACTGGAGTGGGTTGCCATTTCCTTCTCCAATGCATGAAAGTGAAAAGTGAAAGTGAAGTCGCTCAGTCGTGCCCAACTCTTAGCAACCCCATGGACTGCAGCCTACCAGGCTCCTCCGTCCATGTGATTTTCCAGGCAAGAGTACTGGAGTGGGGTGCTGTTGCCTTTTCCCTCATCCATTGAGGGCTTCATAATTAATAAAATGTTAAAAAAGATTTCCCAAACGCCCAAAACAAATACAACAGAAGAGAGAAAAACCAGGTATTATGTCACAGAAAAGGAAGTGACTAGCTCTGAGTATTCTGTACATTTCTTTTGACTCTTACCCTAAGTCCTTCTAGTCTTTACTCTCAGTTCTTCTGTCACTTAATTTTTTTGTATAATAGTGTAGTAACCCCAAACTCTGTTATCCCTCTCCCACACTTCTCCCTTTTGGTATCCTTACGTTTGTTTTCTATGTTCTGTCAATCGGTTTCTGTTGCAGATTACACATAGAAGTGACATCATGTGATATTTGTCGTTCTGTCTGAAATACTTCATTTAGTATGATAATCTCTAGATCTGTATTGCTGCAGTTGTCATTATTTTATTCCTTTTTATGGCTGAGTAATAGTCCATTGTATGTATGTACCACATCTTCTTTATCCATTCCTCTGTTGTTGTTAAGTCGCTCAGCCATGTCCGACTCTTTGTGACCCCTTGGATTGTAGCACGCCAGGCTTCCCTGTCTATCACTATCTCCCGAAGTTTGCTCAAACTCATGTCCACTGAGTCAGTGATATTATCTAGCCATCTCTTCCTCTGCTGCCCCCTTCTCCAGTGCTTTCCAACGAATCAGCTCTTTGCATCAAGTGGCCAAAGTGTTGAAGCTTCAACTTCAGCATCAGTCCGCCCAATGAATATTCAGGGTTGATCTCTAGGAATGACTGGTTTGATCTGCTTGCAGTCCAAGGGACTCTCAGGAATCTTCTCCAGCACCATAATTCAAAAGCATCAGTTCTTTGGTGTCCAGCCTTCTTTGTAGTCCAACTCTCACATCCACACGTAACTACTGGAAAAACCATAGCTTTGACTGTCTGGACTTTTGTCGGCAAAGTGATGTCTCTGCTTTTTAATATGTTGTCTAGGTTTGTTATGGCTTTTCTTCCAAGGAGCAAGTGTCTTAATTTCATGGCTGCTATCACTGTCCATAGTGATTTTGGAGCCCAAGAAAAGAAAACTTGTCACTGGTTCCACTTTTTCCCCTTCTATTTGAAATGAAGTCATGCAACCAGGTGCCATGATCATAGTTTTTTGAATGATGAGGTTAAGCCAGCTCCTCTTTCACCCTCATGAAGAGACTCTAGTTCCTCTTTGCTTTTTGCCATTAGAGTGATATTATCTGCATATCTGAGGTTGTTGATGTTTCTCCTGGCAGTCTTGATTCCAGCTTGTGATTCATGCAGCCCGACATTTCACATTATGTACTCTGCATATAACTTAAATATCCATGGTGACAGTGTACAGCCTTGACATACTCCCTTTCCAAGTTTGAATCAGTCTGTTGTTCTCTCATTGGGCATTTAGGTTGCTTCCATGTCTTGGCTATTGTAAATAGTCCTTCTGTGATCATTGGGGTTAATGTATCTTGTGAAATTATGGTTTTCTCCAGATATATGCCCACTAGTGGGATTGCTGGATCATATGTTAGCTCTATTTTTAGTTTTTAAGGAACCTCTGTACTGCTCTCCTTAGTGGCTGCACCGAATTATATTCCCACCAACAGTGTAGGAGCATTCCCTTTTCTGTACACCCTCTCCAGCATTGATTGATTATAGATTTTTTGATGATGGCCATTCTGACCCATGTAAGTGATAGATACCTCATTGTAGTTTTGATTGCCATTTCTTAAATAATTAGCGATCTTGAGCATCTTTTTGTGTGCTTATTGGCCATCGGTATGTCTTCTTTAGAGAAATGTCTACTTAGGTCTTCTGCCCATTTTTTTTATCAGGTTGTTTATTATTTTGATATTAAACTACATAAGCTGTTTGTTTATTTTGGAAATTAATAATTGGGTCCCATGTGTTTATTTTTGTTTTTATTTTCATTAGTCTTGGAGGTGGATCCAAAAACTGCTGTAGTTTATGTCAGTGTTCTGCCTATGTTTTTCTCTAAGAGTTTTATGCATCTGGTTCTTTAATCCATTTTGAGTTTATTTTTGTGTATAGTGTTAGAGAATGTTCTCATTCCATTCTTCTACATGAAGCTGTCCAGTTTTCCCAGCACCACTTATTGAAGAGACTGTCTTTTCTCCATTGTGTATTCTTGCTTCCTTTGTTGTAGATTAATTGATCATAGGTGTGTGGATTTATTTCTGAGCTTTCTGTCCTGTTCCATTGATCTATAAATCTGTCTTTGTGCCAGTAACATACTGTTTTGATCACTGTAGCTGTTTATGTTCATATGTTTATATGTGTAAGTTTCTGTGTCTTACCAGGAACCAAGGCTTGACTCTGCTGAGTAGGTTTCCTTATTTTTCACCATGTTTCTCAGGTGATAGTACTTGATGAGTCCAGCTTTATGTAGAATGCTCTCATGAGGCCCTCTAGCCTGTCAGATGTCCAGCACACCCCACTGTCTAAGATCTGTTCACATCCATGTTATGCAGTCAACTTCTGCCCCTGCTTACCTCCATTATATGGAGAAGCTTTACTGATAAATAAACCTGTCAGTTTAATTCCTTTACTTTTTTGCAGACATATTGTTTAATTTGAGGTTTTCTTTTTAATACCTTATTATTAATTTTTACATATTTTGTAGCCAGAGTTTAAGGATATCCTTTGTCACATTACCACAGATCAAAAGTCCTGAGACATAATTCTCAGGAAGAAAATTAAGCCTCATATCCTCCTTCTACGTCACTTTTGTTAATCGCTCGGTCATGTCCAACTCTTTGTGACCCTATCAACTCCTATAGGGAGTAGCTATAGGCTACTCCTATAGTCCCCCAGGCTCCTCTTTCCATGAAATTCTGCAGGCAAGAATACTGGAGTGGGTTGCTAGTTTCTTCTCCAGGAGATCTGCCCAACCCAGGGTTTGAACCTGGGTCTCCTGCATTGTAGGCAGATTCTTTACCATCTGAGCCACCAGGAAAGTCCCTTTTATGAAAATATAATTTCATTTTGAAGAAATTGCCTTTAGTGTTGGATGATTAGACAAGAAAGCACAACAGAGATAAATGTAGGTGAATTAATAGAAATGATTTTTATTAATAATTGGTTCTGGTAAATCTATTCAATGAGATTGGTGTGCAGGTTTCCAAAAACTAATTATCTCCTAAGCAATAGTATTTATAGTATGCAGAGAATTGACTAGTTAGTGCCTGTAAGAGAAAATAATTTAATATTATATCTTATCAGAGTATAGTTTTAAAACCAAGGAAATAATAATATCTGAATGAAGTATACTTCAGAGCTGCTTCATCCAAAGCCCCATGGTGGGGTTCTTGCCACAGAGGAAACTGAAATAGTTGCATGACCCCATTAAGCCTGTCACTGCTACTGGAAATCCAAGTTGGCTGATGACATATTCATCTTGAAATACATGAGACACAAAAGCTAACATTGTTTTTAGGGGATTAATTGACATAGTTCAACTTTTGAGATGTATATTTAGATCTGATTGTTTTAAATGTAAAATAATTTAAAAAAATTTTTTAATATTTTGTTTTAAAGATTTTTTAAAATCGTCAGTTCAGTCATAACTAATACCTAAAATGTGCGTTAATTTTGCTACATAAATACAAAAAAATTACTGTTGCTTCCCATTTTTAATTTTAGCTTATCTGCACTAGAGTTAATATATATGTAAATGTTATCAGTTTTGCCACTTAAAATTTGCTTCTGTAAGTAATGTTGGTCACTCTTGCTTTGCTTATTCATCATGGATATATGTTGTTACCTTACATGTATTCATTAGACCATGTTGTGCTAAACTGTCTGTATTCCTTGATCCTAATTTTTAGGGTTTACTCTTTCATAGTGGGCTTTTGTGTTAGGCTGTTTGTTTACCTAGAATATTTCTCAAATTTCAGCCCCCTTTTGAGTTTTTTCTCGGTACTTCCTCAACCACAATGGTTTTTGTGATCCTCAACCTAATAGAGTCATCTTCAACAAGCTTCCATGTCACTTAGAGTCTCTCTTTCAATATCTTATGAATACTCTATCTCAGAACGTACTTAATGTTGATATTTGCTCGTATAAAAAACGAACTCATTTGATCACTTCTAAAGATAAATTTTGTTTTACATTGGGTAGAAATTTTCCTTATTAGTTTTATAGAGTTGTAGAAAGTCAATAAAGAGAAACAGGTAAGAGCATTAATATTTTGACTTGAGGACCAGTTAAACCAACTATAAAATTGTATTATGTTTTGGAACTTTTTCTCAAATTTGTATTTATATTTTTTCCCTGTAGATGGCAGTCTCTCCTGGTTAATTGAAAGTAATTTGGCTGTTGAGTGACATTTAATGTAAAGAGTAGAAGTAGAATATAAAACTTAGTGGATTTTTCAACATGTTCTGGAGTTAGATTTCAGACTATTTCAAAAACCTAAGACATCTCAGGCTGAAATAAAAGTTTTCATTAGAATACCAATGAATTTCATTTTAGAGAGCAGATGTATATGTT
Source organism: Bos indicus x Bos taurus (assembly GCF_003369695.1). NCBI lineage: Eukaryota > Metazoa > Chordata > Mammalia > Artiodactyla > Bovidae > Bos > Bos indicus x Bos taurus. The sequence continues at coordinate 41,925,931 of NC_040101.1, forward strand.
TATTGTATTATACAGAAATATCAATAATAGTAATATTGAAGCCCTTCAGAAATTAAATTGTTTTGTGTATCTTTGTCTTTATTCTTGTTGATTTTTCATCTCTATATCCTTTATACATAAGTGGCATAGACTCAGAGGCTGGTAGGGCCGCCAGCAATTTTTTTTTCTTTTCTATTTTTTTAATATTCTACCCAGCATTTTGATGTCTGCTTTTATTTTGTTGCCCTTGTGTAAAGTTGGATTGCTTGAGGTTCTATTATTATTAAGAAGATTCTACCTGCAGTGCTGATAGTACCATGAAATGATGGTGTGAACTCTAGAGGAAAAAATACACAGTATGTGTATTACTATTACCAGAATCCTCAGACTCTGGTAGGGAAACGATTCTCTCCTTAATATTGTTAAAGGACTTGAATTATTCTGTCACATATACTGCCAAGCTGTTATAACATAAATAGCTTTCAGTTATTCAACATGTAGCGATCAAGTGACCATATTTTGCAAAATAGAGGAGGTTTTTTTAAATTTTTATAATTCCTTCATAACTGAATAGTATATTTTTTTAGTTACTAGAAGTCTGGTGAAATGCAACAGTCTTACCAGCTCTGCTATCATTTGATCTATTTAGGATTAACTTTGATTTGTATCTATAAATATTTGAGTAATACTGGATTAAAACAGATTTCTTATAGAAGATTTAGTATAAGCCCCACTTAATTTTCTATATCTTCTAAGCCCTAGTAGTAACAACTTAAAAGGAGTATTACTGGTATATTTAATAGCTTTGTTTTCTTTATATATTTAGGTCATCGTGATGGGAGCTACTAATCGTCCTCAGGATCTGGATTCAGCTATAATGAGGAGAATGCCCACGAGATTCCATATCAACCAGCCTGTAAGTGGGTTTGATTGATATTATGAACAGTTATATATTCATTTTTTGCAGATCTTTATCTGTGATTTCAGGAAGGGAATGATTAAAAAATAAGACTTATTATTTATCACAGGCAGGGAAGGAATAGAGCAAGAACCCCATAATTACTGGTGTCCTTTCTACTCCTTTTCTTGCCTTTGTACTGTCTTTGAGATCAGTGTTGTTTACGTCTGTATACATTTGCGTCTCTTCAGTGTATAGAATTACCTCAAGTTTCCCTAGACATGTTAGTGATTTTCTTTAGAATGTAGCAAGAAAATGTAAATTATCGATTTGTTTTAGGATAGGATGAAATTAGGGGTTTTAGGGTTAAAGAACTGTTCTGTTCAGAAGGCTGGACAGGGAGAATATCTGCTATTTATTTGATTAATTATTAGTAGTTGTAATTGGTGCTTTCCTCTGACAGGATTAATGAGTAACCAGTAAGTACGATATTGCACTTTAATATAAGAATGAAAATCTGAGATTGGTGTTGATCCAGTTGTAACTTACAGCACTCTTTTTTGCTGGTTAAAAGTACCCTCAAGTAGAGGATGATAACTTGCTGATACTCTGTTACACAGAATCCCCAAATCTTGAATTTTGTCTGCTTTTAGATTAAAAAAGAAAAAACAAACAGGGTTAGTACTAGACTGTGCAGCGTGCAAACATCATGTTACACGGATCGCTGTTTAGAACTTCCACTGTCACTCCTTTCAAATTTAAAATCTCTGGCCGGAAGCTTTTGCCCTATTTTATATTCTTTAACCTAACAGTTTGTCTCTGTAAACATGGTTATGTAAAATTGGTAGTTGTGATCTCTGTAAAATTACTCTGGTCGACTGTTTGCTACAGCTACAGCCTCTGATTCCTCTGGAGGGTATACATTTACTTAGGCAGTCTATTAGAGAATTTACCTGATAATTCAGTGGAGAGATTTTTTAATGTGATACGGGAGACTGGAAAATTTGATTAATATTTATTGAGCTTGTATGTCAGATACCCACTAGGTTCTGATGAATAGAACATGGCCCCTGCCCTAAAAGAACTCTGTATTGCAGGGGGAACCAGACACAAAAATAAATAATGCAATATGTACTTTACAAAGATATGTGTAACCAACTGCAAGGACCTGAGGTGATGATGAAAACTAATAATTCTATCCGAGGAGTTAGTGCAACTTACAGAATCCAGCTGGGCTTGAAGGATGAAGGATGGTAGGAACTGACTCATTTGAAAAGATCCTGATGCTAGGAAAGATTGAAGGCGGGAGGAGAAGGGGACAACAGAGGATGACATGGCTGGATGGCATCACCGACTCGATGGACGTGAGTCTGAGTGAACTCCAGGAGTTGGTGATGGACAGGGAGGCCTGGTGTGCTGCGGTTCATGGGTTGCAAAGAGTCGAACACGACTGAGCGACTGAACTGAACTGAATTGAAGCAAGGAAATGCTTTTTTGCCACAGTGAACAAAGGCAAGGAGGTGTGGAAGCCCATATTTAATGGAGACTTTTGGGGATATTCAGTTACAAGGCGCCAAGGAAAATCAGTGGTTATGAGCGGAAAGGGTTGACTGCTGAAGGTTTAGATGACCTTTATATGCTTCATACAAGATATGTGATTTTATTACCAGAACATCAGAATATTTTTAGAAATAATTAGTTCACTTCAGTGGTTCTGAAAATAAAGATTACATTGATAGAATCTCTGCTTGTAGTCTAATAGCAAACAAAGGGTTTTGATGTACGGTAGTAGAATAGAACATAGGGTACAACAGCCTGTAAATTAGCCCTTGCTAAAGTTGTAAGTTTAATATATTTATTGTGTGAGTTCAGAATGGGTTGTGTAACACATTTTATCAAGTTTGCCATAAATTTGTATACTGTTAATGCAGAAACTACGATTTTTTAATCTCCCTTTCATTCTGTTTTTAGTGAACACACACACATTTTATAGGGTGATTTTTTTCTTATGCATAACTGTGATATCGAAGTATATGATAAACCTTACCTTAAAATTCCTTTCCAAGTTAAATGTTGATTAATAGCAAGTACTTATTGGTGATCACATAACATACCAAATTAACCTTTATACTTAACACAGTTGAGTTACAGAAATAGCAGTTTGGTTTGGTTTTGATTTTCACATCATTTAATTTGATACTCCTGGTAACTGGCTCTCCTTTTTTTTTTTTTTTTTTTTTTTAGCAGTTGTGGGAATAGGCAGGAGGAGTTCACCCACAATAATTTTTAAAAGCATTTGTATTTACTATATATGTAAGATATTCTTTTCGGAGAAGGCAATGGCACCCCACTCCAGTACTCTTGCCTGGAGAATCCCATGGATGGAGGAGCCTGGTGGGCTGCAGTCCATGGGGTCGCTAAGAGTCAGACACGACTGAGCGACTTCACTTTCACTTTTCATTTTCATGCACTGGAGAAGGAAATGGCAACCCACTCCAGTGTTCTTGCCTGGAGAATCCCAGGGATGGGGAGCCTGGTGGGCTGCCGTCTGTGAGGTCGCACAGAATCAGACACGACTGAAGCGACTTAGCAGCAGCAAGATATTCTTTGAAAAACTCCTGTTCCTAGTACAGTATTAGGCAGCATCACTGGAGGCAAAAGCATACAAGCATATAAAGAAATACACTATCAACACTAAATAAAATTCACTAACACAAATCAGTGGACATGAAAGTTACATGTTGAGTGGAAGAACCAAGTAGGTGTTCTTGCCATCTCATCCAGTTACTGGTAAAAATTTTATGGCAGTAATGAGTTTTCAGAAGTTTCTTAAATGTAGAAAAGGAGATTTGCAGAGCTATAGAGGAAAGACATTGGTCATTCATTTCAAGGCATGTGCTAGGCACTGGGGATTCAGAATAAGAAGTTACAGTTCAGTACAAGAACCATAAATGATTAGTCTAGAGTCTAGAATTAGACCTTGCTTTAGTCAAAAGTTTCCATGACCTGTCAGAGTTTCTGTCATTTCCTGTAGGTATTGGGTAGTTTACAAGGAAAGGAAGAAATAGTAGGAAAATTAGTTGATCCTTATTTTTTTAATGCTAATTGAGAATTATCCTGCTTTTAGGCTCTGAAACAAAGAGAAGCAATCCTGAAACTCATCTTGAAAAATGAAAATGTAAGTAGAAAATTACAGTTTTTCCCCATCCTATAAATAAAGAAAAAATTATGTTCATAAAATCATTTTAGAAATGAAAAAGGAACCTGAGAATAATATAGTTTTGAACTTGTAAATTACTGTAGAACTCTTGGCTGCTTGTATAACTCAATCACCATGGCATATTTGAACTAATTAAAGATAATTAAAGGTTTTTTAAATAACCTTGTGTTTTCATATCTGTAGATTAAAATCCTCTGATATTTTTCAGACCAGTTTCAAGTTTTATACATTTGTTTTTGCAGAGAAGTATGGGGAGGTTTTGTTTTTCATTTAATTGGAATACTTTTTGAAGTTGAAAATTAGAATTAAAAATATATGATAATCATAATCTTTAATAATTTAAGGTTTTTAAAAATAGTGCAGTCACATGTTTCAAAAGTTAAAGTACATATATTAAATGATATACAGGGAAAAGTCTCATTTCTCTCTTATGTTTCTTATGTATCCTTTCAGATGGCATTATGCCTATACAAGCAAATTAGAATGTACTATTACTCCTCTCGCCTTTTCTACATAAGCCACATTAATAAAGCTTATCCAGTGTTCTGTGTGTTGCTTTTTTTCACTTAATCTTTGAGATTCCATAGTAGCATATGGTTTCCTCATTCTGTTCTCTTTTTTTCCTTTGCACTGCATAGGGTCCATTGCATGGGTATACTATAGTTTCTTTAATCAGTGCCGCACTGAAGGACGTTTGGGTTGATTCTGGTCTTTCACTCTTAAAAAAACGGTGCATCGAACAACCTTGTACATGTGTCATTTGGCACTTGTGCCAGAAACATTAGTGGGGTGAATTTCCTAGAAAAAAAGTTACTAGATCAAAGCGTATCGGAGAAGGCACTGGCACCCCAGTCCAGTACTCTTGCCTGGAGAATCCCATGGATGGAGAAGCCTGGTGGGCTACAGTCCATGGGGTCGCTAAGAGTCAGACACAACGGAGCGACTTCACTTTCACTTTTCACTTTGATCCATTGGAGAAGGAAATGGCAACCCACTCCAGTGTTCTCACCTGGAGAATCCCAGGGACAGTGGAGCCTGGTGGGCTGCTGGCTATGGAGTCGGGTCATACAGAGTCAGACATGACTGAAGTGACTTAGCAGCAGCAGCAGCAGCAGATCAAAGAGTATGATATTTATAATTTTGGTGTGGCTGTGCTAAGTCAATTCAGTCATGTCCAGCTCTTTTCGACCCTATGGACTATAGCCTGCCAGGCTCCTCTGTCCATGGGATTCTCCAGGCATGGATGCCCTCCTGCAGGGAATCTTCATGACCCAGGGATTGAACCCACATCTCTTATGTCTCCTGCATTGGCAAGTAGGTTCTTTACCACTAGCACCACCTGGGAAGCACTTATAATTTTGGTAGTAGTTGCCAAATTTGTTCATGCCAATTTACTCTTTTATGCCAGCGGTGTTAGATAGAGTGCTTCATGCCCTGTAGCCTTGCCAGCAAATGTTATGGAACTTTGTGCCAACATAATAGGGCATTCTGCCTTTTTTTAACTGTAGTATCTTTGGGAATTCTTTTAGAATTAGGTTTGTCATTGGTACAGGGAATTTTTAGCATTCAGTTTCTTACTCATGAAAGTACAGATGAGTCTTTAGTCAGTTTTATAATGCAGAATATGAATGCTCTCTGGATAATTGCTGACATAGGAATGTCTGATTTCCTACTAGCTGCTATTACTGTGCTGGAGGCATATTGTTTAATAGAATATGAAAAAAAATTAATTGTGCGAAAAGATGCTTCAAATCAGTAGCACACAAATTTATTTAATAAGATGAGCACTATCATGCTTATTCATCCCTGAGCAGAATTAGAGTTTTTGATGCAAACATACAAATAGACTTATATTTTGAGTTTTTTCTTCTCTGAAGGAAAAAATGAAGCTTTTGTAATGATACTGTTTTCCAGTCTTTCACATTCCTTATTGATAGATCCTTAATACAGCTCACTCTTTTAAAAAAGATATACTGGTTCTGGCTTAATGTTAAGTATGAAAGAATTAGAACTAATAACATTATACCTAATAAAGTATCACATCTGACACTACAGTAAGAATGTTGTTTTTTTTTTCCCCCATACAGACTAACCTGAATGTATATATTTTCTGTAACAGTGGAAATTTAAAATCATGGGTTTAGAAGAGACACTTGAGGATTCCATTCTGGCTTGACCATTTCCTACTGTGTGACCTTGGGCAAATACCACTAGCATCTCTATGCCTCATTTTCTCACTCAGAAATTGAAGATGTCAACAATCTCATAGAATTGGTTTGATAATTTATATTAAATGTGTGTGAATATATATATGTATGTGTGTATATATATATATATATATATATATATATATAAGATGCTTGGATTACCATGCAGTGGACAGCCAGTGTTCAAGCTATTTTGGCAGTTCATTAATTTATTATATATCCTGTTTTGCTCCTATTATTCAAAACCTTTTTTAACTTGGGAATTTCCTTCATACTTGCCTAATGAAAATAATTCTCACTACATGGTTTGTCTAGAACCATGATCTTAAAAAGGGCTACTTCTACAGTGCTTACTGTGTGCCACGTATTGTGGTGATACATAGTTTTATTTAATCCTCATTTTAAGCAGTGCATATTAATACCATTTTACACTTGAGGAAGCCAAAATCCAGAGAAGTTACATAATAAGTTACACAGGTTTACATAGAGTAGTGAGAGAGCCTTTCTTTTAACCTTTATGGAAGGCTATGTTAGTAAATCTTGCTCTCTCAGTGAATGGAATCTTCTTCTTCTTATTTTCTTATATTTGTTCTGCTCATCTTTGTGGCATTTTCACCCTGCCATGAACAAGATTTGTGAGTGGTGAGAACATAGTGTTTCTCAGCAAAGGAGTGGGCAAAGGATGGGGTGGAGGTATTGATTGTTTGAAGGAGGAAGACAACTAATATTTAACATCTCGAAGAATAATTTGGAAGGTCCTTTGTTGTAAACACATACACAGATAACTTTAAATCTAGCACCTGAACTTAAAAGGTTAATCTTGACATATTTTGCTTCACACACCCCCTCCCCTCTCTCTCCACCCTACACCGTCATTGGTAGCGCGCTGTGGAGAGCTCTCAGCACTGTCCTGAAGTTGGTAGTGTGTACTTCCATAAATATGTGTGGATAGATACATAATTCATGTATAGGTATAGTTGTATAGTTTTTTTTTCTTCCTCACTTTTACAAACTATAGAGAAACTACATCCTGATATGTCTGATTTCTTAAGTACACATGTAAAAAAGAATTCCTGAGACACACAGAAAAGTTAAACTGCAAAGTTAGAAAAGTCTGACTGTAATCAGACTTAAGACTTCTAGAAGTATGACAAGATAAAATGAACAAAGTGAAAGGACAGGCCACCGGGGAAATACTTGCAACCCTGTAACCAACAGGAGACTAATGTCCTAAGTACACAGAACTCTTGTAATCAGGTTGTCAACTTGTGCGTTTGTTCAGCGCATCACGGATCTAGCTATTACTATAACTAGCCCTAGGAGCTCACGCTCTGATGTATCAGTACGTAAGACGTTAAGTGACAAACCTCCCAGTGTTATTGTAGATTTGTCCGATTGTTATATTTTTCTGGTGAATTATTTTTTATCATTATGTAATGATTTGTTTGTGTTTGTGGTGATTGTTGATAAATTTGGATTCATTCTTTCTTATTTTAGTGCTTCCCATTTATTGAGCCTTTTTTCTCCTTGGACTCCCCGCACCCTCAGCCCACCCAGACCATCCGCTCCCACCTTCCAGTTGACTTACCTCTGCCCCAGGCCTTCATTCTCAGTGTTGCTCTTGTGTTCCTCATTCTTTTCCCCTCTTCCTCTAGTCACTTGGAAGTTACGCGTTCTTTTTTAGTGCTACTTAGTTCTCTAGGTGCCTGCACACTAAGTCTCTTCATTTATGTCTGACTCTGTGAGACCCTTGCCCTGTGAGACGTCTCTTATGGCTCCTGCATTGGCAGACGGGTTCTTTACCACGAGTGCCACCTGGGAAGCCCACTTAGTTCTCTACCCTTAATTAAATGATTATTATTACTGTTTATATATGAACTCATTTACATTTATCTGTATATAGTTTACCATTTTCCTTCACACCTCCCTTCTGGGTTCAGTTTTCTTTCTATCAGAGAGTGTATGAGTATGTGATTTCTCTCTACTTAATCTCCACATTTAGGAGTGAGAACACTGGCATGTGAAGTCCCAGTTGCAGAGTTAACAGTAGACTCCATGTCGTCTGACCTCCAAGCCTCTTCTTGTCCTTGTGCAGAGTTGCTACTCTTAACTTACACTGAGTTTTCCACAAAGACAAGTGGGAATTTAGTAACAGATAAAGATGGCATTTCATATCAACTTGGGGAAAATAAATGTTAAGACAAATGGTTAGCTAGGTAGGGGGAAAAACACAGCTGGATCTCCCTGCACAGTGTTCAAATGCTGGCTCTGTCTGTGGTGTGACGTTGGGCAATTTATTTAACCTCTACAGGTTTTACTGTTATCTGAAATTAAAAATGAGAATGCTTCCCTGACAGGATTAAATGAGCATAATCCATGTAAAGTACTTAGGACAGCAAATGACACATAAGAATCATTTATTACTGTTAGTTACTGTAATTAACTATTGACTTTCTCTTCTTAACCTTTTTATAAGCGTAATTATAAGTCTGTTATGTGCCCAGGAGGATCACTTTCTTAGCTTCACTATATAAGCTTAGTTGGGGAGCAAAATCATAGGTGCTTAATGAGTGTTGAGGAATTAGAATAGAATACCACAGCATGACAGTTCAAATGAGGGTTAGAGTGTGTCAGTGGAATATGATTTTCGTAATGGACTCAGGACTTAATGATCCGGGCTGTTCGCCATGTATGTTGACTTTTTATAGAAAAGTGCCCCTTTTCTATAGAACGTGGGACCTTCCTAAGAGGTACCAAAGTCAACCCAACAATATTTGAATGCCTGTTCTTCCCCATCACTCTGTGAAGTGTCTCGTGAGACTTATTTCAGTTTTGGTCATAGTGACAATTACTGAAAAGTAGATTTCAAATCTTAAACTTTTATGGTTAAAAAAAGAAAACTTCTAGAACTGAAAATTTCTAATGATTCTCCTCCCCTGCTGTTCCAGTATGCTTTAACTTTCTTTAATTCTAAGAAGTGTTTGGATATATCTCTTGCCATGTATTTTATATATATATTTTTTAAGTATGTTTTATGTTTGTTTAAGGTGGATAGGCATGTGGACCTGCTAGAAGTTGCCCAGGAAACTGATGGGTTTTCAGGCAGTGACCTAAAAGAAATGTGTCGAGATGCTGCCCTCCTCTGTGTCAGAGAATATGTTAATTCTACATCGGAAGAAAGGTATGTATATTTAGAGTTCATCTCTTAATATTTGTCAAACCCTTTTAGAGCTTTTAGGTTATTAACAGGTTAGGCTAGGTCTTCTGTTTTGCTTTATAATACCAGCTCTATTTATGAAATAAAAAGATAAATTGAAATAAAAAATTCACCAACTTTATTGCCTTTTTTCTGAAGGGGGTTCTGGAAATGAATTTGCAAGGGAGGGTGGTTATGGGGAGCACCTGGAATGAAGAGAAAGAAGTAAAAAGTGAATTTCTCTGAACATCCATGAACTGGGTTATATCAAGCTCACAGAAATGGAGGCTTGCCCATTTCTACCATGAAAACTGTTGCTCTGATATCCCTAGATTGCTTTTTATTTTTATTTTTAAAATTTTAAATTTCATTTCATATGGAAATGAGTACCATGTCTTCCAGAAATTTCACATTTATGGGGACGTTGCTGCTGACTAGACTTCAACTTGTTAATAATGTATTTACTAAAAAAAGAAGTCATTTGTGACAGCAGCAAACTTTACTTGAATCCAGTTTCAAAGTATTTGGAGCTTAAGAAACCAATTTTGTACCAGCTGTATTAGTGAACTGGAATAGCTCAGCCCTGATAAACCAGTGTCCTGTGTTTCCCATAAGGTCATTCACCCTAGACTGGTATAACACTGACCATTTCTAAACCCCTGTTCAAAATATCAACCTTCTAATGAAGAATTTCTGTGACTCTTAGCAAACCAGTGTCCCCTGGGGGCTTGTGTGGAATGAATTCTCTAGCTCTTGCCCTGCTGTTTCCCGGTCTCCCTTATTCATCCCCTGAGGCTGTCACTCCAAGTGACCTGGATTTGCCTGTCCTATTCATGCACTTAATTACACTGTATCGCCATAGCAACCTTTGCCAAAAAAGGTTTCTTGGTGTGGAGAGGCGCATATGAAAGCCGCCCTTTTAACCTGTGGTTTTTCCTTGCGCTAGTTCTGGACCTATCTTCAGTGTTTCCGTGGGCCCCTTCGTGGAGAGGGTCACTCCATCTGTTTATTGCCTAAATTACATTAATGAAAATTGTTTCTCTGCTGTCCTTAAAGCCCTGAAAATGTTACATTTCAGTATGAAAAATGTGGGTAATGTACTTAGGTTATCATAACTTTTTCCCTGAATTTTTTTCCCTAAGTGTTTGTAAATGACAGAGGAGACATTGTATATTGGATTGTGTTTCCTTCTTCCTGAAGTGGGGAGAACCTAGAGTAGTTGGTTTTTATTAATAGCAGTGAATTTTTTTTCAGTTCGTCAAAAGCAAACACATACATGAGTAATAGATACGTACAACTGCTACTTTTTAATTCCAGTTTTCATGGGAATAATTTTTTATTCATTCATTAGAATTATAATCCTATTTAGATCAAATTTCACACTTATATATTCTTAGTGTAAAGTATTTGATTGTAACCAAGCTATAATGTTTATAGTCAGCCATTTAAGCTTCCTACCTCTTGGCAGTCCGTGTTTTCTAAAAATTTTTAAGATACTTATCTGTGTAGATTAATTCCTTAAGCTGTTAATTGTGGTTGTTTTGGATGGGAAAGAGACTTCATTTTTTAATCTTGGTAAAATATTTTAGGGAGATGTATTTTAAAGCTGTGTGAATATCGGTGGGTTGTTCTGTTTTTGTCTTTTTTTTTTTTTACATTTTAGCCATGATGAAGATGAAATTCGACCTGTACAACAACAGGACCTGCATCGGGCAATTGAAAAGATGAAGAAGTCAAAGGATGCAGCATTTCAGAATGTTCTAACACACGTTTGTTTAGATTAAGAGTAAAGATCATTTGTACAGCTCAACACGATCTAGTTTGGTGTGCCCTCTTATCATCAGTGGAAATAGCTGAAGGAGGAGTGTTCTTTCAACAGCGAGAGAGTTTTATGTTCATGACACTGGTTTTATACTCTGAATTCTAAGTTATTGAGACATAGTTGTTATATAAATGGTATTACTACTTGTGAAAAATCATGAGGAGGAACAATTTAATCAGCCTGACTGTGGGTGCTTGTGTTTGACCTCTTTAGCCATATGTTGCAGCCTTATAGTGTCTAAGCTGGTCTTAAGGTAACAAATGATTTATTGAGTCATTAGTGAGAATTGGAGACGTGCTTAAGTGCTGGTTTCTAGATATGTGAGAGTATGTGTATGTGTGTATGTGTGTATTAAATGTATATAGTCACACATTTTATATTGACATTCTGTAGATAGGTTTGAATACAGAAACTTTTTTTTGTAATCCCAACTACTGAATCAAAAAGTACCAAATAGCATATAGCAAAACTAAGATTAATGGTTGTGTCTAAAACGTACAATGATTCAGCCATTTCTAGTTGTCACTTATTTCAGGTTTTTTTTTTTTAAGTTGAGTGTTTATCTGGAGTTGAATAGTTGAAGTCAGTGACATCAGAAACTTAGATGTGGCTCAATTATGGTTGTTGGGATAATTAAATAAACATGCTTGTTCGGTGATCAGCACTGAATGGTTGTCAGGCAGTTGTGTGATCGACACCTGTTTCACCTCTTGCTGCAAGCATGCTGAGTAGAGACTTTTTTTTTATTGATGTATGTAAAGGTGGGCTGAAAGCCTCGCAAAAGAATGACTTTGAAAAACCTCAGTGCCATTCAGCCCCATGTATGTGACTTTTCCTTTCTTCGTTTAATGTAACAGTTCTGTTGTAACCGTGGGTTTTCAATATTTTAAAAGTATATGTTCCTTAATTATGTCAAATATAATTTGGTCATCAAAAATGATAGTTTAAAACTAGCTGTTACTAAATGTGCTAAAAATACCCATTTTGTAATCCTGACTTTTTGTTTTCTTAGCATATTATCAATTATGCCCTACTTAGTACGGATACACACATCAGAATCCCCCTGTTGTATCTGTAGTCTGATGCTGTGTGCACAAAAGACGACACGTTTTGTCCAAAGTGTCACTAACCAGAATTCTGTCACAGGCACTTAAACACAAGCACGAGGAAAGTGGCACGATGCGATCTTGAGGTGCCTTCTGACCTTTTGTTTTTATTGTATTCTTTGAAAACTCTGATGTTTATTTATGAGTTATTAATTAATCTCTTCGATAATAAGTCTCTCACAAGAACCCGTTGGATAGTTTGTTCATCATTTGTTCTTTGAATGGTGGATGGGGCAGAGGTTCAAGTTTTGAAAAATTGTGAAGATGATTGAAAAATTGATGCAAAACACAAGATACCAAAAATAAAATATTTCATCTCCATTTTTAATAACTATTATACTATTATTTTATAAATATGCAATAAAGAGGTCCCTCTTAATTGAGTTTTCTCTACTTACTCCTTTATTTCAGTTACATAAAATTTTCTGGGGTTGCTTTGGTTTATAAAACTTGCCCTTAGACTATTTTCATCTTGCTGTGTAATTTTTATAGAATACATTCTAGTATCTAACTTATTACTTTGTTTTAGTATTTTATTTTAGTAGTCATTTAATTTTAATTCTGATGGCATATTGATCAAAAATAGGGGTAATATACCTCTCTTCATGTTCTTTTATTTTCTTTTAAATTCAGAATAACCAATAGTAGTAGTTAAATTTATCACACTTTTAATCATCAGATGAAGTTAGAAAAATACACTAACCAACACCACAAAGCCATTACCACATGACTCATCTAGGTATCTTAGTGTCTTAAAGTAACTGAGGAAACCTTATTATGTGCTTTTAAAGAATGTTTAGTGTTATGTAATAGATCCTTCTGCTATAGACATATTTGACATAAGCTTTTGGCATGCATTGGATTCTAAGTTCTAAGGTATATTTTCACTTTGGGTAACAGTTAGAAGTACTAGATCTAGAGTTAGATTGCCTGAGTTTAAATGCAGACTGTCCGTTAATTAACTGTACCTTGGACTAGTCACCTAACGCTCGTTTGTAAACTGGCGTGGCAGCAGCACTCACAGGCGGTGTGATGAGATGATGTGATGATGTGATGAGATGATGTGATGAGATGATGCCTGTAAGACACTCAGCATGGAGCCTGGCATAGTATGTTCAAATGTTCATTGTCACATTTTACTACTTTTACACACTGATGTACACATCTGTTGGCCAGGCTCAGTTTTGAGCATTCTTCATGCTTAACCTATTTCCATTCCCTAGATCTTTATTCTAGGGATTGAGATGAAATGATCAGCTGTGGTGTTTCTCTAAAAGCCTCATTGGTGGAAGACTTCTGGTAAGTCTGGTGTATCTCAAACTATTCCTTGGCCTTTTTAAAATAGAGTTTAGAAACTCAATATTTGAATCAATTCATTGTTTCTTGTCCAGTTTATCTCCTTTCTCATTCAGTCCCCCACTTATAGGGTGATCCAGAACTTACCATGTGATCAGTAGCTGTATTGGAGTAATTTAAATAGCCTATATGATCACAGTAACCTAACATTACTTAGTAGCTATAACTGGAAGATTTGGTGTTGCAGATGTCTCAAGCCTTGAGTGTGCCTGAATAAACACATTCGTCAGTAGGAATTTGTTTTTCAGCTGGAATTGTTTTATTTGTAGACAAATACAGCTTCTGGATAAAGGAAAGGAATTGGATTATGTATATATTTTGTAATTCCTTTTTTAGTTTCTCTTAAGGTCAATGTCAGAATATTGACTAGAATTCTAATATGCTAAGCATGTAACTTGCAAGACTAAAACCCCAACACCAATTAGAAGCCTCAGATAAAGCCACAGAATCATTCCATTTAAAGCTGACAGAATGATTTTACCAAAATTATTATCAACTTAGTTACCAAAGATAGTTTACTAATCATTTCAAAGGTTACAGTGCTCGCTCGCTCTCTCAATTGAAGTGTAGTTGATTTGCATTCTTGTTAGTTTCAGGTGTGCAGCAAAGTGATGCAGATATACACATGCACATTTGATTTTATAGATCTATATATACTTAACATACACGTATATATCTTATATACATAAGTATATATAGGTCTATAAAATCTTTTTCAGATTCTTTTCCATTGTATGTTATTATTAGATATTGAATATAGTTCCCTATGGTATACAGTAGGCTCTTGTATTGAGAAGAAGGTAAACGTGCATGCATTGTTTCATTGTGCTTCACAGATAGTGCTTTTACTTGTGTGTGTGTTCTACAAATTGAAGATTTGTGGCAACCCTGCATTGTCCGATGATGGTTAGCATTTTTTAGCAACAAAGTACTTTTAAAGGTATGTACGTTGTTTTTTTAGATATAATGCTATTACATACTCAGTAGACTACAGTATGGTGTAAACATAACTTTTTTTATGCATTAGGAAAACAAAATTTGTGTGACTTTATTGAGAGATTTACTTTATTGCAATGGTCTGCAGCAAAAGGCACAGTAATGTCCTAGGTATGCCTGCATAGCACAGATGCCAAATGCAAACAAGATCAAACCTAAAAGAAACCATTTAGCATGTGAGTAAAAACACAACATCCTTCCTTAACACTGGTGTACACACTATTAATACTAACAGAACAGAAGGGTCTCATTACCAAAATACTCAACTGGGAGTATATTTTTGTGATTGTCTAACATTTACTGTTATAAATCTGCTTGAGAACAATTTTAGATAAAAGCTTGTGTGCTTTGTGATATAGTTTCAGTGAATGTTAGGGCTAGTATGGAATGCATTCAGGACACAGGTTTGCGCATCATAATAGGTTGGTAAAACTAGAGCCAAACATTGAAATAATTACTGACATGCAAGATTTGGAGCTGAGAATAGAACATAGTGGTGTATGCCTCACTGCCCTGAGGATACGCAGCTTCCAGAAATTCTAAAAATGACCAAGATACTCAAACGGGTTGGTAGTATATCGTCCAGTAAGCAAAATTCTTTGCAGACATGTCTGGGGAGATGAGCACTGTCCACTGGGCCACAGTCACAGTCTTAGGAAGAGTGCCCCTTCGGGTTCTGTTGCAGGCAATCGACTCGAGCTGACCTAAGCAATAAAGGGTTTATTTGAAGGATATGAGGAACCTCTTAAGATCATAGGAGGCTAAGAAAGTGGACTTAGGTTAGGAACTCTGAAAGCTCCAGAAGGTTTATTTTTAAACAGGAATTGCTTAAGAAAGTTGCTTTTATTCCTCTACTAGATTAAATGAACTCCAAATGTTTAAATTGCCCTACACAAGTTTCAGAATCCTAGAATTGTGCAAACCCAACTAAAAAGTCACTCCTGGCAATCCTGGAGCTTTAAGAGAATGACCTTTCAGGAACTCCTTTGGCTTAAATGGTTTGAGAACAAATACAGTTGACTCTTGAATGACACAGCTTGGAACTGCATTGGTCCATTTACCCTCAGATTTTTTTCAACAGTTAGTACTACAGTATTACACAGTCTACCTGCCTTTGGTTGAATGAAGGTTTAGAATCTTGGGTATAGGGGAACTGTGGATACGGAGTGTTAGCACTCCTAACCCCTACTTTATTCAAGGGTTAACTCTACCTTGATTCACTGGTCAACTACAAAAGGAGTGGAGTTTCATTGGAAGGAATATTGTGGGGAATGTGGCTAGACACAGCAGGTAAATGACCCGCTGGTCACACAAGACCTGTACTGTGGCTAGACACAGCAGGTAAATGACCCGCTGGCCACACAAGACCTGTACTGTGGCTAGACACAGCAGGTAAATGACCCGCTGGCCACACAAGACCTGTACTGTGGCTAGACACAGCAGGTAAATGACCCGCTGGCCACACAAGATCTGTACTGTGGCTAGACACAGCAGGTGAATGACCCGCTGGCCACACAAGACCTGTACTGTGGCTAGACACAGCAGGTGAATGACCCGCTGGCCACACAAAACCTGTACTGTGGCTAGACACAGCAGGTGAATGACCCGCTGGTCACACAAGACCTGTACTGTGGCTAGACACAGCAGGTGAATGACCCGCTGGTCACACAAGACCTGTACTGTGGCTAGACACAGCAGGTGAATGACCCGCTGGCCACACAAGACCTGTACTGTGGCTAGACACAGCAGGTGAATGACCCGCTGGCCACACAAGACCTGTACTGTGGCTAGACACAGCAGGTGAATGACCCGCTGGCCACACAAGACCTGTACTGTGGCTAGACACAGCAGGTGAATGACCCGCTGGCCACACAAGACCTGTACTGTGGCTAGACACAGCAGGTGAATGACCCGCTGGCCACACAAGACCTGTACTGTGGCTAGACACAGCAGGTGAATGACCCGCTGGCCACACAAGACCTGTACTGTGGCTAGACACAGCAGGTGAATGACCCGCTGGCCACACAAGACCTGTACTGTGGCTAGACACAGCAGGTGAATGACCCGCTGGCCACACAAGACCTGTACTGTGGCTAGACACAGCAGGTGAATGACCCGCTGGCCACACAAGACCTGTACTGTGGCTAGACACAGCAGGTGAATGACCCGCTGGCCACACAAGACCTGTACTGTGGCTAGACACAGCAGGTGAATGACCCGCTGGCCACACAAGACCTGTACTGTGGCTAGACACAGCAGGTGAATGACCCGCTGGCCACACAAGACCTGTACTGTGGCTAGACACAGCAGGTGAATGACCCGCTGGCCACACAAGACCTGTACTGTGGCTAGACACAGCAGGTGAATGACCCGCTGGCCACACAAGACCTGTACTGTGGCTAGACACAGCAGGTGAATGACCCGCTGGCCACACAAGACCTGTACTGTGGCTAGACACAGCAGGTGAATGACCCGCTGGCCACACAAGACCTGTACTGTGGCTAGACACAGCAGGTGAATGACCCGCTGGCCACACAAGACCTGTACTGTGGCTAGACACAGCAGGTGAATGACCCGCTGGCCACACAAGACCTGTACTGTGGCTAGACACAGCAGGTGAATGACCCGCTGGCCACACAAGACCTGTACTGTGGCTAGACACAGCAGGTGAATGACCCGCTGGCCACACAAGACCTGTACTGTGGCTAGACACAGCAGGTGAATGACCCGCTGGCCACACAAGACCTGTACTGTGGCTAGACACAGCAGGTGAATGACCCGCTGGCCACACAAGACCTGTACTGTGGCTAGACACAGCAGGTGAATGACCCGCTGGCCACACAAGACCTGTACTGTGGCTAGACACAGCAGGTGAATGACCCGCTGGCCACACAAGACCTGTACTGTGGCTAGACACAGCAGGTGAATGACCCGCTGGCCACACAAGACCTGTACTGTGGCTAGACACAGCAGGTGAATGACCCGCTGGCCACACAAGACCTGTACTGTGGCTAGACACAGCAGGTGAATGACCCGCTGGCCACACAAGACCTGTACTGTGGCTAGACACAGCAGGTGAATGACCCGCTGGCCACACAAGACCTGTACTGTGGCTAGACACAGCAGGTGAATGACCCGCTGGCCACACAAGACCTGTACTGTGGCTAGACACAGCAGGTGAATGACCCGCTGGCCACACAAGACCTGTACTGTGGCTAGACACAGCAGGTGAATGACCCGCTGGCCACACAAGACCTGTACTGTGGCTAGACACAGCAGGTGAATGACCCGCTGGCCACACAAGACCTGTACTGTGGCTAGACACAGCAGGTGAATGACCCGCTGGCCACACAAGACCTGTACTGTGGCTAGACACAGCAGGTGAATGACCCGCTGGCCACACAAGACCTGTACTGTGGCTAGACACAGCAGGTGAATGACCCGCTGGCCACACAAGACCTGTACTGTGGCTAGACACAGCAGGTGAATGACCCGCTGGCCACACAAGACCTGTACTGTGGCTAGACACAGCAGGTGAATGACCCGCTGGCCACACAAGACCTGTACTGTGGCTAGACACAGCAGGTGAATGACCCGCTGGCCACACAAGACCTGTACTGTGGCTAGACACAGCAGGTGAATGACCCGCTGGCCACACAAGACCTGTACTGTGGCTAGACACAGCAGGTGAATGACCCGCTGGCCACACAAGACCTGTACTGTGGCTAGACACAGCAGGTGAATGACCCGCTGGCCACACAAGACCTGTACTGTGGCTAGACACAGCAGGTGAATGACCCGCTGGCCACACAAGACCTGTACTGTGGCTAGACACAGCAGGTGAATGACCCGCTGGCCACACAAGACCTGTACTGTGGCTAGACACAGCAGGTGAATGACCCGCTGGCCACACAAGACCTGTACTGTGGCTAGACACAGCAGGTGAATGACCCGCTGGCCACACAAGACCTGTACTGTGGCTAGACACAGCAGGTGAATGACCCGCTGGCCACACAAGACCTGTACTGTGGCTAGACACAGCAGGTGAATGACCCGCTGGCCACACAAGACCTGTACTGTGGCTAGACACAGCAGGTGAATGACCCGCTGGCCACACAAGACCTGTACTGTGGCTAGACACAGCAGGTGAATGACCCGCTGGCCACACAAGACCTGTACTGTGGCTAGACACAGCAGGTGAATGACCCGCTGGCCACACAAGACCTGTACTGTGGCTAGACACAGCAGGTGAATGACCCGCTGGCCACACAAGACCTGTACTGTGGCTAGACACAGCAGGTGAATGACCCGCTGGCCACACAAGACCTGTACTGTGGCTAGACACAGCAGGTGAATGACCCGCTGGCCACACAAGACCTGTACTGTGGCTAGACACAGCAGGTGAATGACCCGCTGGCCACACAAGACCTGTACTGTGGCTAGACACAGCAGGTGAATGACCCGCTGGCCACACAAGACCTGTACTGTGGCTAGACACAGCAGGTGAATGACCCGCTGGCCACACAAGACCTGTACTGTGGCTAGACACAGCAGGTGAATGACCCGCTGGCCACACAAGACCTGTACTGTGGCTAGACACAGCAGGTGAATGACCCGCTGGCCACACAAGACCTGTACTGTGGCTAGACACAGCAGGTGAATGACCCGCTGGCCACACAAGACCTGTACTGTGGCTAGACACAGCAGGTGAATGACCCGCTGGCCACACAAGACCTGTACTGTGGCTAGACACAGCAGGTGAATGACCCGCTGGCCACACAAGACCTGTACTGTGGCTAGACACAGCAGGTGAATGACCCGCTGGCCACACAAGACCTGTACTGTGGCTAGACACAGCAGGTGAATGACCCGCTGGCCACACAAGACCTGTACTGTGGCTAGACACAGCAGGTGAATGACCCGCTGGCCACACAAGACCTGTACTGTGGCTAGACACAGCAGGTGAATGACCCGCTGGCCACACAAGACCTGTACTGTGGCTAGACACAGCAGGTGAATGACCCGCTGGCCACACAAGACCTGTACTGTGGCTAGACACAGCAGGTGAATGACCCGCTGGCCACACAAGACCTGTACTGTGGCTAGACACAGCAGGTGAATGACCCGCTGGCCACACAAGACCTGTACTGTGGCTAGACACAGCAGGTGAATGACCCGCTGGCCACACAAGACCTGTACTGTGGCTAGACACAGCAGGTGAATGACCCGCTGGCCACACAAGACCTGTACTGTGGCTAGACACAGCAGGTGAATGACCCGCTGGCCACACAAGACCTGTACTGTGGCTAGACACAGCAGGTGAATGACCCGCTGGCCACACAAGACCTGTACTGTGGCTAGACACAGCAGGTGAATGACCCGCTGGCCACACAAGACCTGTACTGTGGCTAGACACAGCAGGTGAATGACCCGCTGGCCACACAAGACCTGTACTGTGGCTAGACACAGCAGGTGAATGACCCGCTGGCCACACAAGACCTGTACTGTGGCTAGACACAGCAGGTGAATGACCCGCTGGCCACACAAGACCTGTACTGTGGCTAGACACAGCAGGTGAATGACCCGCTGGCCACACAAGACCTGTACTGTGGCTAGACACAGCAGGTGAATGACCCGCTGGCCACACAAGACCTGTACTGTGGCTAGACACAGCAGGTGAATGACCCGCTGGCCACACAAGACCTGTACTGTGGCTAGACACAGCAGGTGAATGACCCGCTGGCCACACAAGACCTGTACTGTGGCTAGACACAGCAGGTGAATGACCCGCTGGCCACACAAGACCTGTACTGTGGCTAGACACAGCAGGTGAATGACCCGCTGGCCACACAAGACCTGTACTGTGGCTAGACACAGCAGGTGAATGACCCGCTGGCCACACAAGACCTGTACTGTGGCTAGACACAGCAGGTAAATGACCCGCTGGCCACACAAGACCTGTACTGTGGCTAGACACAGCAGGTAAATGACCCGCTGGCCACACAAGACCTGTACTGTGGCTAGACACAGCAGGTAAATGACCCGCTGGCCACACAAGACCTGTACTGTGGCTAGACACAGCAGGTAAATGACCCGCTGGCCACACAAGACCTGTACTGTGGCTAGACACAGCAGGTAAATGACCCGCTGGCCACACAAGACCTGTACTGTGGCTAGACACAGCAGGTAAATGACCCGCTGGTCACACAAGACCTGTACTGTGGCTAGACACAACAGGTAAATGACCCGCTGGTCACACAAGACCTGTACTGCTGAGTAAAGGGCAGTATTACGACTCAGGTGGGCATGCTGGACATACGAGCAACACACGTTCCAGTTTGTGTGGACAGGCCTTCAGAAACTGCTTGGTGCAATCACATAGGTTTTACCACTTGATGAGGGATGGAATGCTACTTGGCATGCCAAACTCTTCAGCACAATGATTGTTTTTCTAACTTGTAATTTATTTTTTTCAAGATAGTAGGTGTAAAAAAAGAACAGTGGACACCGAAGTATAACATGGATTTTTGTTTTATTTCCAGGAAGTACAAGTCCGTTCCTCTGATGGTCAGATGTTTGTGGTTCTTTGTATTCAGTTCTGACAGGGTTCTGGCATCCAGTCACCACGAGACTGTATAAGACTTCCAACCCCTCTTCTGCCATTTTCTCTATACAATCCAGAAAGGGTACTTGCCTAGCCTAGCAGTTTGTTTTTAAATGTTTTTTTCCTGATTTCAGTCACTACTGTCTTGAGTGTTAACTGAACTCTCCTCATGCCTGCAAAGACTCCCATCTAAGCCAGGCCTGCTCTTCCAAACAATATATCCAGACTCAGGAGTCTACCCTGAGTATAAAAAAGGTATAAAAAAGGACCAAGGCGCTCTGCTCCCTCGGAAGGGCTTATTTCTCCCTGGAAGTCAGTTCATGAAGAAGACTCTGCGTCCACTGTTCTTTGCTAGTTTCATAGAAAAGTATTATTTTTCTTTTGTCTGGATTTTTCTTATTACTATGGAAGTGAAAGTCTTGCATCTTTCTACATTCTAGCAAAAGAAGTTGTGCAGATATTTATTACAAGTCATGTAAAGTCCACTTGCAGCTTTATGGCTTCCATTCGCAGTTGTGGAGCTCTTACTAACAGTGTGGTGGAGAGCATACACACAGTGTAGCCTTGGGCAAAGTCTCTTTACATTTGTGGGCATCTGTTCCCTTATCTGTAAATGGAAATCATAATGGATACCTTCTGTGGTGGTTTTAGGCATCATATGAAAATGCTTTGGGAACTAGAAAGTGAATATGCCTGTAGGTTGTCGTGTCCTTAGGGAAGTCATCTCACGTTTCTGGGCCTCCATTTCCTTATCTGTTCAATAATGGAGATGCTGAAATAGATGTGCTGTAAGTTCCCACTCCAGTTTTCACTGAACAGCACACTGATGCACCAGTGCCCATGTTGATAGACATTTTGGGCACTTAGCAATACTGACTTGATAATCGGAACTTTAAACTGGCTACTTTGTTAGCTACTGACAGGTGTCAGCCTTGTAAATAGACTTGTTAAATTATAAAACATGGCATTAGGTAGACAGGTCATAGACACTTCCATGTATTTGGTGTTTCTGCTTATTAAACGTGTTTCTTTGACTCTTTTGAAGCTGTAAGCTCTTCCTTGGTTGTTTACTTTGAATATCCAAAGATCTGGTACTTTATATAATTTTTTTAATATAATTTGAGGATAAGATGTGAGGTACAACCTCTTTAGTAGTTGATGGAATTATCCTCTATAAATGTAGGTTCTTCTCAGTGAATACATTCATAGAGGCTGTTCTTTTAACTAGCTTAAAAGACCAGATCGGTATTGGAGTTATTTACTTGAGAGAAGGAAATGGCAACCCACTCCAATGTTCTTGCCTGGAGAATCCCATGGACAGAGAAGCCTGGTGGGCTGCAGTCCATGGGGTCGCACAGAGTCGGACACGACTGAAGCGACTTAGCAGCAGCAGCAGCAGGCCATTATTGGGGCTACCCTCATGGCTCAGATGGTAAAAAATCTGCCTGCAATGCAGGAAACCTAGGTTCAATCCCTGGGTCTGGAGGAGAAATGGCAAATCACTCCAGTATTCTTGCCTGGAAAATTCCTTGGACAGAGGAGCCTGGAGGTCCACAATCCATGGGCTGCAGAGAGAAGTGACTGAGCACAGACACACAGGCCATTATTATTTGAACCTGATCTGAACTGTACTTTTCAACTGTTTATGGAAAGCAGGTTTATGCAATAAATCAAGGTTTTTCTTTACCTCCCATAAAGTGTATAATATGTTTTATGGCATATAAGAACTTTCACAAAAGTTATTTAGTAAAATAAGTGCGGAGCAGGTTTGAGTTTCTGAAACAAGCCAACCATATGGAAGAACTTTACCAAATAAAGTCTGTATTACTGATGGCAGCAATTACAAATACATGTTATGACATTTAAAAAGCTGTGCCCATTTGTGGCTTATGTATTTGAGCGTAATAAAATTGTATTATTTTTTAAAAAACATTCTGTAATTTAGATTTCTAATTGAAAGTGGTCTTCCCTACAGTTAATCCAAATTAGTAAATCTATGGAAACGGTAATAGCTTGGCAAGGAGGGGTGAGTACCTCAGTAACAAAAGATAAGGCATCGAAAAACCATTTAATAGAAGACTCACCTGTAAAAGATTTGTTTCTCAGTTTGTCAAGACTTCTTTGCATTATCACTCTTGCCTAGCTCCATAAAAAAAGTATTTATTTTGTCTGGGTTTTTTTTTTATCAAATAAAAATGTCCAAACTCTAGACCGTGGCCGATTTATTTTAGTAATAAATTCAATAAAATTAAAATATAAGCAAAAAACATTAAAATAGGCACCTTTGGAGTGAATTGCTTATATACATCGCTTTAACCATTGGTGAGTATGTATAATGAATGGCCCAATAATAGTTAATATTGACCAAAAAATTAAATGCATGCCATGGGGAAGGAAAAATTAGTGGTTTACTCTTTCAGTAATCTATAGTTAATTCTTGATAATTTATGCATTATTGGTAATGGGAATATGCATATATAATAGAAACCTGTATCATTCAAAATCTCAAAAGACAAAAGCTGCACAAAAACAATTGATTGTTCTTGTGCTCACCTGATATCCTGATTACCTACCTATTAGGAAAGTATGTTGAAGATCTATACTAGACCTAAAAGGTAATAGGAGGAAGATGAGGAAAAAGCAGAAGTGAACTTACTGTTCTCAAATCACTAAGATGTGTTTCTTCATGCAAGAAAGATGGGTTGGAAAGGAGTCTTGTAGGCTTGATGTAAATGCTGATCGGAACAAATGAGTGATTCACATGTGCCTTCCACACAGCCCTGTACGGTCTGGCCTACTCCCTCAATACCACTTCTGTCTTTATCTACTTACACATTCCCTGCTCTGCTTTGTCCAGGAGCCAGCAAGTAAAGATCTGGAGAGAAAGATAAAGTGGTAACAAAGGCACCTTTCAGTTGGCTGTTACACCAGTTTTGTTTAGAGTGAGTTCAGGAACAAAAATTTGCATGAAACCTTCAAGACGGAACAGATGGAGGGACTCTAGGAGGGAAAGAACCCCACATCTGCAGGACTGTGTCAAGGCTGCTGAATATACCAGCAGCAACTGCTGAGGTGAGTGGAGCAGTGGGTGCTGTGGAAAAGCATAGCTACTTCTGACCCTGCTGGAACTGCGTAAGCTTGTTGGAGGCACTTTGAAGAAAAGGGAACAAATTAAGGAAAAGTTAAAGGTCACCAGCTCCCACTGCATTGAAATCCCAGGGTGAGGTCCCTGAGGAACTGCAGTGTTGGCTGAGATTGCCTGCACGTCGAGAGCACAGTTTAAAAATGACACAAACAGAGGTAAACAGCCTCCTAATTATGGTCTAAAAGCTGCTGCTGCTGCTGCTAAGTCGCTTTAGTCGTGTCCAACTCCGTGTGACCCCATAGACAGCAGCCCACCGGGCTCCCCCGTCCCTGGGAAGAGCTGCTGTTTCTCTCCAATTACGCTGGTTCACAGGGGCTTCAACCAACACATATCACCCAATCCTTGAAAAGACAGGCAGGAAAGACTCAGCCTTTATCTTGGAAATTTATTAAAATAAGAATATGCATCAGTTGTACATAGAAATAGTCATTTGCACTAAATACTACTGAAGCAGAAGAGCAGTTTTAAATATATTAAAAACTCACAAAATATATTGATTAAGGCACTGCGTCTTGTCTCGTGTTTTCAATAAACATGCTGTTTTTAAGGCAGTAGGACCTCTGATTACATGAATATAGGCACTATTACTATTAAAGACAGTCATACTTTGCTGTGGCCATTGTGATCTATTTCTCAAAAGAAGTTTCATTAGCTTGGATTAGCATTTTCTTTAAAAAAAAAACTGAATATGAAAAACATAGTTTTCTCTTTCCAGAGTCTCTTCCAGAGAGACCTATTTACAAAAGGTACTATTTTTTCATATATCCCTAAGCAACACGGAATTACACATAAGGGGCCAGACTGCCTCCCAGAGAGTAAAGCCATCAGAGGTTGGATGTCTGAACAGCATGCTGAGTCTTTGGAAAAAAAAAAATTTTTTTTCAAGTGTAATAAAATCAGCTGGGTCTTAAAAACCTCTGGGCCTTTCAGCATCCAAGAAAACTGGTTAAGTGCCCTCTGTTAAGGAGTTTTGTTGAGCAGTTGACAGGAACGAGACCCAGCTCCTGTGTCGGACAGTGCAGAAGGTATATCAGCCTGAGATGGGAGAGCTGGGTGCTCCTGTGCCACCAGCACTTCCAAAATGCCAGTTTGGCACTTCAGTTACAGTGCTCTCATCAAGCCAGTGCTTGTGCATCATCTTAGTCTGGTCGCCTGTAAGATGAAAAGGTTGGACTTTTCCTGTGTTTTTGTCCGGTTCCAGCAGCTCAATAGTCTGATGGGTCTGAATGGAGTCTGGTCCCAGCCGATGCCACTGCAGTTAATAGGTGCAGCATCTCCGTGGAACACAATGACCACAGCAAAGAGGAGAAAGTATTAAGTCTCCACATGGCCAGATTGAGGCCTGAGTGCAAATCTTTTCATCAAAGTCCTGTATGCTATTTAATTAAAAGTCACCATTTAATTAAAAGTCACCATTTAACTGGAGTTCTATTATTCACACAAAAAAGACTTATTAGACCATGTAATTTTCGTGGCAGAACTAGATTGCATATCTCTCTGAGATTAACTTCACATTTTCACTCATTGGGTTTCTCCAATCGTACAGAAGAGACTGAGCATTAAGGCTGGATTTGGGCATGAGAGAAACAAAGGAGAATCTTGACATGAGCAACCCCTCATTTAGGGTGAGATTTTGTGTTTTTTCTTTTTCTTTGACGGCTATATAGAAAGCTGCCCGTCTGATTTCTTCTACTGGTATATGACATGGGAGAGTGCAAGCTGGCAAGACTTCAGCTGGAAAAAAACGCTTTTTGGCAAGTAAAGGAGACACATTGTCAGAGCTTTAAGAAATCTAGGAGCTACTGCTCAGATGCAGTAGAAAAGTAATTTCATTCTGAAATGATAACATTTCTTTTACCTGCTAAAGTTTGGTCTTCAGTTTTACTGTATATACTATATATATATACACACACATACATACACATGTGTGTGGTGTATATACATATATATAAACTGTAAATAAAAGCAACTGAAAAGTAATCACAAAAATAGAAAAAGAAATCAAAGAGCAATTCAAAAAGAAACTGGCTCTGAAGGGCATTTAGTTGTTCTTCTCCAGGGACGCATAATAATCTGTCAGGACTTTCCATGCTTTGGGGGCCATGAAGCCATCTGGAGGATTTTCGCCTTCCCGGGCCAGCTTCCTCATACGAGTTCCTGAGATGAAGTCAAACTCGTCGTGCCTGTCATAGGGTAGCAACAAAGAACTCAGCGTAGGTAAATAACATCTACTTCAAAGACCCCAGGAGGATGTTATGGGTTCTGAAACTACATTTTTTTCTTTCTGTAAAATGCATCTAAGTTAAGCAGTTCAGTAAATTTTCAGTAAAGGAACTTGCAGAAGGCCCGGACATCGTAGCAGCTCTGCAGTCAGCGCTCACTGCACCCTCAGTTCATAGGGCATGTCTCCTATAGCTCTGACTACTTGGTGAGCTCTGAGCACGGTTGAGTGCTCTATTAACACATGAAATCTTTTTCTGTATATACAACCCTTTCATGTAACGTGCCAGGCACTCAAAGCATGCCCAAGGAATGTGTGTTGGAAAGGAAATACTTAAGGACCATTTACCACAAGATGAGCTACATCTTTGGGGGACAAAGAATGTGCAAGACCAGGTCTAAGCTTACAAGGGACTGTCACCCCAGCTAGGAGCTTTCCCAAAATTTTCTCTCATCATTCCAGTCGTACAAATGTTGATGAAAGAATTTTCCTCGGAAAACCTACCTTTCTGGATCATAGAAGTCCATGGCTTTCTTGGCTTTGTTGTAGGCAGCCACTCGGAATGGAATGATTTCCACAGATGTGAGGCCAGGGGCCATGGTCAAGACCTTGCCCCCGTGAGTGGGTTCATACAGGTCTCTCTTGGTCTCAGGATGGGGCATTCCTGCAGGGTCCCGGCCCACAATGTAGAAATTGGCCCCTGCAACCATCCGGGCTCTGCAGTGCCACTGGACCTAGGAAATACCACAGCAAGGACATGCTGATCACCACTGGCCAATCCTTTGGGCCCCAGTTTGTGGAGACATCCCTTTATTCTGCTTCAAAAGTAATTCAGCAATGTGGGTCAACTAATAATTGTAAGAAAGTCAGTGAGGTGTCCAAGGCTGCTCTTAGCTCATCTGTATTGTCCTACTGGGAAGAATATAGGAGTTTTTGGAAAAGGAAATGGCAACCCACTCCAGTATTCTTGCCTAGAGAATTCCACGGAAACTGGAGCCTGACAGGCTACATACAGTCCGTGGGGTCACAAAGGGTCAGACATGACTGAGCAATTAACATAGGAGCTTTAAAGATAAGAACCTTCCCTCTTAGAACCTGGGGTTATAGTTCGTAATCTCTCCAGACTAACAGATGACAAACACTCAGATCTTGCTGTTCCATAGAACTATGTGAATTTTACTTTTCAGTTCCTCCCTATTCAAAATAAATCACAGTTTAAGGGAAATTACAAACTCCATCTCTTACCATGGAATTCCATGTAACTGCCAGTAATGAGCTAATTAACATTCATATGCACACATTGATTCCATTTCAACACAGCATTGGGATTTCAAAACAAGTTGCCCTCTTTCAAGCTCAGATAGAAATAGGATAGGGAAGAGAGCTAGGGGCCTGGAAATTTGATCTGGTTGAAGATAATTCATTAAACTCACCTTGGAGCATTCCAAAGCGTTACGACCTTTTCAATTTATCATTCTCACTGCAAATTTGTTCATAACCACTACATGGGTGGTGCTGTGCGACGAAGAAAGTCTACTTGACAGGCCCAATGTGTTATGATGAAAGGGAGACATTAAGCTTTTAAAGATACCCTCTCCCTTCTAATGTAGCTCACTGAGCATGGTGAATCACTTAAAAGAGTAAGTGGTAACTTCTGAAATATCAGGCTAGATACATCTTGCCCTATAACCCAGGTAAGCTGTATTATCCACCTCGTTCACATACCAACTTTCAGAGTCTCAAAGGCAGTATATGATAGGTTTGATTTGGTGTTGCTAGTATTTTTACAAATGAAAAGTGAAAAGTGTTGGTGGCTCAGTTGTGTCTGACTCTGCAACCTCATGGACTGTAGCCTGCCAGGCTCCTCTGTCCATGGAATTCTCCAGGCAAGAATACTGCAGTGGATTACCGTTCCCTTCTCCAGGGGATCTTCCTGACCCAGGAACATGGTCTCCTGCATTGCAGGCAGACTCTGAGCCACCAGGGAAGCCCCACAAATACTATATGGAAACATGATCAGGTCAGATAAAAAGAGACCAAAAGATGTCAGAATCTGCTCATAAA
This sequence comes from Bos indicus x Bos taurus, assembly GCF_003369695.1. NCBI lineage: Eukaryota > Metazoa > Chordata > Mammalia > Artiodactyla > Bovidae > Bos > Bos indicus x Bos taurus. The sequence continues at coordinate 41,954,745 of NC_040101.1, forward strand.
GAAGAATCCCAGAAGCACTCTTGCTTTTCTAAGTGAGACTTGACCCTGCACTTGTGAGTCCCAGAGCCCAGAGCAGGGAACTGCTCACCTCTGTGGGGCCAGCATATAACATGGGAGATGGGAAGATGGCAACAATGGTTGACTTGGGATCAAGAACCTCTTCTTCGAGCACAGCTGCGTGCTGTTTCATCCGCCAGTCCAGGGGCACGTCATCATCTTTGGTCCAGCCACCCAGGGGGTGGAGCAGCAGGACCGGGTGCTTGTAGCCTCTCTCCAGGAGCCGGCGGCGGGTGTCCTGCATCAACAGAGCATGGCCATTGTGGACAGGATTGCGCAGCTGGAATGCAAACACTGCATCTGGGAAGTGAAAGCAGAACACCAGGATCAAAGACATGCAATGCCTTCAAGAACAGAAAAAGACGCAGCTGTGTTTATTGTTCAGTATACTTGTTATAGCCACTTGCTTTTTCTTCTATTTTAATTTAAATTTTCAAAAAAATTTACAGTGTTGTGTTGGTTTCTGCCACACAACAACAAAATTAATCATAATTATACACACGTTCACCTCCCCCTGCCCCAGCCCCCGCCCACCCATCCCTTCAGGTCCATCACAGAGTGACAGACTGGGCTCCCTGTTCTACACAGCAACTTCTCACCAGCTATCCATCTTACACCTGATCGTATATATATATATGTTGATGCTACTTTCTCCATTCATCCCACCTTCTCCTTCCTCTACTGTGTCCACAAGTTCGTTCTCTACATCCACATGTCCATCCATTCCTTTCCTGCAAATAGGTTCATTGATACCATTTTCTAGATTCCATATATATGCATTAATATACTATATTTGTTTTTCTGACTTCACTCTGTATAGCAGGCTCTAGGTTCATCCACCTCGCTAAAACTGACTAAAATCCTGGAGAGGATGTGGGGAAAAGGGAACCCTGCTACACTGTTGATGGGAATGTAAACTGATACAGCCATTATGGAAAATGGTATGGAGATTCCTTAAAAAACTAGGAATAAATCTACCATATATGACCCAGCAACTCCACTGCTTGGCATATACCCTGAGAGAAACCACAATCGAAAAGACACATGGACCCCAGTTTTCATAGCAGCACTGTTTACAATAGCCAGGACATGGAAGCAACCTAGATGTCCACTGACTGTTGAATGGATAAAGAAGGTGTGGTACCTATATATAATGGAATATTACTCAGCCATTTAAAAAAAACGAATTTGAGTATAACTGCTTGCTTTTAAGAACCAGCTGGAAAACCACCTGGATCTTTAGGGGTCTTACTCCAAAGGTACCAGTAGCAGACTTTTTAGACAGGGATAGGACACAGGCAGGAAGCCCTAAAGGGAGAGCCTGACTCAGAAATGAACACATCAGTGGCCAAGACCTTTCTTACAAACCACAGCTCAGGCAGGGGCTGGTATTGATCCGTCCCCTTGTGCCCTGCTCCAGCCTCATTTGCCTAGAGTGTGAATATTGATGAGGAACAGTTTCTGGAATCTGCGAAATCTAACAACTTAAAGATATAAAAACACTTCTTCACTTTATGGAAATCTTCAAAGCTACTTCACTTAGTGATGAAGTCCTGGGAGGCTTAATTTTTCTTTTGGTTATGAAATGGATTAATGTACATCCATTATAGAAAACTTAGGAAATACAGAAAAGCCCAAAATAGAATATAAAAATCATCCATCATCCTATCATTACTTTTTCTCTCTTTTTCAAAATATGTGAAGTGAAAATCTTCCCTTCCCCTTGGCCCCACTTTATCCCTAGAGGTAGCTGCTGTCATCGGCAGGTTGGTTCACATGTTGCCAGACATTTCCACTTCTACACACAGAAATAGGTTTGGGTTTTAAAAGCAATTATCCCATTTTACTTTGTTTTCCGAGATTATTCTATACATACTGTTCTGAAATTTGCTTTTTTACTTAACAAATATACTTTGGGTATCTTTATGTGTCAGTGTTTATTTTTTTAATAGCTGCATAATATTACAGTAGTTCAACTTTATAAGCTTTCCATATCTTTATGATTGGAAGCTTTAAGCTTTATGATTTCCTGTGTGGATCACAATAAACTATGGAAAATTCTGAAAGAGATGGGAATACCAGACCACCTGACCTGCCTCTTGAGAAACCTATATGCAGGTCTGGAAGCAACAGTTAGAACTGGACATGGAACAACAAACTGGTCCAAATAGGAAAAGGAGTACATCAAGGCTGTATATTGTCACCCTGCTCATTTAACTTCTATGCAGAGTACATCATGAGAAACGCTGGGCTGGAAGAAGCACAAGCTGGAATCAAGATTGCTGGGAGAAATACCAATAACTTCAGATATGCAGATGACACCACCCTTATGGCAGAAAGTGAAGAGGAACTAAAAAGCCTCTTGATGAAAGTGAAAGAGGAGAGTGAAAAAGTTGGCTTAAAGCTCAACATTCAGAAAACTGAGATCATGGCATCTGGTCCCATCACTTCATGGGAAATAGATGGGGAAACAGTGTAAACAGTGTCAGACTTTATTTTTGGGGCTCCAAAATCACTGCAGATGGTGATTGCAGCCAGGAAATTAAAAGACACTTACTCTTTGGAAGGAAAGTTATAACCAACCTAGACAGCATATTCAAAAGCAGAGACAGCACTTTGTCAACAAAGGTCCATCTAGTCAAGGCTATGGTTCTTCCAGTGGTCATGTATGGATGTGAGAGTTGAGCTATCAAGAAAGATGAGTGCTGGAGGAGCCAAGATGGCAGAGGAGTAGGACCGGGAGAACATTTTCTCCCCCACAAATTCATCAAAAGAACATTTAAATGCTGAGTAAATTCCACAAAACAACTTCTGAATGCCGGCAGAGGACATCAGGCACCCAGAAAAGCAACCCAAGTCTTCGAAAGGAGGTAGGAAAAAATATAAAAGACAAAAAAAGAGACAAAAGGGGGAGGGATGGAGTTCCGTCCTGGGAAGGGAGTCTTAAAAAGAGAGAAGTTTCCAAACACCAGGAAACCTTCTCACTGCTGAATCTGTGCCAAGCTATGGAAGCACAGAGGGCAACATAACAGGGAGGAAAAATAAATAAACAATTAAAACCCGCAGATTGCGAGCTCTACGGTAACTCCCCCAGTGGAGAAGCAGCGCAGACGCCTGCACATGCCATTAGCAAGCAGGGGCTGGGCAGGGAGGCGCAGCGTGGGCTGCATCGCTTAGAGTAAGGACCTGGCCTGAATACCCTGAGCGCTATCTGAGCGAAATAATTTGGGCTAGCAAACCAGACTGTGGGATATCTACCACGCGAAAAGCCAGCCCTAACCTAAGACACCGCCAGGCCTGCGCACAGAACAAAGGACTGAACAGAGATGGCCGGCTGCAGACCTTCCCCCTCCGGTGACAGGCAGCCAGAACCGGAAGGGGGCAATCACAGCCCCAGAGAGACATTATCTACAAAACTGTAAGCAGGCTTCTTTGCTAACTAAAACTTCATGGGGGTCTGGACGGTCAACATCTGCCTGAGAAGGTGCGCTGGTTGTACACCTAGATAACCAAGCGGCGGGGAGGCGATAAGTCGCAGCAATCGCACTCACCAAAGACCTCATCACCTGAGCTGCTCAGACCTGGGAAGGGCACAAAACGCAGGCCTAACCGAGTCTGCGCCTCTGAGGACTACCCGAGTGCCTGAACCTGAGCAGCTTGGACCTGGGAGGTGCAGGCAGCCCAGGGCTGGCCACGGATGGTTCCCGGCGGAGCAACCTAGAGCCTGAGCAGTGTGGGCAGGGAGGCTACATGTGCCGTGAGCGGGGGCAGACCCAGTGTGGCTGAGGCACTGCGAGCACACGCCAGTGTTATTTGTTTGCAGCATCCCTCCCTCCCTCCCCACAGTGCCACTGAACAAGTGAGCCTAAAAAAAAAAAAGTGTCCGCCACCGTCCCATTTGTGTCAGGGCGGAAACCAGACACTGAAGAGACCAGCAAACAGAAGAAGCTATAACAGAGGGAACCACCTTGGAAGCTACAGGCAATAAATTAAAACCCTGTGGTTCCTACCGACTACATAGGAAGGGGCCTATAGATCTTGAGAAATATAAATCAGACCAAGGAATGAGCCAAAAATGAACTGAACCCACAATACTCACAACAAAACCAGAGAAAGTCCTAGATATATTTTTACTATGTTTACAATCATTCTTTCTTTTTTTTTTAATTTTAAAAAAAAATTTTAAGTCCTTTATTATTCCTTTAATTTTCACTTTTATAACCCATTACTTTGCAAAAAAAAAAAAAGACCCTATTTTTTTTTACAGCAAACTTCATATATATTTTTTTTAATAATTTTTTGACCTTGTTTTTTTTCATTTTTCTTCTTTTCTTTAACATTGTATTTTTGAAATTCCAAACTCTACTCTAGATTTTTAATTTTAGCTTTTTGGTATTTGTTATCAATTTTGTACCTATAGTTTTTTTAATAATTTCTGTGACTTTTTTTTTTCTTTCTCTGTTTCTTTCTCTTCTTCTTTTATATAACATTGTATATCTGAAATTCCAAACTCTACTCTAGATCTTTAATTTATGCTTTTTGGTATTTGATACCAATTTTGTACCTGTATTTTCTTTATAATTTTTGCGACTTTTTTTTTTTTCCTCTCTTTCTTTTTTTTAACATTATATTTTTGAAATTCCAAACTCTACTCTAGATTTTTAACCTTTGCTTTTTGGTATTAGTTATAAATTTTGTACCTATATTTTCTTTATAATTTTTGCGACCTTGTTTGTTTTTGTTTGTTCGTTTTTTCTCTCTTTCTTTTCCTTCTTCTTTTCTTTAACATCGTATTTTTGAAATTCCAAACTCTACTCTAGATTTTTAATTTTTGCTTTTATGTATTTGTTACCAATTTTGTACCTTTAAGAACCCAATCTTCAGTACCCATTTTTCACTAGGGAGCGAGATTACTGGCTTGACTGCTGTCTCCCTTTGGACTCTCCTTTTTCTCCACCAGGTCGCCTGTGTCTCCTCCCTAACCCCTCTCTACTCTACCCAACTCTGTGAATTTCTGTGTGTTCCAGACGGTGGAGAATACTTAGGGAACTGATTACTGGCTGGATCTGTCTCCCTCCTTTTCATTCCCCCCTTTTATCCTCCTGGCCACCTCTGCCTCCTTCCTCCTTCTTCTCTTCTCTGTATAACTCTGTGAACATCTCTGAGCGGTCCAGCTGTGGAGTGCACATAAGGAAGTGATTACTGGCTAGCCCACTCTCTCCTCTATTGATTCCACCTCATCTCATTCGGGTCACCTCTAACTCCCTCCTCCCTCTTCTCTTCTCCATGTAACACTGTGAACCTCTCTGAGTGACCCTCACGGTAGAGAAACTTTTCATCGTTAACGTAGATGTTTTATCAATGGTGCTGTATAAAAGGAGAAGTTTTGAAACTACTGTAAAAATAAGACCAATAACTGGAAGCAGGAGGCTTAAGTCCAAACCCTGACTCCAAGGAACATTAATTGACAGGAGCTCATCAAACGCCTCCATACCTACACTGAAACCAAGCACCACACAAGGGCCAACAAGTTCCAGGGCAAGACATACAAAGCAAATTCTCCAGCAACAAAGGAACACAGCCCTGAGCTTCAAGATACAGGCTGCCCAAAGTTACCCCAAAACCATAGACATCTCATAACTCATTACTGGACGCTTCATTGCACTCCAGAGAGAAGAAATACAGCTCCACTCACCAGAACACCGACACAAGCTTCCCTAACCATGAAACCTTGACAAGCCACCTGTACAAACCCATACACAGCGAGGAAACGCCACAATAAAGAGAAGTCCACAAACTGCCAGAATACAGAAAGGACACCCCAAACTCAGCAATTTAAACAAGATGAAGAGACAGAGGAATACCCAGCAGATAAAGGAACAGGATAAATGCCCACCAAACCAAACAAAAGAGGAAGAGATAGGGAATCTACCTGATAAAGAATTCCGAATAATGATAGTGAAATTGATCCAAAATCTTGAAATCAAAATGGAATCACAGATAAATAGCCTGAAGACAAGGATTGAGAAGATGCAAGAAAGGTTTAACAAGGACCTAGAAGAAATAAAAAAGAGTCAATATATAATGAATAATGCAATAAATGAAATTAAAAACACTCTGGAGGCAACAAATAGTAGAATAACAGAGGCAGAAGGTAGGATTAGTGAATTAGAAGATAGAATGGTAGAAATAAATGAATCAGAGAGGATAAAAGAAAAACAAAAGAAATGAGGACAATCTCAGAGACCTCCAGGACAATATTAAACGCTACAACATTCAAATCATAGGGGTCCCGGAAGAAGAAGACAAAAAGAAAGACCATGAGAAAATACTTGAGGAGATAATAGTTGAAAACTTCCCTAAAATGGGGAAGGAAATAATCACCCAAGTCCAAGAAACCCAGAGAGTCCCAAACAGGATAAACCCAAGGCGAAACACCCCAAGACACATATTAATCAAATTAACAAAGATCAAACACAAAGAACAAATATTAAAAGCAGCAAGGGAAAAACAACAAACAACACACAAGGGAATTCCCATAAGGATAACAGCTGATCTTTCAATAGAAACTCTTCAAGCCAGGAGGGAATGGCAAGACATACTTAAAATGATGAAAGAAAATAACCTACAGCCCAGATTATTGTACCCAGCAAGGATCTCATTCAAATATGAAGGATAAATCAAAAGCGTTTCAGACAAGCAAAAGCTGAGAGAATTCTGCACCACCAAACCAGCTCTCCAACAAATACTAAAGGATATTCTCTAGACAGGAAACACAAAAACGGTGTATAAATTCAAACCCAAAACAATAAAGTAAATGGCAACGGGATCATACTTATCAGTAATTACCTTAAACGTAAATGGGTTGAATGCCCCAACCAAAAGACAAAGAATGGCTGAATGGATACAAAAACAAGACCCCTACATATGTTGTCTACAAGAGACCCACCTCAAAACAGGGGACACATACAGACTGAAAGTGAAGGGCTGGAAAAAGATTTTCCATGCAAATAGGGACCAAAAGAAAGCAGGAGTAGCAATACTTATATCAGATAAAATAGACTTTAAAACAAAGGCTGTGAAAAGAGACAAAGAAGGTCACTACATAATGATCAAAGGATCAATCCAAGAAGAAGATATAACAATTATAAATATATATGCACCCAACACGGGAGCACCGCAGTATGTAAGACAAATGCTAACAAGTATGAAAGGAGAAATTAACAATAACACAATAATAGTGGGAGACTTTAATACCCCACTCACACCTATGGATAGATCAACTAAACAGACAATTAACCAGGAAACACAAACTTTAAACAATACAATAGACCAGTTAGACCTAATTGATATCTATAGGACATTTCACCCCAAAACAGTGAATTTCACCTTTTTCTCAAGCGCACATGGAACCTTCTCCAGGATAGATCACATCCTGGGCCATAAATCTAGCCTTGGTAAATTCAAAAAAATAGAAATCATTCCAAGCATCTTTTCTGACCACAATGCAGTAAGATTAGATCTCAATTACAGGAGAAAAACTATTAAAAATTCCAACATATGGAGGCTGAACAACACGCTGCTGAATAACCAACAAATCACAGAAGAAATCAAAAAAGAAATAAAAATATGAATAGAAACGAATGAAAATGAAAACACAACAACCCAAAACCTGTGGGACACTGTAAAAGCAGTCCTAAGGGGAAAGTTCATAGCAATACAGGCATACCTCAAGAAACAAGAAAAAAGTCAAATAAATAACCTAACCCTACACCTAAAGCAACTAGAAAAGGAAGAAATGAAGAACCCCAGGTTAGTAGAAGGAAAGAAATCTTAAAAATTAGAGCAGGAATAAATGTAAAAGAAACAAAAGAGACCATAGCAAAAATCAACAAAGCCAAAAGCTGGTTCTTTGAAAGGATAAATAAAATTGACAAACCATTAGCCAGACTCATCAAGAAACAAAGGGAGAAAAATCAAATCAATAAAATTAGAAATGAAAATGGAGAGATCACAATAGACAACACAGAAATACAAAGGATCATAAGAGACTACTATCAACAATTATATGCCAATAAAATGGACAACGTGGAAGAAATGGACAAATTCTTAGAAAAGTACAACTTTCCAAAACTGGACCAGGAAGAAATAGAAAATCTTAACAGACCCATCACAAGCACGGAAATTGAAACTGTAATCAAAAATCTTCCAGCAAACAAAAGCCCAGGTCCAGACGGCTTCACAGCTGAATCCTACCAAAAATTTAGAGAAGAGCTAACACCTATCCTGCTCAAACTCTTCCAGAAAATTGCAGAGGAAGGTAAACTTCCAAACTCATTCTATGAGGCCACCATCACCCTAATACCAAAACCTGACAAAGATCCCACAAAAAAAGAAAACTACAGGCCAATATCACTGATGAACATAGATGCAAAAATCCTTAACAAAATTCTAGCAATCAGAATCCAACAACACATTAAAAAGATCATACACCATGACCAAGTGGGCTTTATCCCAGGGATGCAAGGATTCTTCAATATCCGCAAATCAATCAATATAATACACCACATTAACAAATTGAAAAACAAAAACCATATGATTATCTCAATAGATGCAGAGAAAGCCTTTGACAAAATTCAACATCCATTTATGATAAGAACTCTCCAGAAAGCAGGAATAGAAGGAACATACCTCAACATAACAAAAGCTATATATGACAAACCCACAGCAAACATTATCCTCAATGGTGAAAAATTGAAAGCATTTCCTCTAAAGTCAGGAACAAGACAAGGGTGCCCACTTTCACCATTACTATTCAACATAGTTTTGGAAGTTTTGGCCACAGCAATCAGAGCAGAAAAAGAAATAAAAGGAATCCAAATTGGAAAAGAAGAAGTAAAACTCTCACTGTTTGCAGATGACATGATCCTTTACATAGAAAACCCTAAAGACTCCACCAGAAAATTACTAGAACTAATCAATGATTATAGTAAAGTTGCAGGATATAAAATCAACACACAGAAATCCCTTGCATTCCTATACACTAATAATGAGAAAACAGAAAGAGAAATTAAGGAAACAATTCCATTCACCATTGCAACGGAAAGAATAAAATACTTAGGGATATATCTACCTAAAGAAACTAAAGACCTATATATAGAAAACTATAAAACACTGGTGAAAGAAATCAAAGAGGACACTAATAGATGGAGAAATATACCATGTTCATGGATTGGAAGAATCAATATAGTGAAAATGAGTATACCACCCAAAGCAATTTATAGATTCAATGCAATCCCTATCAAGCTACCAGCAGTATTCTTCACAGAGCTAGAATAAATAATTTCACAATTTGTATGGAAATACAAAACACCTCGAATAGCCAAAGCTATCTTGAGAAAGAAGAATGGAACTGGAGGAATCAACCTACCTGACTTCAGGCTCTACTACAAAGCCACAGTTATCAAGACAGTATGGTACTGGCACAAAGACAGAAATATTGATCAATGGAACAAAACAGAAAGCCCAGAGATAAATCCATGCACATATGGACACCTTATCTTTGACAAAGGAGGCAAGAATATACAATGGAGAAAAGACAACCTCTTTAACAAGTGGTGCTGGGAAATCTGGTCAACCACTTGTAAAAGAATGAAACTAGAACAGTTTCTAACACCATACACAAAAATAAACTCAAAATGGATTAAAGATCTCAGTGTAAGACCAGAAACTATAAAACTCCTAGAGGAGAACATAGGCAAAACACTCTCCGACATACATCACAGCAGGATCCTCTATGACCCACCTTCCAGAATATTGGAAATAAAAGCAAAAATAAACAAATGGGACCTAATTAAACTTAAAAGCTTCTGCACAACAAAGGAAACTATTAACAAGGTGAAAAGACAGCCTTCAGAATGGGAGAAAATAATAGCAAATGAAGCAACTGACAAACAACTAATCTCAAAAATATACAAGCAACTCCTACAGCTCAACTCCAGAAAAATAAATGACCCAATCAAAAAGTGGGCCAAAGAACTAAATAGACATTTCTCCAAAGAAGACATACAGATGGCTAACAAACACATGAAAAGATGCTCAACATCACTCATTATCAGAGAAATGCAAATCAAAACCACTATGAGGTACCATTTCACACCAGTCAGAATGGCTGCAATCCAAAAGTCTACAAGCAATAAATGCTGGAGAGGGTGTGGAGAGAAGGGAACTCTCTTGCACTGTTGGTGGGAATGCAAACTAGTACAGCCACTATGGAGAACAGTGTGGAGATTCCTTAAAAAACTGGAAATAGAACTGCCTTATGATCCAGCAATCCCACTGCTGGGCATACACACTGAGGAAACCAGAAGGGAAAGAGACACGTGTACCCCAATGTTCATCGCAGCACTGTTTATAATAGCCAGGACATGGAAGCAACCTAGATGTCCATCAGCAGATGAATGGATAAGAAAGCTGTGGTACATATACACAATGGAGTATTACTCAGCCATTAAAATGAATACATTTGAATCAGTTCTAATGAGATGGATGAAACTGGAACCTATTATACAGAGTGAAGTAAGCCAGAAAGAAAAACACCAATACAGTATACTAACACATATATATGGAATTTAGAAAGATGGAAACAATAACCCTGTGTACAAGACAGCAAAAGAGACACCGATGTATAGATCAGTCTTATGGACTCTGTGGGAGAGGGAGAGGGTGGGAAGATTTGGGAGAATGGCATTGAAACATGTATAATATCATGTATGAAACGAGTTGCCAGTCCAGGTTCGATGCACGATACTGGATGCTTGGGGCTGGTGCACTGGGACGACCCAGAGGGATGGTGTGGGGAGGGAGGAGGGAGGGGGGTTCAGGATGGGGAGCACGTGTATACCTGTGGCGGATTCATTTCGATGTTTGGCAAAACTAATACAATATTGTAAAGTTTAAAAATAAAATTAAATAAAAAAAAAAAGAAAGATGAGTGCTGAAGAATTGATGCTTTTGAACTGTGGTGTTGGAGAAGACTCTTGAGAATCCCTTGGACTGCAAGGAGATCCAACCAGTCCATCCTAAAGGAGATCAGTCCTGGGTGTTCATTGGAAGGACTGATGCTGAAGCTGAAACTCCAATATTTTGGCCACCTCATGTGAAGAATTGACTCATTGGAAAAGACCCTGATGCTGGGAGGGATTGGGGGCAGGAGGAGAAGGGGATGACAGTGGATGAGATGGTTGGATGGCATCACCGACTCGATGGACATGAGTTTGGGTAAACTCCGGGAGCTGGTGATGGACAGGGAGGTCTGTATGCTGCAATTCATGGGGTCGCAAAGAGTCAGACACAACTGAGTGACTGAACTGAACTGAGACATATCAATAGATAAAGGTTTTCAACTTTTCAAACCTGTAAACATGCTGTTTCCTGATATCCTTAATTCTATAAGCAGAGGATGATTAGGAGTATTAACAAATGCAGGAGAGTCAGCCTACATACCAGCATCCATTTCTTTACACTTCTGTTTGAGTTCCAGAGGTGTCAGGCGGTATTGGTCCAACCCATCATTCCACTGTATTCTTTCCAGCACCTGAAGGTCACCACCAACCAGCCAATCCCCACTTTCCATCACCATCTAGAAAGAATTTATTAAAATTCTTAGTGATACATATTGTTTTCTATTTTATCTCAGAAAGTTTCTTTTTCTGAACCAGTCTTGGGCCACTTGAACTAACTGCTTTCAGTTCTTCAACATTTCTAGCACAGTATATATCAAATTTTTTCATTTCTCAAATCCTTTTACTCTTAAAAATTATTGAGGATAAACAAGAACTTTTTAAAAATACTGATTATATCTATCATTATTTTCTGTTTTAGAGATTAAAAGTGAGAACCCTTAGGGCTTCCCTGGTAACCCAGTGGTAAAGAATCCACCTACCAAAACAGGAGACATGGGTTCCATCCTTGATCCGGGAAGATCCCACATGCCCTGGAGCAACTAAGCCTGTGTGTGCACCTGTGCTCTGGAGCAAACGAGCTGCAACTATTGAGCCCTAGAGCCTGTTCTCCACAAGAGAAGCCAGTGCAATGAGAAACCTGGCACTGCAACTACAGAATATCCCCCGCTTGTTGCAACTAGAGAAAAGCCTCCACACAGCAATGGAGACCCAGCACAGCCAAAAATGAAATTAATTTTAAACAAACTGAGAATCCTTAAAAATATTTACTGACCTAAAACTAACAATAATGAAGCCATTAAATATTAACATAAACATTTTATTTTTTGGTGAAAAATAATATTGTCCAAAAATATAAGTGAAAAGTAGCATTGTTTTACATGTTTGCAAGTCTCTTCATTATCTGACTTAATAGAAGGCAGCTCGATTCTCATATCTACTTTTTAACTTATTCTATGGTAATATGTTATTTTGACTGAAACAGGTAAAGAAAATTCAACTTCAGGTAGATGGTTGGAAAAGGGAAGAGTACTTGAATAGCCTTTTTCTATCATTGTGGATATTCTTCATTGATATAAAAAATTAAAGAACCAAATTTAAAAATCAGCAAAGAACTTCAACAGACATTTCTCCAAATATGATATACAGATGGCCAACAGGGACATGAAAAGATATCCAACATCACTAGTTATTGGAGAAATACAATCTCATACCTATTAGGGTGGTACTATCACAAACAGAAAATATGAAGGGTGGGCAAGGATGTGGAGAACTCCCTCATGGACTGTTGGTGAGATTATAAAATGGTGCATCAGTCTGGAGTTTCTTCAAAAAATTAAAAATGCAGCTGACACATGATCTGGTAATCTCATTTCTGGATATATATCCAAAAGAATTAAAAGCAATGTCTCACAGAAATTTGCCCATCCATATTCATATTGGGCTCCAAAATCACTGGAGATGATGACTGCAGCCATGAAATTAAAAGACGCTTACTCCTTGGAAGGCAAGTTATGACCAACCTAGATAGCATATTCAAAAGCAGAGACATGACTTTGCCAACAAAGGTCCGTCTAGTCAAGACTATGATTTTTCCAGTGGTCATGTATGGATGTGAGAGTTGGACTGTGAAGAAGGCTGAGCGCCAAAGAATTGATGCTTTTGAACTGTGGTGTTGGAGAAGACTCTTGAGAGTCCCTTGGACTGCAAGGAGATCCAACCAGTCCATTCTGAAGGAGATCAGCCCTGGGATTTCTTAGGAAGGAATGATGCTAAAGCTGAAACTCCAGTACTTTGGCCACCTCATGCAAAGAGTTGACTCATTGGAAAAGACTCTGATGCTGGGAGGGATTGGGGGCAGTAGGAGAAGGGGACGACAGAGGATGAGATGGCTGGAGGCATCACTGACTCGATGGACATGAGTCTGAGTGAACTCTGGGAGTTGGTGATGGACAGGGAGGCCTGGTGTGCTGCGATTCATGAGGTCGTAAAGAGTCGGACACGACTGAGTGACTGAACTGAACTGAACTGAACTGATTCATAGTAGTGCTATTCACAATAGCTAAAAGGTGGATGCAACCCAGATCTCTCTCAAAAGATGAACCAACGATGAACATGAATGCCATGCATACGATGGAATATTATTCAGTCTTCACAATGAAGGAAATCCTGTTACAGACTATACCATGGATGAAACTGGAAGACATTAAGCTAAGTGAAAAAGCAATGCACAAAAGGATAAATACTGTATTTTTCCACTTACATGAAGTATCTAAAGTAGTCAAATTCATAGAAAATAGAATGGTTGATACCAGGGGCTGGGGAGAGGAAAGGAGACTTGTTATTTAATAGGTACAGAGTTTCAGATTTTCAAGATGAAAAAAGTTTTGGAGATCTGTTTCACAAGGTGAATTACTTAACACTACTGAATTGTTGTTTAGTCTCTATATCTGACTCTTGCGACCCCATAGCCTGTATGTAGCCCGCCAGGCTCTTCTGTCCATAGGATTTTACAGGCAAGAATACAGGAGTGGGTTGCCATTTCTACCAGGGAATCTTCCTGACTCAGATGGAGTCTGCGTCCCCTTCATCTCCTGCATTGGCAGGCGGATTCTTGACTAACGAGCCACCTGGGAAGCCCAAAATAGATAGATGGTAGATAAATAGATGATTGATAACAAAACTTATTTTTCATTGAAGTTTTCTCTAAAGTTACTATCAATATTCTCTTTTCAACACCCAGTCTCTGTTGAAAAAGTGACTTCAGTAAAGGGTGGGTGAGGAACAGAACAAGGAGACTTGGAAAGAACCATCTGTGCATCATCCCATACTTTAGATGGCCCAACTCTGGTCCTCTTGAACTGCGCCCCTTCTGGCAGGGCAAAGAACCTCTTGTGAGCAGACCCGCCTGAAATCTGTATGTACTCTCTAGACCATGATCTGTGTACCTGGGACATTCCGCCTGGGGTGCCCACAAGCAGACCCAGAGGTTCTCAGGGCATGCAGCAAGGCCAAGCATAGGAAGAGGAGGGGGTGGCTGCAAACGAAGAGCCAACTACCCACACACTACCTTATCCTGATGCAGAGCCAAGAAGGCTAAAATTGAGCCTGGCCTTCCAGAGTGCGATCAAGGCATACTGTCAAAGTAGAAAGATGAAACATTTTATTTAAATTTATTAGGTAAGTAACTTATTTATTTATTTTTTAGATAAGTAACTTTTAAATATAATACTGGGCTTCAGCTCATTCTTACCCTGGATTCCACAAATATTAGGTGTGAATGTGGTGTAAAGAACGGCCAAGTAATGAAAAAGAAAACCATGACAGTGTTTGATGAGAGGGTGAGCACTTTCCTTGATGAAGATGGAAGAGGCCCCAGGCCCGACAGCACACATACGGTTAATGCCTTGCCATCTACTTTGTGGCATCTAACCTTAGTTTTTACACTGTACACCTTAAACTTACACATTGTTACATGTTCATCAAATCTCAATTAACCTGGAAACAGAATAACATGACAACCTTTGTTTTTCCCATGAACTTAAATATGTTCCATTGTTTCCCCATCTATTTCCCATGAAGTTATGGGACCAGATGCCATGATCTTAGTTTTCTGAATGTTGGGTTTTAAGCCAACTTTTTCACTCTCCTTTTTCACTTTCATCAAGAGGCTCTTTAGTTCTTCTTCGCTTTCTGCCATAAGGGTGGTGTTATCTGCATATCTGAGGTTATTGGTATTTCTCCCAGCAATCTTGATTCCAGCTTATGCTTCATTCAGCCTGGCATTTCACATGATGTACTCCACATAAGCAGGGTGACAATATACAGCCTTGACGTACTCCTTTCCCGATTTGGAACCAGTCTGCTGTTGCATGTCCAGTTCTAACTGTTGCTTCTTGACCAGCATACAGATTTCTCAGGAGGCAGGTAAGGTGGTTTGGTATTTCCACCTCTTTAAGAATTTTAACAGTTTGTTGTGATCCACACAGTCAAAGGCTTTGGCGAGGTCAATAAAGCAGAAGTAGATGTTTTTCTGGAACTCTCTTGCTTTTTTGACAATCCAATGGATGCTGGCAATTTGATCTCTGGTACCTCTGCCTTTTCTAAATTCAGCTTGAACATCTGGAAGTTCACGTTAAAGCCTGGCTTGGAGAATTTTGAGTATTACTTGACTAACGTGTGAGATGAGTGCAATTGTGCAGTAGTTTGAACATTCTTTGCATTACCTTTCTTTGGGATTGGAATGAAAACTGACCTTTTCCTGACCGGTGGCAGCTGCTGAGTTTTCCAAATTTGCTGACATATTGAGTGTAGCACTTTCACACCATCATCTTTTAGGATTTGAAATAGCTCAACTGGAATTCCATCACCTCCACTAGCTTTGTTCATAGTGATGCTTCCTACGGCCCACTTGACATTCGCATTTGATGTCTGGTTCTAGGTGAGTGATCACACCATTGTGATTATCTGGGTCATGAAGATTTTTTTTGTATAGTTCTTCTATGTATTCTTGCCACCTCTTCGTAATATCTTCTGCTTCTGTTAGGTCCATACCATTTCTGTCCTGTATTGTGCCCATCTTTGCACGAAATGTTCCCTTGGTATCTTTAATTTTCTTGAAGAGATCTCTAGTCTTTCCCATTCTATTGTTTTCCTCTATTTATTTGCATTGGTCTTTTATTTTGGCGGGCTCCAAAATCACTGCAGATGGTGACTGCAGCCATGAAATTAAAAGATGCTTGCTCCTTAGAAGAAAAGCTATGACCAACCTAGACAGCATATTAAAAAGCAGAGACATTACTTTGCCAACAAAGGTCCATGTAGTCAAAGCTATGCTTTTTCCAATAGTCATGTATGGATGTGAGAGTTGGACTATCAAGAAAGCTGAGCGCTGAAGAATTGATGGTTTTGAACTGTGGTGTTGGAGAAGACTCTTGAGAGTCCCGTGGACTGCAAGGAGATCGAACCACTCTATCCTAAAGGAAATCAGTCCTGAATATTCATTGGAAGGACTGATGCTGAAGCTTGAACTCCAATACTTTGGCCACCTGATGTGAAGAACTGACTCACTGGAAAAGACCCTGATTCTGGGAAAGATTGAATGGAGGAGGAGAAGGGGACGACAGAGGATGAGATGGTTGGATGCCATCATCGACTCATGGACATGAGTTTGAGTAAACACTGGGAGTTGGTGATGGACAGGGAAGCCTGGCATGCTCTAGTCCATGGAATCACAAAGAGTCAGACACAACTGAGCAACTGCACTGAACTAAATATGTTCCATATGACGCTGCAATGCAATACATCACACCTGAGAGCAGGTGTCTCTCGTCAGTCATGAAGACAAACACTATGGAAGGTGTACTCCTCAGCCACATCGTAGTTGTGCAACCATTCCCCTTATCAGATTCCAGACTTGCTTTTTGCACCATCCAAAGATAGTGTGTGTTGTTAGCACACTAACAATCAGCCTGTATTGTTAGCAGAAAAGAGAGAGGCAAGAAAAAGGGAGAGAAAGCTGATTAATTTTTAACACCCAGCCAGAAGACATCAAGGTGGTGACGGTGCACCCTGGTTCAATTTCCTGTCATGGTCAGATGTTAAGGTTTACAATGACTTGCATTTCACAGCTCTTCAGGCAATGGGAGATTAGAGCCATCCATGGTTCTTAACAGAGGGCGATTTTGCCTCTAACGGGGACATCAGACAATATCTGAAGACAATTTTGATCATCACAGCTGGAGTGGGGAAGGGTGTGCTGTTGGAATCCAGTGTATAGAGGCCAGGAATGCTACTAAATATCCTGTGTTGAACAGGACAGCCCCACAACAAAGAACTACCCAGCCCCATGGTTAATAGTGCTTTGGTTGAGAAACCCTGAGCAGACAAAGGGTTATTGCAAGGGATTTGGTTGTTTTTCATGGCCCACCTCCTAAATTCCATGCTCAGGAAAATGACTTAAGAATATTGTCAAATACCCATACCTATACATTTACTTTCTCCTCATTGCTTAAACTACAAATAAAATTTTGAGAGACCTCAAATCCTTGGGCATGGAGTAACTCATTCTGGACGCTAGGGGTCCACCCTACATTGTTCTATTAGTGAAGGCAATCCTGAACCTGTTTAATTCACCACCCAGCCTAAAAATATATATGGAGAGCAATGCTGAAACCAAGCTTTAGGTATATCTTGGATCAGGAAGGACAAAGGGCATCTCTCTGAAAGGTGATCCCAGAACTGTGGTCCACCTATTAGGAAAGGAGGTCCAATGGCTCTGCCCCATTTCCAAGGACTTTCTGGCCCATAAGTCCCCACTTCTTTCCAAGCCTCCTACCAAAGGCAGGTGTAGGACCACAGTTAGAGAGTTTTCAGAACTGGACACACAGAGGGGTATAAGTAACAAGCTTTAAGGAAGTCTAGAGAAACAGTGAAAGAGGAACTGGGCTCAGAGTCACAGATAGCAGGAATGTATAAAGGATAAGAGGAGGAGCCCAAGCACTCGGATGAGAGCTAAGAAAGCTACGGTGAACAAGAGGGCAAGGTGAGGAAGAGGAGAAGGAAACCACCTAGAGAGGAAGAGGGGATGTGCACATAAGAAGGAAAGGAGCAGCTAAGGGTGGGAAGGTGTAACACAGTGAGGAGGAAGGAATGGAAGGAACAGTGTCCTAGGCTGGGGGACTAGCATACGCAAAAGTATGAGAGAGATGCTACAATGACCAGCTGAGAAGGCATGAAAGAATATTTTCAGTGGTGGAAGTAATGAGTAGTAAGATGAATTATATCTCTGTATGAGTTCCAAATAAAGCCTGAATAGTTGCTCCAGCTGAAGAATGGAGAAAAGATTTGAAGGGAGTAAGGCAAGAGACAGGGAAGAAATTCAGTGTCCTGGCCCAAGTTGGAACAGAGGAGAAGTGAACAACTCCAAGCAATACTTTGGAAGCAGAACTGCTAGGACTGGTGATTGAATGGACAAGGGAGAAGAAAGAAGCAAGAATGACATCCAATGTGGTATGTATGTACAATGGAAATTACTCAGTCATTAAAAATGAAATGATGCCATGTGCAGCAACATGGGTCAACCTAGAGATTATTGTAGTAAGTGAAGTAAGAGAAAGACAAATATATCACTTATATGTGGAATCTTTAAAAAATGATACAAGTGAACTTACTTTTGAAACAGACTTATAGACATAGAAGGGGGAGGGATAAAGTAGGATGTTGGGATTAATATATACACACCACTATATATAATATCGGAGAAGGCAATGGCACCCCACTCCAGTACTCTTGCCTGGAAAATCCAATGGACAGAGGAGCCTGGTAGGCTGCAGTCCATGGGGTCGAAAAGAGTCGGACACGACTGAGCGACTTCACTTTCATGCATTGGAGAAGGAAATGGCAACCCACTCCAGTGTTCTTGCCTGGAGAACCCCAGGGACGGGGGAGCCTGGTGGGCTTCCATCTATGGGGTCACACAGAGTCAGACATGACTGAAGCGACTTAGCAGCAGCAGCATATATAATATAGATCATCACAGGGACCTACTGTATAACACAGGAAACCCTACTCCATACTCTGTAATAAGCTATATGGGAAAAGAATCTGAGAAAGGATATATATGTGTGTGTGTGTCTGTGTGTGTGTGTGTGTGTGTGTGTATATACACATATAACTGAACCAGTTTGCTGTACACCTAAAACTAACATAATATTGTAAATCAACTATACTTCAACTTAAATAAAAATAATACTTTGAAAATAACACAGAAAATTAGGAATATATTTTTTCAGAATGCCAGAAGATGTACATTAAAAACAGAAAATTCATTATGGAAAACAAATGTTGTTGATTTTATTTCTGAAAAAATAAAATAAAAAAAAAGAATGATATCCAGGATTTGGACATGGACCATGCTTTGGATGGTGGACCTTGGGGGACACAGGCGGGGGACCATGCTGGGGTGAAGTTGCCCATGTTGAGTTGAGGTGCTTGCAGGATATACCCTGATGGAGCCCCATGAGAAACAGCTCCGGATGATTATCTAATGCCATGGTTCTCAACCTTCATAGTACATTAGAGTCACAAAGAGCTTCAAAACCCAGGACAGGCAGAACTGAGCCCAGGCCAATGAAATCAAAGTGTGAAGGAGGGCTCTGGTCATGGGTAATTTTTAAACAGGCAATGCTGCTGGGCGAACTGACCATAATGGTCTTCACTGCAGGGCTAAAGGATATAAAAATCTTCCCTCCTATTCTTCACTCTTGGTTTCTACATCATAAAAGAGGAATAATGATTCTTAGGTGCTTCACAGGAGCGTTGTGAGAAACAATTACCATTTGGAAAAGCTTTGAGAGCCACGGATAAAAGACAACAGGATTCCTTTAAGCATTACTTTTACAAGTTTCACCTGCTTTTCCTCATGATCTCATCTGTGGTTCCGTATTAGTGAGAGGGAGGGTTGGGAGGATTGGGATGGAAGGTCAGGGCAAACTGCAGTGAGGGGTTGTGTAACAGGGGCAGACCGTTTCCTTGGTGACTGACCACTTTCCATGCAAATATAACTCCCAGGGCCACATGGAAATACAAGAAGGCCTATGAATACTTTTGGAAGGAATTACTGTTGGAAAAATTTGGGGTTCTGAAAATTTAAAAAAAAATTTAATTTCTGTGAATTTCAAGGTGCTACAAGATTTGCAGTGGGACTTTCCTCGTGGTCCAGTGGTTGAGAATCCACTTGCCAATGCAGGGGACACGGGTTCAATCCCCAGTCTGGGAAGATCCCACATGCTGCGGAGAAACTAAGCCCATGCAGTACAACTACTGAGCCCATGCACCTATAGCCCGGGGTCCGCAACAAGAGAAGCCATCACAATGAGAAGCCGGTGCACCGCAGCTAGAGAGTAGCCCTCGCCCCCGCATCCTCCCCCACTCCCCGCCCCCCGCCCCGCCCCCCCCCCCCCCCACCCCGCTGCCCCCGGCCCCGTTCGCCGCAAATAGAGAAAGCTTGCGAGCTGAAGACCCAGTGCAGACAAAAATAAAGATGAATAAAAAATTTAAAAAAGAACTTTAAAGGAAAAAAATAAAAATGTGCATTAAGGAGAGTTCCTTTCCCATAAACACACCTTCAGCACTCAAAGTGTAGCTTATACAGGGTGAGTGGTTCTCTCTCTCTGGTTATCCACGGCCCATTTCTCACCATGAGCTCACTGGGAATGTTGACAGAGTCCCTCTAATGATCTAATGGTACTGAGTCACTGACTATATTGTCAAGGCCATGAATCACACCACCATTCTCCCCACCATCTAAGAAATTCTGACCTCCAACTGCCAACACCGGATGCAAGACAAGATAAAAAGAAGTAACTGCTTAAGAAATTCTTTGGATTTTTTTTTTTTCTTTTTAGTGCTAACGGTGTGTATGTGAATGTTAGGGCCCCAAAGTGAAAGTATCTGAACTGGCATGAAGCAGGATCACTGCTCTTTAGGTCACTGAGTGCAGGTCAGATCCTAAACCTATAGGATTATGATCAGAGAAGGAATGAAATAAAGGCATAATTAAGGCTTGGAACATAATTCCTCAAATAGCTGTTGTCCAATTATTTTAAAGACTGTCTGCCAGCCTCTTGGAGAGAAAATGTTCAGATGGCTCTGAGCCTATCAGCAGGGTGAACAGTTGTGTCCAATAAGTGAAAAGCTGCTTTGCTCACCCACTGACCTCTGTGTTCCACCAGGGGCCTTGAAAAAGCTCTCTCTACCTTGCAACAGTTCACAACCAAAATAAAGAAAAAGTTTGTCTAACAGATTTGGACAGGTTTCTTCACACATCCGTTGTGTGCAGTCACGGGACGGGAAGACATCTCGGAAGACATCTGGTCCGCTCCTTTTACAAATGAAGAAACAGAAGGCCAGAGAGAGGACTGCCTTGTTTAATCACAAGGCTTTCTAGAGTCTCCTGGGTTGCACATGGTTCTTTATTCCTGTGAACTTTCTGAAATCACTAGTATGTGTCTTTTCTTATTTTTGCTCTAATGCTCTAATCTTGGATGAAGGATGGCTTTTGCATTCAATTTCACATATTTTTCATTATGGAAAATGAACCACATCTACATCTAGCAATTCCACTCCTTGCCATCCCACCCTATCACTGCCAACATTTAGAAGCTGTAAAGGAATCTGAAAACTTTTAGTCTGTTTTGCCTTTAGGCAGATTGACTCCAAAACAATCCTAATCAGATGAACACATTTTTCAATCTTAAAAATATCCACTAATGAAAGTGTGGCATTTTCCTTCGGGAAACTGCTGCTATTTGTGCTTTTGTCTACTGAAGAATGTCACTGACCACCACCCTCCTCCCCCACAATGGCCACAGAGCATGAACTCCAAGTCTCTTTCCAGAGATCAGTTGGATCCAGTCTGTATGAAGAAATTGACTTCCCTTGTGAATTTCAAGATAAACAGGGCTGCAAGCTCTGACTGGTTTTTTTGCATAGCACAGCTATGATTTTAGTCCTCTCCTCAGGATGCTAGACAAAATTCTCTCTCCGGTCCATTTGTTACCCATTTAGCTGAGGGGACTGGCCATCACAAGAGACCATTCAGACCAACCCTCAAACAGAAAGTCATTTCTTTTCCCTAATGAAAAGGATCTCCCCAGGCAAAGCTTGCAATACCTCCCTTAGAAACACATTCTTCCATCTCACCACAGTTTTTCTAAGTCCTTCGTGAAGGAATTGAAAAGATTTTTTTTTTTACCCCAAGCTGAAAGAAAGCCTTCTGAAGGTTTTGCCACTTACTTTGATATAGGGGTGCTTTGCGCACGTTGTGCCCCACACATGGGAACAACGCTCCTCTTTTCTATGTTCATAGAATTCAGGATCTTCTAAGATAGCCACCCTCCGTCCTCCGTGTGTCAAGACAAACTTACTGCAGCCTTCCAGCCGTGTCTTATCATCCGCAGAGATGGGGAGTACTATAGGGATGCTCATGTTGATCACTCCATCTGTGGAAAGAGCCATGTGGTGTGTGAACGTGGGGTACAAGGCATGTGCTCCTTTAAAGGGGACTCCCATGTGTGCCATTTCCTGCAAAAGGCATCAAGACCTTCCTCTAACATAGCTGTGCTGCTGCACTAGTTTTTCTAGAATCTGTGATCAATCCTTTAAGAAGAGGCTTCTCAAAGCAAGAGATGGAGCGTTTGTGAAAAGTGGGGTGTTTCAAATTGTGGAGATGGCTTCAGTAAGTGACTGGGAGGCCCAGGAGGGATTGTCTCCCTTCTGAGTTCCCTTTGGAAAATTCCGTCCTGACTTCCACACACTAGGGAGCTTAGTCTTTAAAAATCCAATTAGACCAAATAAAGGCACTGCCTGGCATCTCTGCAAATCCTGCACCTGCATATTAAATCACCTTGCAGATAGCAAGCCTCATACAGGATCCACCTTTGGTTGAATCGTTAATGAGGAATCCACAGATACAGAGGCTGGACCATGGGGCTGGAGCATGCACAAAGTTTGCTATATGCACTGGCTCCTGGAACCAACCCCCTGAAGATGGGAAGGGAGGTCTGTGATTCCTTAATGAAGCCAGAGAACATAAGAGATTACACAGCTGTTTCCCCGCTTTTGTAATGGTGCCCCAACACTCCAGCAAGTATGTCAGACTTTCTGTTGTACTTACAGTTAGAAAATGGGGGCACAGAATTAAGGGTGTAACACTAAAGAATATTTGGGCAATTTGGGGGGTGTTGCCAAGTTCAAGACTCAGAAGGGAATGAAAGAAAGGTGAATAAAGAAAACATTCAACTTGTTACCAGTTTAAGCTTGACTGCTCACTGCTCCTCAGATCAGTCTATGAGAAATGAGTTGTTGGGCAAGGAATAGCAACTGTATTTGGGAAGTCAGCAGACCAGGAAGTTGGTAGACTCCATCTGAGAGAACCATCTTTCCTGAATCCAGGCTTTTTTTATACCCAAAGGGGAGGGGATAAAGTCAAACATTTCCTAATTGCAGTCAGACTCCCGAGGGGGATGTGTTAATATCTTCCTTACTGCAGCTATTCTCAGGTTGGGCCTGGTCAGGAGGTTTCCTGTGAGCTAAACAAAGGTATTTTAGCTTAAAGGTATTTTAGCTAAACAAAGGTATTTCATGAAAGCCAGGGTTCCTAGAGATGGGGCATTATGTATAATGTAAGCTTATGGGCAACATCCCCTTATTGATTAACTTGTAAAAAAAGCAATAGATATATATATGGAATTTAGAAAGATGGTAACAATAACCGTATATGTGAGACAGAAAAAAGAGACACAGATGTATAGAACAGTCTTTTGGACTCTGTGGGAGAAGGCGAGGGTGGGATGATCTGAGAGAATAGCATTGAAACATGTATATTATCATATGTGAAACAGATCGCCAATCCAGGTTCGATGTATGAGACAGGGTGCTCAGGGCTGGTGCACTAGGATGACCCAGAGGGATGGGATGGGGAGGGAAGTGGGAGGGGAGTTCAGGATGGGGAACACATGTACACCCATGGCTGATTCATGTTAGTATATGGCAAAAACCACTACGATATTGTAAAGTAATTAACCTCCAACTAAAATAAATAAATTTTAAAACAATAGAATACAAAAGTTAAAGAAACAGATCAAATATGGAGATATGGAGTCAGATGTGTTCTTCCCCATTACAAACTCAGGAATTCAAAACAGGAAGCAAATACTGTTACTTATGCATTGGAGGCAATGTACCATAGATTAATGAAGTCTTGTAAATCTACCTGTCAAAATCCAACTTTAGACCATCTCTGATAAAGGTCTGAGGTCTGAGTTCTATCCCCTTGGGGCATAATACTCTCCTGCTAGCTATGAAACAAAAGTTTGCAGGCATATCACTTTGCACATTTAAAATACTCTCTAAAAGTTACTAGGACATAAATCATGCCACCAGATATAGATGGTAACTTCCGGCAATAAAGAAATTATGTCCATCATAAAATCCTGCAATCTGCTCCAGGAGCCTTCTAAACAAGGAAGATAACTGTGCACAGAAAGTAATGATTTTTGTCGCTCAAACAACTCCTCTGTTTCAAAGTTCAGAGACAATAAAAGTAGTCCAAGCAAGCCCTCTACAGAGAGCACTAAACTCAAAGCCAAGTAATCTCCTATTTACTACCTGTGTCAGTCACCTCTGTGCTCAGTTTCTCCACTTGGAAAACAGTATCATAAATAACATGTACATCCCTGGGTTACTGGGAAGAGCCATACTGTAAAGCACTCTATTAGTTTATGATGAAAGATCATTAAGCCCACTGCATGGTATAGTTGATAAAAAGAGGAGGCCTGCAAAGAAACACTCCTCTGAGGATGCTGATGATCTCATTAGAAATCATGCTTTCTGTGGATTGTGGATTACTGACCACACTGCTTATGAAGAGTAGCTTGACTAAAGTCAAGTAAGACAAGATGCAGAGCAAAAGGTTGGTGGTATGCTGGAGGAAACCCAGCTTTGCCTGCAATGCACCTGCAGTGCTGCCTTCCATCAATGATTCTGGGTTGAATTCCAAAGAACGCTCCAGTCTTCTGTTGCCATTGGCTCTTCTGGTCTACTAGATTCCAGCCCAGAGTAGCCTCTGATCCACCTTCATCTTGGCCTTGATTGAAAAATCCCGACTAAGGACACAGCACTCCCTGATAGGTTGTCAAGACAGCTAATCTGTGGGATGTTGTGGAAGGGAGTTCTACCAAGGAGAAATGCCAACTGATCTCATACACCTGTAGCTACAACTCCACACAGGTAAAAAATTTACTGTCTTTCCCCTATCTTAATCAACTTTTCCATTGATAATACATAAAATTATCCTACTATTTAACTCTGTGCTGAAATATCCTCCTTAGCTTTAGACATTGACTCGGGCTTTCAGCCCTTTTCCATTATGTACTTCAACTCTGGTGGGAACCACCCTGATTATTTCACTGTGGTGTAAATCACTGTGAAAAAGAATATCGTGGTTTTTTAGCTATAGTTAGTCCAGCACTGACTTCATGTTTAATTGAATAATTTTGCTTTTGCTTTAAATAATTGTCAAGCTTCTTGTTTTAACCTTGCAGATATGTTTATCATTTGTTTGGGACTGTTTGTAGGCAAAAACTAAAATACTTTTTATTGACTAATCTTTTTTCAAGGAAAAATAACAATGATGAAAATAATACTCAAGATAAATGATATCTTTAGAATTTTACCTTTTTCTTCTGGTACAGCACAGACATTTACAATCACAGTGGGCATGTATTTATTCCCAGTTTTATAACTATCAATCATCATAGCTTGAAATTAAATTCATGCATAATCACTTATCACAAACAAATGAAGTACAATCATCCACAATCCAACCAGGTGCATCCACTTTAAATTGCATCTAAAATTGACTTATCTTTCATCAATTAAAAATGTTTTATAAATGCAATGGGAAAAAAATTCCAGATTTGTGAAACTAAATGAGGACAAACACTCAGTAGAAGTAATTAGCATAAAGGATAATAAGTTTTTAAAATCTCAAGAACAAATATGCAATAAAAATTTAGAAACAACTTTACTTTTGTCAGCTGAATACATTATAAACAACAGCTGCATCTGATCCAGAAATTTCCTGTTACTTGGACTCCTATCAACAGAAGGCAGTATTATTCTCTTAAAACTGGTTGGATCATAAACTGTTAGCAATTCCAACTGTTTCATTTAGATTTTTTTTTAAGTCATGTTCTTACCATTTCTAGTTAATATAACACATTTAATTATAATAATTTAACTACTTGGGAAGTTAAAGTACATACCAGGAAGGAACATGCCTAGAGAAATACAAACACAGTTAAGAAAAATATTGTTTTCAACTTTCCATCAAAATAATAGTAAAGCAACAATGTCAAAGAACAAATTCCTATTATGAAATTTTATACATACAACAGACAAATTACTGAGATTTTTGCTACAGCCATTTCTAAAAGTAGAGAATATAAGACAGCAAAAAGCTGGAGAAAACAGAATTTGTATTGAATACTGTCCAATAAAATCCAAAAGTATTGTTTAAATGATTATGTTTTTAAATAATTATAACATATGTCAAAAGCCCCTCCAACTTCAGCAAGAAGTTGCCTCTTATAAATAAGCGATGCAATAACTACCGTTGCCCTTTGGGAGGTGTGGAGGCAAGCTGCTCTAGAATATCCTAGAATTCCAGATGTTTGGAGGACACGAAAGTGTGCCCAGTAGAAAAAATGCAGATTTAGAACCAGGATAACTTGGAGTTGAATCCAGACTTCAGGTGAGTTATTTAACCTTCCCAATACTATTCCCTCATATGGACAAAACACCTTTACAGTGGCGTTAATCCAGATTAAATGTGATGTCCAATGTCAAGCACCGGGGTCAGAACATCTTATGTGCTGAATAAATGCTGGCAATATGTAGGAAAGCTCTCAAGCCCTGCCTTAGAAAGTCAAAGCCACGGAAGACTTGCCATTAAATGATCAGGTCACACAAGGCTGCCATGTCTTAACCCTACTTGGATGCCACCAGTCAAGAATACAAGCTTAAGGTTCCATTTGTAAATTTAGATGTGACATTTATCACTGGAGAATCTGTGACAACCTCGAAACTATATATCCAGTGAGAAATAAAGTGATAATACACTGACATGAAAACAGATCCTTGAGTAATATAAGGAGTAACTCATATAATCATCAAAAACACTAAAAAGTGAGTTTTTATTTTGATTTTGGACTGAGTACATGAACTAATTTTTTTTTTTATAACAAACTAGTTTGTTTTAACTATGGGGTAAATTGTGACCATTTGAGAAAATTAAAACCAAAAAATCGTTTTGGGAGACAGAGTCAGAATAGAAACCTTACTGGCAGACTGTTAGGTGATCAAGATGTACAATTGTTTAATGGTGGATGAAAATGGCCACATCTGTGACTACCAAAGTTATTTCAAATTTTCAATGGTGGTGACTCAAACTTTCATAAACTGGTTAAAATGAAATGATATCTGTATAATAATATCTTGCTCAACCTTCTGATGTAGAAATACGTCATTTTTGAAATGTAACCCTGTCTACTCAGTCCAATGGCTTCCTTGGTGGTTCAGATGGTAAAGTCTCTGCCTGCAATGTGGGACACCCGGGTTTGATCCCTGGGTTGAGAAGATCCCCTGGAGAAGGAAGGAGCCTGGTAGGCTACAGTCCATGGGGTGGCAAAGAGTTGGACACAACTGAGTGACTTCACTTTTCACTCAGTTCAAAATCCACCGAGCCAAGCTCTTGCATGAGACTAACATGGTATGGTAGAGGACAGAGTGTTTCAACTGCCTTGCAATTAGTAAATGCCCCCAGGGCTGCAGATGGGTAGGAGAAAGGCCGAGCCCACCCCTTCTACAGGAGCAGTTCCATTTTCATCTGTTCTATACGTGGCCTCAGATTTCACTGAAACAGCAATAACTTAAAAAAAAAACAAAAAAGCTTGACAACCACGAATGTGGTTGGAAAACCCCTCCATAGAGTTCAGATGAACTGCACTGCCTGTCCCAGCAAGCTCATATCTGTCTTCCTTATCTATCTCCGGCAGCTAGAACAAAACCTGACATCCAAGGACACTCAATGAATATTTGTTGGCTAGCTGATGAACATCTTATCTGTGCTACTTCCAAATGGATGTTACTAGAGATAAGCCTCTTAGTCTGTTCAAGACCTTCATGGCCTTTTAATTGTACATGGGGGTTGCGGGGAGGTGTTAATATATGGAATATATTTTATGGAATATAATATATGGAATGTATTGGACAAGGTATCCTTTTAAATGCTCAGCATCCCAATGAGAAGGTTAAGTCTTTTAAGTCCCAATGAGGTAGGTACTGTTATTAACATCCCCATTTTACAGATGAGAAAACTGAGGCCCAGAGTGTTTAAGTAATGTGTTCCAACTTCATAGCTAATCACTGGTAAATGAACCCAGAGTCGGGCTCCATGGCTCACTCTTATCCACTATGATATCCTGCCTCTGCTTAGGCAGAGGTGGGCTACCTATTATATCCTTGGTAACTATTTTTATTAATTATGTAGGAATTAAGGAGACTTTTGGAGAGTATGGGGAGGTTTGAAGCCTAACTACAGCTGGGGTTGCTTTATGTCCCATTCCCTGGACACAAGCCTAGAACACAAACATCTTTCTCAAGAAAGAACACCTGATTTTTCTTCCTAAAAGGTTTGAAGCCCTGCTTAGTATTATACATTCAGTGTGCATCTATCACCATCCCTTCCCCACGTATCAATAATACCCCAAGATCTTGAAATAGATAAATGCTAATTGATAAGGTTAAGACAGTTCTAGGAAGGAAATGATCATAGAAGGATCCGGAAGTGTTCTAAATAACACATCCTTCCGACCTTGACAAGAGCAGTTCTCTAAAAGCCATTCAGCTTCTGCCCAGAAAGCTGCCTTAAAATCCCCTAGTAGAATTCAGTGGATGAAGTCATCCTAATATATTTCATGTATGGACATGAATAGCCACACTTTATGCACCAAAGAAGGCAGCTGCTGCAGTAATGTTTGCTGGAGGATGGGAGGCATCCCACAAGTCAGCAGTGATACGGAGTTCACCCTGGCTCCCCAAGGATGGTCCAGGCAGCTGGCAATGGTGCTTCTCACTGTCCACTGCCTTCTGATATCAGGGCCAGCAAAGGACAAGTGGAGGTGAAACAGACTTAACCTTCTCTTGACTGTGTGGAAGTTAAACCTTCATTTTTTGGTTTCTTCGCTTTTGGTAATCAATAATCCTTTGAGGATAACAACAACAAAAAATCCTAAAAATGGAAGCTTATACATAATTGGACATATCATAAATACATATTTTCACAGTATGTTTTACAAAGCAACGATTAGCTTTTCTTGTTCCTGTGAAGACTTATGAGAAATATTTTTCTAATGATAAAGAGTAAGAAACAAACAAAAACCCATACCATCTATCAGGGTGCCAAAGTGTACAACCTGTAAGTACTCCTTTTCTCTCATAAAACCTTTGAGGGGAGTAGCCCAGCCTTCACTCAAAACTTGGACCCACTGAAGATCCAGCTGCAAAACACAAAAAAAGCAGGTGAACATTTCCATGAGCTCTGTGTCCCAGCCGTCCGGTCCCAGGGCAGTCCGTTCTCACTCAGTTGAGAAGAGAATGAAGGCAGAACACTTTATGTTTTAAGCGTTCCCAGATGTAATGCTGGCCCATGATCTAGGACCTGGAGAAGTGTAAGTCTAGAACCTTCTACTGGGAGGGTGGCAAAAGGATTCCAAATGGGGATGATTTCTTTGAGCACTTTGGGCTGTGTCTATTCTTACAATTTGCGACTATGTTGAAGATTCACTGTACATTCTTTATTCCATAATAATTATGGTTTGGCTACACTGTTTTCACCAATATGCTAGCTATTTGATTGAACTGGGCAAACCATTGACTCTAAGATAAATGTCCAAACTTCTTAGCATGATATTAGCTCTGGCCCGAGGGGCTCCTGTAGGAATGTTCACCTGCCACGACTCCCCACCCAGGAGCCTAGTCAACAACGGTGCCAGCCCATGCATAGTCTGAACACACACATGGTTTCAAGCCCATCCCCTGCTTTACCTGAAAACCCTATTCATCATTGAAAATCCATCTCAAAAATTAAAAAAAATAAAACCCAGCTTGTGGACCATTGCTTTGAAATCTTCCCTGTCATCCCTAGGATCAAAAAAATTGATCATTAGATTCTCTGAAGTTCCTCTGTACCTTGCAGACCATTCTGTTATTGGAACTCAAATTCCACAATTATGATTATGTGTTTCTCATCTGCCTGAAGCATTGGAGAACTCAGAATTTATTGTGTAGAGTCAGGGAGCTCTGTTTATAAATTTGTCATGACTTACTACAGCCTGGGGTGTTCATGAGCTGAAGCACATTCCCAATGTACTCTGCCTCATAAAAATATCCAGGGTTTTAATGGATACCAAGAGGTTACCAATGAAAACCTGATCACCTTATATGAACCAACTAACCCTAATCTACAAAGCATGCGTGCTAAGTTGCTTCAGTCATATCCAACTCTTTGCAACCCTATGGACTGTAGCCCATCAGGCTCCTCTGTCCATGGGATTCTCCAGGCAAGAATACTGAGGTGGGTTGCCATTTCCTCTTCCAGGGCATCTTCCCAACCCAAGGATCAAACCCACATCCCTTCTGTCTCCTGCACTGGCAGGCAGGTGGTATCATCCAGGTGGTAAATCCATGTAACTAAAACTCCCTCTACTTATACTGGACTCTCCCTGATAAAGGAAAAGTGGGATGTGCAGTGTAGAAAAAAATCAAGGCATTCATATCACTTTAGATTAGGGTTGCTTTTTGTTTTAGTAAAACTTTTCAGTGGTCTAAGAAACACTTATATTCTGGACAAACTATTTTCTTGGCAACTGTCAACAAATAATTACTGCCCAGTGCTTACCATGTGATGCTAGTGGTAAAGAACTCACCTGCTAATTCGGGAGACACAAGAGACACTGGTTCAATCCCTGGGTCAGAAAGATCCCCGGGAGTAAAAAATGGCAACCCACGCATATTCTTGCCTGGACAATCCCATGGACAGAGGAGCCTGGCAGGCTGCAGTCCCGAGGGTCACAAAGAGTTGGACACAAGCAACTTAGCACACAATGCTTGTATGTTGGCATAACTGAAAGTATAACAACAACTATATATAACTGTCCTCTGCAAGTACAGAAGTTAACTTCCTGAACATAAAATTGATCAGCTGCTCTGTAGCAACTCTTGGTGAGAGATATTCTTGGAAAAGCAGTAAAAAAAAAAAAAAAAAATGTTGGTGAAAGCAAATGTTTTTCTTTATAGGAATTGAATTTTCCTTATGCGTACCTACCTTATTGTTGAGAGTAACTGTAAATGGATTATAATAACTGATATTTAGCCAAATTTTCCGTCAGCCAGTTTGCATCCTCTTACCTTGGTAATTGATAATGAAGGGAGTGCTTCGGCCTCAGCTCGGACTTGGTCGAGTTTGTTTTCTGGCACAAAGAGTTCATGGATGCCTTTGATTACAGTGTGGGGTACAATGTTCTGAAAGGAAGCAGACTTGGTAACCATTTGGAATGAAAACTATATAAAGGACACTTCAGTAAATAGATGATCTCTCATGACTTTGTAAAATTATTATTATTATTTTTTAAAGTTCAGTCCACCCACCTGCTCCTGTAGAAGCTCTACCACCTGCTGCATACAGTCACTCACAGAGGACAAATTGGTTTTAAGCACGAGCTCAGGAGATTCAGGTTTTTCATAATCAGAATCAATACCCGTAAACCCTGCAAAGCAGAAGGCTGAAAGGAACGTCTGCACCAACAGAACAATGTTTTGACTCAATAAGACACAGCACATGTTGGAATAAATGTTTTCAACCATTGTACTCAGACTAAAACAGAAAAGGTCAAACAGCCTTCCTTGACCTCCAGCCATAGGTAAGAACACTTACACCTGTGTTTTCATAAACCCTGAGTCCAAGCCCTCTGCAGTGAATTAGAATGGAAAAGGAGGACCAGAGGGAGGAAAACTCTGAAAGATTCCTCCTACGCACACAGTCACATACATATATTTGTTTTAGTTCTCCGAACTTGATTGCTTATGGCTGGGGTGACAGTTCTTCAGAGATACAAGCCCACATTTTCATAAGCCCATGGAGACACTGAAGATATTACGGTTTGATAAACAGTTGTGTGTGCTATATGTAGTTTTGAAAAACAGTCTTTGAAACTTCAGACAGATTTCTGGGGACAGACATATGAATTGGTGGCATAAGTAAGTGGCAAAGGGGCTACTGAGCTGGCCGTCTTACCTTTGATCTCCCCAGCTCGGGCCCGTTTGTAGAGGCCTTTTACATCTCTCCTTTCACAAATGTTTAGAGGAGCATCTACAAATATCTCAAAGAAGGGCAGTCCTGAGGATTCATGGATTTTGCGGGCGTTCTCACGATCCTGGGAAAAAAATTACATGTAAGAATGTGAGAAAAGGGACTTCCCTGGTGTTCCAAAGGCTAAGAATTTGCATTCCGATGCAGGGGACACAGGTTGACCCCTGGCTGGGGAACTAAGATCCCATATGCCGCAACTACTAAGCACCACAACTAGAGAGCCCACACACCACAACTAGAGAGCCCACACACCACACCTAGAGAGCCCACACACCACAACTAGAGAAGTCCACACACCACAACTAGAGAAGTCCACACACCACAACTAGAGAGTCCACACACCACAACTAGAGAAGTCCACACACCACAACCAGAGAGCCCACACACCACACCTAGAGAGTCCACACACCACAACTAGAGAGCCCACACACCACAACTAGAGAAGTCCACACACCACAACTAGAGAAGTCCACACACCACAACTAGAGAAGTCCACACACCACAACTAGAGAGTCCACACACCACAACTAGAGAGCCCACACACCACAACTAGAGAGCCCACACACCACAACTAGAGAGCCCACACACCACAACTAGAGAAGTCCACACACCACAACTAGAGAGCCCACACACCACAACTAGAGAGCCCACACACCACAACTAGAGAGTCCACACACCACAACTAGAGAGCCCACACACCACAACTAGAGAAGTCCACACACCACAACTAGAGAAGTCCACACACCACACCTAGAGAGCCCACACATCACAACTAGGGAAGTCCACTCACCACAACTAGAGAAGTCCACACACCACAACTAGAGAAGTCCACACACCACACCTAGAGAGCCCACACATCACAACTAGGGAAGTCCACTCACCACAACTAGAGAAGTCCACACACCACAACTAGCGAAGTCCACACACCACAACTAGAGAAGTCCACACACCTCAACTAGAGAAGTCCACACACCACACCTAGAGAGCCCACACATCACAACTAGAGAGCCCACACATCACAACTAGAGAAGTCCACTCACCACAACTAGAAAAGTCCACACACCACAACTAGAGAGCCCACACACCACAACTAGAGAGTCCACACACCACAAGTAGAGAGTCCACACACCACAACTAGAGAGTCCACACACCACAAGTAGAGAGTCCACACACCACAACTAGAGAGCCCACACACCACAATTAGAGAGTCCACACACCACAACTAGAGAAGTCCACACACCACAACTAGAGAGCCCACACACCACAACTAGAGAAGTCCACACACCACAACTAGAGAGCCCACACACCACAATTAGAGAGTCCACACACCACAACTAGAGAAGTCCACACACCACAACTAGAGAGCCCACACACCACAACTAGAGAAGTCCACACACCACAACTAGAGAGCCCACACACCACAATTAGAGAGTCCACACACCACAACTAGAGAAGTCCACACACCACAACTAGAGAAGTCCACACATCCCAACTAGAGAGCCCACACACCACAACTAGAGAGCCCACACACCACAACTAGAGAAGTCCACACACCACAACTAGAGAGCCCACACACCACAACTAGAGAAGTCCACACACCACAACTAGAGAGTCCACACACCACAACTAGAGAGCCCACACACCACAACTAGAGAAGCCCACACACCACAACTAGAGAGTCCACACACCACAACTAGAGAGCCCACACACCACAACTAGAGAAGCCCACACATCACAACTAGAGAGCCCACACACCACAACTAGAGAGCCCACACACCACAACTAGAGAGCCCACACACCACAACTAGAGAAGCCCACACACCACAACTAGAGAAGTCCACACACCACAACTAGAGAAGCCCACACACCACAACTAGAGAGCCCACACACCACAACTAGAGAAGCCCACACATCACAACTAGAGAGCCCACACACCACAACTAGAGAAGCCCACACACCACAACTAGAGAGCCCACACACCACAACTAGAGAGCCCACACACCACAACTAGAGAGCCCACACACCACAACTAGAGAGCCCACACACCACAACTAGAGAAGCCCACACACCACAACTAGAGAAGTCCACACACCACAACTAGAGAGCCCACACATCACAACTAGAGAGCCCACACATCACAACTAGAGAAGCCCACACACCACAACTAGAGAAGCCCACACACCACAACTAGAGAAGCCCACACATCACAACTAGAGAAGCCCACACAGCACAACTAGAGAGCCCACATGCTACAACAAAGATACCGTGTAGGATGACTAAGACCTGACGTAGCCAAATAAATGAATATTGAAAAAATTAAGTAAGAAGGGGTTTCACAATGAAATTCATCACAAACAGTGTACTTTGGTCTTCCATGGCCTTAAGATAACACTAGGGTTTGAGCTCTGCATAGGTGGTAGGAAATTAGCCCTTTAGAGAAGTTTCACTCTAGTAAACAACTCTCCCAAGGACTTTAAAAAGAAAAAAGAAAAAAAAAACACGGAAAAGAATCCCAACTAAAAGACAGGGCTGGCATAATGACGGTATTTCATTCGAAGGATATGTTGAAAGTCATTGTGTCTTATTTGTCGCTCACAGCAATCCTGTGCTTTAAAACAAGAGAAGTGATACTCCACCTTGTTGATTTCAACATTAAACACAGAAAACCTGATGCCTTGTCAATGATCTGCTGTTTTCTGTAGTCAGGCAAACCCTCTGACTTTTTGGAGAAATAAAAATTACTGAGCTTTAGGAGTTTTCTTGTTTAACTTTTTCTTCCTTTCAACTCTGGCCAAGTGTACTTACCATTGTGAAAGTGGAAGGGTTTATGTCAACTGGTGCCCTGGCATCTGGAAATGAAGGGACTCTCTTTATATAACCAATATTAAAGAGAGGAAATGAGGGAGCAAGTGAGCGGTGAGGGAGGGTGGGGGATACAAAGTATGACATTCTCTGTTGTTCCCCTCCGCCAGCTCCTCATCCTGGCAGTTGGAGAGCTCTGGTGCTGTGTGTGGGAATCTTGCATGTTGCCAAGTCATTTTACCTTTGCAAAAGGAGAAATGAAGCTGGTAATGCAGACCAGACCAGCGTCGGCAAACAGCTTGGCCACCTCTGCAATCCGGCGGATATTTTCTTCTCTGTCCCAAGTAGAGAATCCAAGGTTTTTGTTGAGGCCTTGACGGATGTTGTCCCCATCAAGGGAGTAGCAAGGGATGGCGTGGGAGACGAGATACTCTTCCAGAGCAAAACTGATTGTTGTTTTTCCAGCACCAGAGAGACCTGTTGAGAACAGTCAAGACAAGACTGGAGATGTCTCTGTTTAAGGTGATAAATTGGGATTGATTCTCAGTTTTACCTAATTCAAGAGTAATTAAAACCCTCATGACAATCATTTGATTGACCTCAAATCCAAACCGTTCAAATCTAGAAAAAGTGAAACTTACTGAAAGTTAAGTACTAGCATTTCTTTCAAATCTTGAAATAGCTATTTGTCCTTTATTAGGATTATAGCCTTTCAAAGCAGAAGAGGTTTGTCAATAGGGAGACCTTGGCAGGCTCCATACAGTCCCCGGGGATTCTGCTTTTGAGACAGGCTGGGACCTGGGATGCTTTACTAGAGAGCTTGCACCTCAACAAAGGTCTCCTGAAGCAACAGATACAAAGAGATACAAAGAGATACAAACAGATACTAAGGGACTCAAAGTCACTACACCCTGGCATAGTTGGAGCAAATCATAAAGAAAAAGATACAAAACCCCACAAACCAAGGTTCATTTCTGAGGTGCCTGGGAGCAAAAGCAGGGTATTGTGGCATGCTCCCCACACACAGCACTGCTAAGAGGGTCAGCTGATCACCTAAGCCATACCCCCAGCCCGTCCTGCCCCTCCTCTCCCGTCTCCTCCCCTGGAGGAGGATATGGTAACTCACTCCAGATTATCGCCTGGAGAATCCCACGGACAGAGAAACCTGGTGGGCTACCATCCATAGGGTTGCAAAGTGTGCAACACGACTGAAGTGACTGAGCATACAATGTGATAAATTCCTCTTAAAACATGTGCAGTTGTAGGACAGGAGAAATGAGATTCCTGAGTCTCTGGTACATTCTTTTGTATCAGAAAATGAGAGAAATAGTAGAAATTTCCAAATACAGTTAACTGTATTAATATAGATCATTGGAATATTTATTTTAATACATTGAAGTAACACCAGTTATATTTACTGAGAGCTTTACTAGGGACCAGGACCTCTGCTAAGCACATACATGTTTTATTTCATTCTGCTGCTGCTGCTAAGTCGCTTCAGTCATGTCTGACTCTGTGCGACCCCATAGACGGCAGCCCACCAGGCTCCCCCGTCTCTGGGATTCTCCAGGCAAGAACGCTGGAGTGGGTTGCCATTTCCTTCTCCAATGCATGAAAGTGAAAAGTGAAAAGGAAGTCGCTCAGTCATGTCTGACCCTCAGCAACCCCATGGACTGCAGCCCACCAGGCTCCTCCGTCCATGGAATTTTCCAGGCAAGAGTACTGGAGTGGGGTGCCATTATTTCATTCAGTTCTACCTATACCTCTATGAGGAGGTACTATCTTCATTCTCATTTTACAAATAGGAGGCTTAGCAAGCTTGATCCCAAATCACACAACTAATGTAGGTGAAGCTGAGGCCCAACTTCAATTCCCTAGATTTGAAGAATCTGGTTTCTCCTGATTTGCCTGGTCAGCATCCAACATCTGTAATTTGAGAATAAAAAATAAATGAGGACAAGACTTTTTAAAAGTTAAGAAAAGATGGATGAGATTTTGTTTTTCTCTTCCACTAGTTCTTTTTTTTTCTTTTCAAGAGTGTTTCAAATTAGGAAAAATGGACTCTGTGTATATGGTTTTTTAAAAAATATTTATTATTTATTTGGCTGTGCCAGGTCTTAGTTGCGGCACGTGCAATCTTCAATCTTCCTTTAGATGTGGCATGAGAACTCACTTGCGGCATGTGGGATCTAGTTCCCCGACTAGGAGTGGAACCTAGGCCCCTTGCATTGGGAGCACCAAGTCTTAGCCACTGGACCCCCAGGGAAGTCCTTGTATATATTTTGATTCAAAATTTAAATGAACACACGAAGGCAAACACATTGCAAGAGGGAAATGTCTGGAGTGTAGCCATTTTATCCACTGCTGCACAACACGTCTCTTAGAGGGAACCTGGGGAAACATCAGGCATTGAGACCAGTGAACCTGCCTTCTGGAACAAAGCAGGCTCTGCGCCCACTGTGTATCCTCACCCTGGAAAGTGGAAAAGTTGCTGTTCCAGGGATGGACGAAACCAGGAAACCAAGGGCGAGTGCTGCAGGCACTAGGAAATAACTTGAAAAAGAAGAATGAAGCTGCTTTAGACAGAAACAGGAAGACTCAGAAGGGCAAGAAAAGACGCAAGGCAGATCCTTGCTTGCTGTGTTTTTTAGAATTATCTTCAGGTTAGAATAAACCCACATTTGTGAGCAAACAGTAACACATAAGTTGATTTCATAACCTGGACAAAAATATCTTTGCATCTAAGCTAATCTTGATGTGAAATATTATGTCTACAAAATGAACATGGTTTGTTTTTTTTTTGTTTTTTTTTTTCTTTTGAGTACAGCCTATCTCAGACCTGCATTTCCAGGCATCAGCTTCCTCTACCTAAACTCAGAAAATATAGGTAACACCCCGGACTAATTCCAGTTCTGTCACTAACCCTTAGCTTTGACATTCTGGGGTTATAAAAACACAAGTAAAAGAAGATTCATTTGGTTACTTAGGTGGGAATGAGTTATTATTATACAAAAGCGACCATCCTCAGCTACATAGAAAACATAGAGTTTTTCTTCTTGCCTGGATTTTAATATTTTTAATAAGAAAAATATCCCCCTAGAATGTTAAAACATCTGAAAAGAATAAAGAACATCTCTAATGGACAGCCAAAGCTTGATGTCAATTAGGAAAGCCTCATTTTTAACTGCTAGTGGACATGGAACAACAGACTGGTTCCAAATAGGAAAAGGAGTACATCAAGGCTGTATACTGTCACCATGCTTATTTAACTTCTATGCAGAGTACATCATGGGAAACACTGGACTGGAAGAAGCACAAGCTGGAATCAAGATTGCTGGGAGAAATACCAATGACCTCAGATATGCAGATGACACCACTTTTATGGCAGAAAGTGAAGAAGAACTAAAGAGCCTCTTAATGAAAGTGAAAGAGGAGAGTGAAAAAGTTGGCTTAAAACTCAACATTCAGAAAACTAAGATCATGGCATCTGGTTCCATTACTTCATGGCAAATAGATGGGAAAACAGTGGAAACAGTGGCTGACTTTGTTTTTTTGGGCTCCAAAATCACTGCAGATGGTGATTGCAGCCATAAAATTAAAAGACGCTTACTCCTTGGAAGGAAGGTTATTACCAACCTAGACAGCATATTAAAAAGAAGAGATATTACTTTGTCAACAAAGGTCTGTCTAGTCAAGCCTATGGTTTTTCCAGTAGTCATGTATGGATGTGAGAGTTGGACTATAAATAAAGCTGAGCACTGAAGAATTGATGCTTTTGAACTGTGGTGTTGAAGAGGACTCTTGAGAATACCTTGGACTGCAAGGAGATCCAACCAGTCCATCCTAAAGGAAATCAGTCCTGGGTGTTCATTGGAAGGATTGATATTGAAGCTGAAATTCTAATATTTTGGCTACCTGATTCAAAGAGCTGACTCATTTGAAAAGACCCTGATGCTGGGAAAGATTGAAGGCAGGAGAAAGGGACGACAGAGGATGAGATGGTTGGATGGCATCACTGACTCAATGGACATGAGTCTGGGTAAACTCCGGAAGTTGGTGATGGACAAAGGGAGGCCTGGCGTGCTGCGGTTCATGGGGTCACAAAGAGTTGGACACGACTGAGCAACTGAACTGAACTGAAATGTGCTTAGGCATGAAATTGAGGATTACAGAATTCCTTAGAGCTGAAAGGGAATGTCATAATCAACTTGTCCATCCTTTCTTGTCAAAGAGGTGGAAACAGAACTAGAGACATTCTATGACCTAACGTAAGTCCTATTTCTCACAGATGGGTAGAATTAGGAATGACACCCAAGCTTTCTACTACAGCTCTCAGCCTCCTTCTAATGTTAAAATACACATGGAATATGTATATGTGACACATAAAATATGTCACATTATTTTCCTTAAAATTGTGTGTTACCACCAATTTTTACTCAAAATAAAATACATTTAAATCTCAGCACAGCATACCTGTCAGCCATACGGTACATCCTCGGAAACCACCCCGTGTTCCAACCACCTGCCCTCTCTTATTCCTGCTCACATGATGGGCCTGATACACAATATTGGTGGATTTCTGCTGGTTCTCCTACAAAACAAGAAAAAGAACAATATTTGAAAATAAAATAATAAATCTCATATGTATCAGTTCAGTTCAGTCACTCATTCCTGTCCGACTCTTTGTGACCCCATGAATCGCAGCACGCCAGGCCTCCCTGTCCATCCCCAACTCCCGGAGTTCACTCAGACTCACGTCCATTGAGTCAGTGATGCCATCCAGCCATCTCATCCTCTGTCGTCCCCTTCTCCTCCTGCCCCCAACCCCTCCCAGCATCAGAGTCTTTTCCAATGAGTCAACTCTTCGCATGAGGTGGCCAAAGTACTCGAGTTTCAGCTTTAGCATCATTCCTTCCTAAGAAATCCCAGGGCTGATCTCCTTCAGAATGGACTGGTTGGATCTCCTTGCAGCCCAAGGGACTCTCAAGAGTCTTCTCCAACACCACAGTTCAAAAGCATCAATTCTTTGGTGCTCAGCTTTCTTCACAGTCCAACTCTCACATCCATACATGACCACAGGAAAAACCATAGCCTTGACTAGATGAACCTTTGTTGGCAA
Organism: Bos indicus x Bos taurus; assembly: GCF_003369695.1. Lineage (NCBI taxonomy): Eukaryota > Metazoa > Chordata > Mammalia > Artiodactyla > Bovidae > Bos > Bos indicus x Bos taurus. The sequence goes on from NC_040101.1 coordinate 41,995,177, forward strand.
AGTAATGTCCCTGCTTTTGAACATGCTATCTAGATTGGTCATAACTTTCCTTCCAAGGAGTAAGCGGCTTTTAATTTCATGGCTGCAGTCACCATCTGCAGTGATTTTGGAGCCTAGAAAAATAAAGTCTGACACTGTTTCCACTGTTTTCCCATCTATTTCCCACGAAGTCATGGAACCGGATGCCATGATCTTCGTTTTCTGAATGTTGAGCTTTAAGCCAACTTTTTCACTCTCCTCTTTCACTTTCATCAAGAGGCTTTTTAGTTCCCCTTCACTTTCTGCCATAAGGGTGGTGTCATCTGCGTATCTGAGGCTATTGATATTTCTCCCAGCAATCTTGATTCCAGCTTGTGTTTCTTCCAGTCCAGCGTTTCTCATGATGTACTCTGCATATAAGTTAAATAAGCAGGGTGACAATACACAGCCTTGACGAACTCCTTTTCCTATTTGGAACCAGTCTGTTGTTCCATGTCCAGTTCTAACTGTTGCTTCCTGACCTGCATACAGATTTCTCAATAGGCAGGTCAGGTGGTCTGGTATTCCCATCTCTTGAAGAATTTTCCACAGTTTATTGTGATCCACACAGTCAAAGGCTTTGGCATAGTCAATAAAGCAGAAATAGATGTTTTTCTGGAACTCTCTTGCTTTTTCCATGATCCAGGGGATGTTGGCAATTTGATCTCTGGTTCCTCTGCCTTTTCTAAAACCAGCTTGAACATCAGGAAGTTCACGGTTCATGTATTGCTGAAGCCTGGCTTGGAGAATTTTGAGCATTACTTTACTAGCATGTGAGATGAGTGCGATTGTGCAGTAGTTTGAGCATTCTTTGGCATTGCCTTTCTTTGGGATTGGAATAAAAACTGACCTTTTCCAGTCCTGTGGCCACTGCTGAGTTTTCCAAATTTGCTGGCATATGTATACATACAATAAAATAATAGAATACATAGTCTTGCTAACTAAAACTCATCCTTTATAACTGGCATAAGTCAGGAAGCATTTATAGGAGGCTTCCTGTGTGCTGTATTGGAACTGTCATGAATCCTCTGTCCCTTATCAATTCCTGAATATTCAGGAATTAAGAGGAGTTGGCAAACCGCTCTTGGGGCTGAGGAATGCATGCATTTCCTTCGTTAGTTCTTCCATACAGTGATAAGTAACTATTTACGACCCTCCTCCTTTTTATGAACCATATGGTAAAAGTGATTATTTTCAACCCTCTCTCTTTGATATGGATTGCCTTATGTTTCCTTGATAATTTGTAAATTACGGGCGGCTAAGGAACTTACAGATACACAACTAGAATTAAAGCATACTCAGGAATCTTGTTCTCCTTGGAACTCTCCTATTTTTGCTATAAAAAAGAAATCTAACAAATGGCATCTCCTAAAAGACCTTAGAAAAGTTAATGCATCTATGAAACCTATGAATGCATTACAACCAGGAATCCCAGCACCTACCACTATTCCTCAAAATTGGCATATTATCATTATTGATTTACAAGATTGCTTTCTAAATATACCTTTACACCCTTTAGACCGAGAGAGATTTGCTTTCTCTCTCCCTTATCCGAATCGTATCGGACCTCATAAACGGTGCCAGTGGACTGTACTGCCACAAGGGATGACGAACTCTCCCACCACGTGTCTGTACTACGTAGCCAAAGCCCTTGAGCCTGTGAGAAAGCAATTTCCTCACTTTCTTGGTATTCACTATATGGATGATATACTGTTTTCGGCTCCATCTATCTTAGAAACTCAACACATGTTTGATATAGCTCAACTATGCTTAGAAAACTGGATTAATCATTGCCCCTGAAAAAATTCAAACCTCTACACCTTACCATTACTTGGGGTTCATTGTTAATAGACAACATACTACTTCCCAACTAACTCAGATCCGTACTGATAAATTATCAACCTTAAAGGATTTTCAAAAGCTCTTAGGTGATATAAATTGGATTAGACCCTCTTTAGGCATTGCTAATTATCAACTGAATAAACTATTTAATATTTTAAAAGGAGATCCTAATTTAAATAGCCCTCATTCACTTTCTCAAGAGGTATGAGAGGAACTCTATTTAGTGCAAAATAAATTACAAAAACAATTTCTTACTCGCATCAAACTAGATTTGCCTCTAGAATTATTTATACTCCCCTCTCTTCATTCTCCCACAGGACTTCTTCCCCAAAAGAACACCCAGTAGAATGGATCTATACCTGTTTTAGGGAAATAAAGTCACTTACACCCTACCTTGATTTAATTGCTCTAATCATCATCAATGGAAGAAATAGGACTAAAACTCTAATGGCTCTGATCCTCATAAAATTGTAATACCTATCCATAAATCTCAATTTGAGAAAGCATTACAAACTTCTACCGATTTCCAAATAGCGTTTCTGGAATATTTTCGAGAAATTTCATTTCACTATCCTTCTGGTGAGCTGTGAAATTGCTTCAGAAATACTGAATTTATTATTTCTCGCATTATCAGCTCACAACCTATACCACAAGCTGAGATTTTTTTTATGCTGCTGCTGCTGCTAAGTAACTTCAGTCGTGTCTGACTCTGTGAGACCCCATAGACAGCAGCTCACCAGGCTCCCCGTCCCTGGGATTCTCCAGGCAAGAACATGGAGTGGGTTGCCATTTCCTTCTCCAATGCATGAAAGTGAAAAGTGAAAGTGAAGTTGCTCAGTCGTGTCGGACTCTTCGCCGCCCCATGGACTGCAGCCTACTAGGCTCCTCTGTCCATGGGATTTTCCAGGCAAGAGTACTGGAGTGGGGTGCCATTGCCTTCTCCATTTTTTTTTTATATATATAGATGGGACTAAAAATGCCAAAGATTCATTCTGGTCTCTTAAGGAATATAAAGTCTTTTATACTAAATTTCATTCTGCTCAACAAAATGAATTACACGCTCTTATGCATTGGAGAAGGAAATGGCAACCCACTCCAGTGTTCTTGCCTGGAGAATCCCAGGGATGTGGGAGCCTGGTGGGCTGCCATCTATGGGGTCGCACAGAATCGGACACGACTGAAGCGACTTAGCAGTAGCAGCAGCAGCATTCAAATTATTTGCCTACATCCTTACCCCATTAATATAGTCTCTGATTCAATATATTCAGGTTTTGTATTCAAAAATATAGAAACCTCCACCATAAATTCCAATCAACCTATTATTCAACAACTTTTTTTCGAACTACAATCTGCTGTTATATAATATAAATCTCCCATTTATATTACACATATTTGAGCACATTGTTGTCTTCTCGGCCCCAAGACTCATGGCAATGAACAGGCTGATAAACTGGTTTCCTTTGCTATTCCAGAGGAACAGCATGCTCTGTTGTGTAACAATTTTGGCTCCCTACACCAGCTAGGGAAAATGCCATACCACCAGGCTAAAGAAATTACCAGTAATTGCTCTACTGTAGACCCATTCATCTTTGACCCATGGCACAAGGTATTAATCCTCGCGGTTTGCAACCTAATGAACTATGGCAAATGGATGTAAAGCATTGCCCTGAACTTTCTCCCTCTTCTCTCTTGCATGTCTGTATCGACACTAATTCTTCTTTTGTTTGGGCCCCACCTCTTCACGGTGAGGCTACACAACACGTTATAACTCACTTATTACCTCGTTTGCTGTAATGGGAGCTCCTGGTTCTATAAAAACAGACAATGGGCCCGCCTGTATTTCTAGACACTTTAAACAATTTTTACGATCTTTTTTTATTAAACCTATTACAGGTATTCCTTATAATCCACAGGCACAAGGCATAGTCGAATGAGCACATCACACACTGAGTTGCAAATAAAAAATAATTTAAAGGGGGGAATACACGGGAATACCTACCGGACTGTTTGGACCCCTGCCCCCACAAACCCTTGGTCTTTTACTTGGCCGACCTAGTTTGACTTCTAAAGGAATTACTGTTCACCGTGGAGTAATTGATTCAGATTATAAAGGAGAAATTCAAATTATGATGTCATCTCAGATTTTATGGCAATTCAATCAGGGGGATAAAATTTCTCAATTACTTCTTTTACCTTACATTTCTATTAACTCCTCTAATGATGTACGGATGGGCGGATTGGGCAGTATAGATCAGAAACGGTCCTTTTGGACATCATTAGTATCTGAATTTGCTGACTGACTATAAATATCAAAATTAATGGTAAAAGATTTTCTGGTCTCCTCGACACTGGATCTGATATTACTATTATTTCCAAACATTTATGGTCCAAATCTTGGCCTGTACAAAAAACTTCTTGCCAAATTGCAGGGACTTCTCAAACCAAAGTACAGGAGGTTTATCAGAGTACTCAAATTTATCCATTTGAGGGACCAGAAGACCAACCTGCAACATTAAGATCTTCTGTGATAGATGCACCCCTTAATCTAATAGGAAGGGACTTACTTATGCAATGGAAAACTCAGATATACGTTCCACATTTTTCCTAGGGGCCACTGCTCATTTAACAAATAATACAATTATTAAAATAACTTGGAAGAATGACGAGCCTATTTGGACAGAGCAGTGGCCCCTCCAAAGAGAAATTACAGGCAGCTAAGGAACTTACTGAGCGACTGAACTGAACTGAACTGAAGGAACTTATAGACACACAACTAGAATTAAAGCATACTCAGGAATCTTGTTCTCATTGGAACTCTCCTATTTTTGTTATAAAAAAGAAGTCTAACAAATGGCGTCTCCTAACAGACCTTAGAAAAGTTAATGCATCTGTGAAACCTATGAGTGCATTACAACCAGGAATCCCAGCACCTACCACTATTCCTCAAAATTGGCATATTATCATTATTGATTTACAAGATTGCTTTCTAAATATACCTTTACACCCTTTAGACCAAGAGACATTCGCTTTCTCTCTCCCTTATCCGAATCGTATCGGACCTCATAAACGGTGCCAGTGGACTGTACTGCCACAAGGGATGACGAACTCTCCCACCACGTGTCTGTACTACGTAGCCAAAGCCCTTGAGCCTGTGAGAAAGCAATTTCCTAACTTTCTTGGTATTCACTATATGGATGATATATTGTTTTCGGCTCCATCTATCTTAGAAACTCAACACATGTTTGATATAGCTCAACTATGCTTTAAAAACTCTGGATTAATCATTGCCCCTGAAAAAATTCAAATGTCTACACCTTATCATTACTTGGGGTTTGTTGTTAATAGACAACGTATTACTCCCCAACTAACTCAGATCTGTACTGATAAACTTTCAACCTTAAAGGATTTTCAAAAGCTCTTAGGTGATATAAATTGGATTAGATCTTCTTTAGGCATTGCTAATTATCAACTGAATAACCTATTTAATATTTTAAAAGGAGATCCTGATTTAAATAGCCCTCGTTCACTTTCTCAAGAGGCACGAGAGGAACTCTATTTAGTGCAAAATAAATTACAAAAACAATTTCTTACTCGCATCAAACTAGATTTGCCTCTAGAATTATTTATACTCCCCTCTCTTCAGTCTCCCACAGGACTTCTTCCCCAAAAGAACACCCAGTTGAATACATCTATACGTTTTAGGGAAATAAAGTCACTTACACCCTACCTTGATTTAATTGCTCTAATCATCATCGATGGAAGAAATAGGACTAAAACTCTAATTGGCTCTGATCCTCATAAAATTGTAATGGTGCTGCTGCTACTGCTAAGTCGCTTCAGTCGTGTCCGACTCTGTGTGACCCCATAGACTGCAGCCCACCAGGCTCCCCCGTCCCTGGGATTCTCCAGGCAAGAACACTGGAGTGGATTGCCATTTCCTTCTCCAATGCATGAAAGTGAAAAGTGAAAGTGAAGTCGCTCAGTCGTGTCCGACTCTTAGCGACCCCATGGACTTCAGCCTACCAGGCTCCTCCGTCCATGGGATTTTCCAGGCAAGAGTACTGGAGTGGGGTGCCATCGACTTCTCCTACAAATTTCTACCAATTTCCAAATAGCATTTCTGGAATATTTTCGAGAAATTTCATTTCATTATCCTTCTGGTAAGCTGCAGAATTGCTTCAGAAATGCTGAATTTATTATTTCTCACATTATCAGCTCATAGCCTATACCACAAGCTGAGGTTTTTTTATATAGATGGGACTAAAAACACCAAAGCTTCATTCTGGTCTCTTAAGGAATATAACGTCTTTTACACTAAATTTCATTCTGCTCAACAAAATGAATTATATGCTCTTATTCAAGTTATTTGCCTACATCCTTACCTCATTAATATAGTCTCTGATTCTATATATTCAGGTTTTGTATTAAAAAATATAGAAACCTCTACCATAAATTCCAATCAACCTATTATTCAACAACTCTTTTTCAAACTACAATCTGCTGTTAGAAACCACAATTCTCCCATTTATATTACACATATTCGAGCACATTCTTGCCTTCCCAGCCCCAGACTCATGGCAATGAGCAGGCTGATAAACTGGTTTCCTTTGCTATTCCAGAGGAACAGCATGCTCTGTTGTGTAACAATTCTGGCTCCCTACACCAGCTAGGGAAAATCCCATACCACCAGGCTAAAGAAATTACCAGTAATTGCTCTACTGTAGACCCATTCATCTTTGACCCATGGCACAAGGTATTAATCCTCGCGGTTTGCAACCTAATGAACTATGGCAAATGGATGTAAAGCATTGCCCTGAACTTTCTCCCTATTCTCTCTTGCGTGTCTGTATCGACACTAATTCTTTTGTTTGGGCCCCACCTCTTCACGGTGAGGCTACACAACACATTATAACTCACTTATTACCTCGTTTGCTGTAATGGAAGCTCCTGGTTCTATAAAAACAGACAATGGGCCCGCCTGTATTTCTAGACACTTAAACAATTTTTATGATCTTTTTTTATTAAACATATTACAGGTATTCCTTATAATCCACAGGCATAAGGCATAGTCGAATGAGCACATCACACACTGAGTTGCAAATAAAAAAAATTTAAAAGGGGGAATACACAGGAACACTACTGTCTTCCTTATATAAAGCAGACTTTACTAGATTCCAACATAAGATATTTTCTAAACCTGTGAGTATTTTTAATACAGCTTTATTTGTTTTAAATTTTTTTAACTTACCACAGGGAGATATCTTAACAAGAGCAGACAAACATTTCGAGGCATTGAAGGACACTTCTCTTCCTCTGCCCTTTTGGTACCAAGACAGGTTAAAGAAACAGTGGAAATCTGGGAAACTAATCTTACAGGGAAAGGGGTATGCTTGTATTTCCCCAGAAGGATCCACCGAACTCGAATGGCTTCCTCTTCGGAAGATTCGACCCAAGGGGGCCCCTGGCCTTCAAAATAGAGATGAAACAACAAATATCCCAGGAGGAAGAAATTCCAATATGGGACATGGCGGCTCTAAAGATCTCCAGGAAGCACCGCCCTTGGCAGCATCAACCCTATTCTCTCCCCACTTGGGGACAAATAAAAAACCTTACTAATCGAGCTGAAAATTTGGTCTCTCAACAGGGAGTGCCTCAGAGTCCTGAATACATTCTCCTGGCCATGCTCAGTCTCCTAGCCTGTACCTCCCCTGTTCGAGCTCTAACTAATCACACTTACTGGGCTTACATACCTAACCCCCCTCTACAACAGGTGGTCAAATGGACTGAGAAAGGACCAATCGTTTCAACTAATGACTCTATACATATGCCTTCTCCTTGGAGCATTAAAGGGCCCTCACAGGCTGAAGAAGAAGGAAAACTAATTAATATTTCTCTAGGTTATGAGGTCCTTCCTTTGTGCATGGGCCCACCAGAATTATGCATAAATGTTAGCCGACAAACGGGCTTTCGCCCTGCCTCCCAAAAAGGATTTTTGGATGTTGCTTGGATTATTTACTGCCCTTTCCTTGTCTGTGAACCATGTTTATACTACTGAGACTTTAGGGAAACAGTTAGGGAAAGAACAAAGAACATTATGCAAAGGGTTTACTTATAAGAACTTTCCATATACTCCTGTTCATTGGGACAAATGTCAAGCCAAATGTTTGTGGCCAATACAATTGTTGATTGGGGACCCCATGGTATGTGGTTATCTAAGTGCTCAGAAGATGTTAACAGCACTGTGTGTGTCTATGCTACTCATGGCATGGAAAATTAATGACACTACGATGGAGCATTACCATGACAAAGGACTTCTTGGGTGGCTTGACGGTGGATTAGCCCCACCTCGTCCTAGGATCGTCCTCGATAAACAGAGTAGGCCTGAACAATGGGACATTTGGAAACTTGCTGTGAGCACTGAAGAACTTGGAACTTGGACCGGACAATTCACAGGGACCAGTCGTAGTCACAGTAACTATTTCTTTTGCTATAAGCAATCATATTTTATACAGGCCTGTGTCCCACTTCCTTTTGTTATAGCCATAGGAAATTTACAATTTAATAAGGCTTTATGTTCTGTAACTTGTGTTAATTGCAGACTATATACTTGTCTTAACTCCTCTATTTCTTCAAGAAATGATTCGCTTTTGATTCTTCGATCTCGATTTGTGGTTACCAATACATCTCCAACGACCCTGGGAAGAAGGTCCCATGGCTGGACTTGCTTCCAGACTACTTACTAAACTGCTCCAACGATCGAAACGATTTGTTGGATGGTTGATCCTTGGCATTTTAGGGTTAATAGCTACTTGCACCACTGCTGCTGTCGCCGGCCCTGCTTTACATACCTCGATTCAAACACATAATTTTATCCAAAACTGGACTGAAGATGCTCATAATACGTGGGCTACTCAGGCTCAGGTAGATGAGAATATTCAAGAGGAAATACAGGAACTAAAAACAGCCAGCAAAGGGGTCGGAGATCAATTAATAGATTTGCAAAACCAAGTGATACTAAAATGCAATTGGAATTCTACTCAATTTTGTGTTACTCCTGTTCATTTCAACCATAGTGCCTACAACTGGAAACAAATCAAATTTCATTTACAAAATATACATGATAATGCCTCTTTGAATGTACAATTACTGCAAAAGGAAATCTTTGAAACTTTTTCTAAATGTCTGCCCTCTTCCATTAATTTGGAAACTTTAGCTGAACAACTAGCTGATCAATTATCTGGGCTAGACCCACGAGGATGGTTTCAAAGTATTACCCACTGCATCGGGTCTGGAACTGTAACTTTGGTGATTGTCTTGGTAATTATATTTGTTGTTTATCATTGCCTTTCTATAAGGTTGGTTAATACTAAACAAACTGAATTGGTCAGGAACTTTTTTACAAATATAATAAAACAGGGGGAATTGTCAGGAAGCATTTAACAGGAGGCTTCCTGTGTGCTGTATTGGATCCGTCATGAATCCTCTGACCCTTATCAATTCCTGAATATTCAGGAATTAAGAGGAGTTGGCAAACCGCTCTTGGGCTGAGGAATGCATGTATTTCCTTCATTAGTTTTTCCATTCGGTGATAAGTAACTATTTAGGACTCTCTTCCTTTTTATGAACCGTATGGTAAAAGTGATTATTTACAACCCTCTCTCTTTGTTATGGATTGCCTTATGTTTTGTTGATAATTTGTAAGTCTGGACTTCTGATTTTTATCTTTGCTGAAAATAGCTACCTTGTAAGACAGTATATATACCCACACTATGTTGAATAAAACACCTTTGCTCCATCAGAGCTTGGGACCCAGTGTCTTTCTTTCTTTCTCTCTCTCTCTCTCTCAGGCTAACTCTTTGGAGTGCAGAAGCCTGCTGAGCTCACTTTCTTGCCTGGGCTTCTAAGAAGGCGCACTGTGCCTTCACCCCCTCAAGAGGGCCCCTGGTGCCTACGTGAAGCAGTGCAAGCCCCGTGTCAAGGGCTTTATTGGTTTTCTGCATAAATTAAGGAATATCAGCCTCTTTCTCTCTCTCTCTTACTTTCTTATCGTCAACTCCAGACCACCAGGTTCCTGTCCATTAAAGGACCTCAACAAGTGGCGCCCAGAACAGGGGCCTGGTACACGTGGCAGATTCGGATGGAGTGACTCCAAGGGCCTATTGAGGTCGGCAAGTACTAAGACATGGGTAAAAAGGCTGGAAAGCCCCATCACTTTTCTACTTTACTTCATCACTTAAAGTTCAGGAACTTTAGTTTCACGCCAGCAAATAGAGGCTTGCCTTCAGACAGTGGTTGAATGTAACCCTTGGTTCCCTGATGAAGGTAGTTTTGATTTAGAAATTTGGCACTGGGTCAAAGAGAATGTTGAATGAGCTGCCAGACAGGGAAAAAATATTCCGATAGATTTCTGGCCCCTGTGGGCTCTCATTAAAGCTGTGATTTTGCCATTTCAAGGTAATTCTAGCCCTCCTGATATTCAGCAACAGGCAGAACACTTACTACATGAATATGAATTAGATGATGAAACCTTACAAAAGGCCCAATTAGAACAACATAAAATATTTCAGAATTTTCCTACAAGTCCTGCCCCGGTTGCTCCAAGTGCTCCTCCCCTGCCAGCGGGCACAAATCCCAAAGTCTCTCCTTTGCTAGAACCTAATGATTCTGGCAACGACTCCCCTAAGACAACTTTTGACATTAAAACTGACACCACCTTTCTGAGTAACAATAATACGTTATTACCACACCACCTTTCTGAATAACAATAATACGTTATTACCACATACTCTTAATTGTAAGAATTTGCTATCTACTCACTCTCCTTAACAACAGAGGCTCTCTGAATTGCTGGCCTTGCAATCACAAGTCTCTGAAGACGATGGTCTCTCTGCCTTTCCAGTTTTTAGAAATCCTGATGCTCAAGGGCACATAATACCTCAATGAGTGTATTAATCTTGTTCGCATGTAACAAATTTAAAAAGCTATAACTATGTATGGCCCACATTCACCTTTTACTAAAGCACTTCTAAATTCTATAACATCCTCTATTGGAAATTTTATTCCCCATGATTGGCGAACTTTAATAAAAGCTTTCCTTAAACCAGGAGAATATCTTCAGTGGATAATGTGGTTTCATGATATAGCCAGAGATCATGCTAACAGAAATGCTCGAGCTGGTGCTCCCCAAAATCAAATTATTTTTGAGATGCTAACTGGTACAGGACAATTTGACACTATAGAAGCTCAAATACAGTGCCCTCCTTTGTTACATGGACAATTAAAAACAGTGGACCTTGAAGCTTGGGATCGAATTGCTCCTCAAGGGGAGCCTACAGGTAGCTGCACTAAAATATAGCAAGGACCTAATGAAACGTATGCTGATTTTTTAGCTAGATTACAAACTGCTATTTCCTGTACTGTAATTGGAGAAGAAGCCAAAAGGCAACTAGATAAATTATTTGCTTATGAAAATGAAAATCAGGAATGTCAAAAGGCTAGATAGCTCCAATTCGTGTGACAGGGACTATTATTGATTATTAGAAGGCTTGTTGCAATCTGGGATCAGAAACTCAAAAGATGCAAATGCTAGCTGAAACAATGGTTGCTGCCTTAAGAAAGGGAAATGAAGGATGCTTTACATGTGGAGATAAGAACCATTTTAAAAGGGACTGCCCAATGGAAACTAATAAAAAAAAAAACCTCCAAAAATCTTCCCTCCCTGCCATAGATAATGCATTGGGCCAAAGCTTGTAAATCTAAATTTTACATTGAAGGGAAACCTATTCCGGGAAACTCCAAGCAGGGGACCCCCCAGGGTCCCTTCAACAAAAACCAGGGGCAAATTCCATCTTCTCCCTCAAATCCTCAACATCCGTCAGTGCTGCCGTGGGTATACCAGCCCTAAGTGACTTTCTCCTTTACCCTCAAGCAGTCCCCTCTAGAATACCTACCGGACTGTTTGGACCCCTGCCCCCACAAACCCTTGGTCTTTTACTTGGCCGACCTAGCTTGACTTCTAAAGGAATTATTGTTCACCATGGAGTAATTGATTCAGATTATAAAGGAGAAATTCAAATTATGATGTCATCTCAGATTTTATGGCAATTCAATCAGGGGGATAGAACTGCTCAATTACTTCTTTTACCTTACATTTCTATTAACTCCTCTAATGATGTACGGATGGGCGGATTGGGCAGTATAGATCAGAAACGGTCCTTTTGGACATCATTAGTATCTGAATTTGCTGACCGACTATAAATATCAAAATTAATGGTAAAAGATTTTCTGGTCTCCTCGACACTGGATCTGATATTACTATTATTTCCAAACATTTATGGTCCAAATCTTGGCCTGTACACAAAATTTCTTTCCAAATTGCAGGGACTTCTCAAACCAAAGTACAGGAGGTTTATCAGAGTACTCAAATTTATCCATTTGAGGGACCAGAAGACCAACCTGCAACATTAAGATCTTCTGTGATAGATGCACCCCTTAATCTAATAGGAAGGGACTTACTTATGCAATGGAAAACTCAGATATACGTTCCACATTTTTCCTAGGGGCCACTGCTCATTTAACAAATAATACAATTATTAAAATAACTTGGAAGAATGACGAGCCTATTTGGACAGAGCAGTGGCCCCTCCAAAGAGAAATTACAGGCAGCTAAGGAACTTACTGAGCGACTGAACTGAACTGAACTGAAGGAACTTATAGACACACAACTAGAATTAAAGCATACTCAGGAATCTTGTTCTCCTTGAAACTCTCCTATTTTTGTTATAAAAAAGAAGTCTAACAAATGGCGTCTCCTAACAGACCTTAGAAAAGTTAATGCATCTATGAAACCTATGGGTGCATTACAACCAGGAATCCCAGCACCTACCACTATTCCTCAAAATTGGCATATTATCATTATTGATTTACAAGATTGCTTTCTAAATATACCTTTACACCCTTTAGACCGAGAGGGATTCGCTTTCTCTCTCCCTTATCCGAATCGTATCGGACCTCATAAACGGTGCCAGTGGACTGTACTGCCACAAGGGATGACGAACTCTCCCACCACGTGTCTGTACTATGTAGCCAAAGCCCTTGAGCCTGTGAGAAAGCAATTTCCTAACTTTCTTGGTATTCACTATATGGATGATATACTGTTTTCAGCTCCATCTATCTTAGAAACTCAACACATGTTTGATATAGCTCAACTATGCTTAGAAAACTGGATTAATCATTGCCCCTGAAAAAATTCAAACCTCTACACCTTACCATTACTTGGGGTTCGTTGTTAATAGACAACATATTACTCCCCAACTAACTCAGATCTGTACTGATAAACTTTCAACCTTAAAGGATTTTCAAAAGCTCTTAGGTGATATAAACTGGATTAGGCATTGCTTCTTTAGGCATTGCTAATTATCAACTGAATAACCTATTTAATACTTTAAAAGGAGATGCTATTTAAATAGCCCTCGTTCACTTTCTCAAGAGGCACGAGAGGAACTCTATTTAGTGCAAAATAAATTACAAAAACAATTTCTTACTCGCATCAAACTAGATTTGCCTCTAGAATTATTTATACTCCCCTCTCTTCATTCCCCCACAGGACTTCTTGCCGAACAAGAACACCCAGTTGAATGGATCTATACGTTTTAGGGAAATAAAGTCACCCTACCTTGATTTAATTGCTCTAATCATCATCGATGGAAGAAATAGGACTAAAACTCTAATTGGCTCTGATCCTCATAAAATTGTAATGGTGCTGCTGCTACTGCTAAGTCGCTTCAGTCGTGTCCGACTCTGTGTGACCCCATAGACTGCAGCCCACCAGGCTCCCCCGTCCCTGGGATTCTCCAGGCAAGAACACTGGAGTGGATTGCCATTTCCTTCTCCAATGCATGAAAGTGAAAAGTGAAAGTGAAGTCGCTCAGTCGTGTCCGACTCTTAGCGACCCCATGAACTTCAGCCTACCAGGCTCCTCCATCCATGGGATTTTCCGGCAAGAGTACTGGAGTGGGGTCCCATCAACTTCTCCTACAAACTTCTACCAATTTCCAAATAGCATTTCTGGAATATTTTCGAGAAATTTCATTTCATTAGCCTTCTGGTAACCTACAGGATTGCTTCAGAAATACTGAATTTATTATTTCTCACATTATCAGCTCATAGCCTATACCACAAGCTGAGGTTTTTTTATATAGATGGGACTAAAAACGCCAAAGCTTCATTCTGGTCTCTTAAGGAATATACCGTCTTTTACACTAAATTTCATTCTGCTCAACAAAATGAATTATATGCTCTTATTCAAGTTATTTGCCTACGTCCTTACCTCATTAATATAGTCTCTGATTCTATATATTCAGGTTTTGTATTAAAAAATATAGAAACCTCTACCATAAATTCCAATCAACCTATTATTCAACAACTCTTTTTCAAACTACAATCTGCTGTTAGAAACCACAATTCTCCCATTTATATTACACATATTCGAGCACATTCTTGCCTTCCCAGCCCCAGACTCATGGCAATGAGCAGGCTGATAAACTGGTTTCCTTTGCTATTCCAGAGGAACAGCATGCTCTGATGTGTAACAATTCTGGCTCCCTACACCAGCTATGGATAATCCCATACCACCAGGCTAAAGAAATTATCAGTAATTGCTCTACTGTAGACCCATTCATCTTCGACCCATGGCACAAGGTATTAATCCTCGCGGTTTGCAACCTAATGAACTATGGCAAATGGATGTAAAGCATTGCCCTGAACTTTCTCCCTCTTCTCTCTTGCGTGTCTGTATCGACACTAATTCTTTTGTTTGGGCCCCACCTCTTCACGGTGAGGCTACACAACACGTTATAACTCACTTATTACCTTGTTTGCTGTAATGGGAGCTCCTGGTTCTATAAAAACAGACAATGGGCCCGCCTGTATTTCTAGACATTTAAACAATTTTTATGATCTTTTTATTAAACATATTACAGGTATTCCTTATAATCCACAGGCACTAGGCATAGTCGAACAAGCACATCACACACTGAGTTGCAAATAAGAAATTTAAAAAGGGGGAATACACAGGAACACTACTGTCTTCCTTATCTAAAGCAGACTTTACTAGATTCCAACATAAGATATTTTCTAAACCTATAACTATTGTTAATACAGCTTTATTTGTTTTAAACTTTTTTAACTTACCACAGGGAGATATTTTAACAAGAGCAGAAAAGCATTTCGAGGAATTGAAGGACACTTCTCTTCCTCTGCCCATTTGGTACCAGGCCGGGTTAAAGAAACAATGGAAATCTGGGAAACTAATCTTACAGGGAAAGGGGTATGCTTGTATTTTCCCAGATGGATCCACCGAACTCGCATGGCTTCCTCTTTGGAAGATTCAACCCAAGGGGGCCCTCGGCCTTCAAAATAGAGATGAAACAACAAATATCCCAGGAGGAAGAAATTCCAATACGGGACATGGCGGCTCTAAAGATCTCTAGGAAGCACCGCCCTTGGTGGCATCAACCCTATGATCTCCCCACTTGGGGACAAATAAAAACCCTTACTAATTGAGCTGAAAATTTGGTCTCTCAACAGGGAGTGCCTCAGAGTCCTGAATACATTCTCCTGGCCATGCTCAGTCTCCTAGCCTGTACCTCCCTCGTTTGAGCTCTAATTAATCACACTTACTGGGCTTACATACCTAACCCCCCTTTACAACAGGTGGTCGAATGGACTGAGAGAGGACCAATCGTTTCAACTAATGACTCTATACATATGCCTTCTCTCTGGAGCATTAAAGGGCCCTCACAGGCTGAAGAAGAAGGAAAACTAATTAATATTTCTCAAGGTTATGAGGTCCTTCCTTTGTGCAAGGGCCCAGCAGAATTATGCATAAACGTTAGCCGACAAACTTGGGCTTTCACCCTGCCTCCCAAAAAGGATTTTTGGATGTTGCTTGGATTATTTACTGCCCTTTCCTTGTCTGTGAACCATGTTTATACTGCAGAGGCTTTAGGGAAACAGTTAGGGAAAGAACAAAGAACATTATGCAAAGGATTTACTTATAAGAACTTTCCATATACTCCTGTTTGTTGGGACAAATGTCAAGCCAAATGTTTGTGGCTAATCGTACAATTGTTGATTGGGGACCCTATGGTATGTGGTTATCTAAGTGCTCAGAAGATGTTAACAGCACTGTGTGTGTCTATGCTACTCATGGCATGGAAAATTAATGACACTGCGATGGAGCATTACCATGACAAAGGACTTCTTGGGTGGCTTGACGGTGGATTAGCCCCACCTCGTCCTAGGATCGTCCTCGATAAACAGAGTGGGCCTGAACAATGGGACATTTGGAAACTTGCTGTGAGCACTGAAGAACTTGGAACTTGGACCGGACATTTCACAGGGACCAGTCGTAGTCACAGTAACTATTTCTTTTGCTATAAGCAATCATATTTTATACAGGCCTGTGTCCCACTTCCTTTTGTTATAGCCATAGGAAATTTACAATTTAATAAGGCTTTATGTTCTGTAACTTGTGCTAATTGCAGACTATATACTTGTCTTAACTCCTCTATTTCTTCAAGAAATGATTCGCTTTTGATTCTTCGATCTCGATGTAATTTGTGGTTACCAACACATCTCCAACGACCCTGGGAAGAAGGTCCCATGGCTGGACTTGCTTCCAGACTACTTACTAAACTGCTCCAATGATCGAAACGATTTGTTGGATGGCTGATCCTTGGCATTTTAGGGTTAATAGCTACTTGCACCACTGCTGCTGTCGCCGGCCCTGCTTTACATACCTCGATTCAAACACATAATTTTATCCAAAACTGGACTGAAGATGCTCATAATACGTGGGCTACTCAGGCTCAGGTAGATGAGGATATTCAAGAGGAAATACAGGAACTAAAAACAGCCAGCAAAGGGGTTGGAGATCAATTAATAGATTTGCAAAACCAAGTGATACTAAAATGCAATTGGAATTCTACTCAATTTTGTGTTACTCATGTTCATTTCAATCATAGTGCCTACAACTGGGAACAAATCAAATTTCATTTACAAAATATACATGATAATGCCTCTTTGAATGTACAATTACTGCAAAAGGAAATCTTTGAAACTTTTTCTAAACATCTGCCCTCTTCCACTAATTTGGAAACTTTCAGATCAGCTTAGATCAGTCGCTCAGTCGTGTCCGACTCTTTGTGACCCCATGAATCGCAGCATGCCAGGCCTCCTTGTCCATCACCAACTCCCGGAGTTCACTCAGACTCACATCCATCGAGTCAGTGATGCCATCCAGCCATCTCATCCTCTGGCGTCCCTTTCTCCTCTTGTCCCCAATCCCTCTGAGCATCAGAGTCTTTTCCAATGAGTCAACTCTTCGCATGAGGTGGCCAAAGTAGTGGAGTTTCAGCTTTAGCATCAGTCCTTCCAAAGAAATCCCAGGGCTGATCTCCTTTAGAATGGGATCTCCTTGCAGTCCAAGGGACTCTCAAGAGTCTTCTCCAACACCACAGTTCAAAACCATCAATTCTTCGGTGCTCAGCTTTCTTCACAGTCCAACTCTCACATCCATACATGACCACAGGAAAAACCATAGCCTTTACTAGACGAACCTTTGTTGGCAAAGGAATGTCTCTGCTTTTGAATATGCTATCTAGGTTGGTCATAACTTTCCTTCCAAGGAGTAAGCGTCTTTTAATTTTATGGCTGCAGTCACCATCTGCCGTGATTTTGGAGCCTAGAAAAATAAAGTCTGACACTGTTTCCACTGTTTCCCCATCTATTTCCCATGAAGTGATAGGACCGGACGCCGTGATCTTCATTTTCTGAATGTTGAGCTTTAAGCCAACTTTTTCACTCTCCTCTTTCACCGTCATCAAGAGGCTTTTTAGTTCCTCTTCACTTTCTGCCATAAGGGTGGTGTCATCTGCATATCTGAGGTTATTGATATTTCTCCCAGCAATCTTGATTCCAGCTTGTGTTTCTTCCAGACCAGCTTTTCTCATGATGTACTCTGCATATAAGTTAAATAAACAGGGTGACAATATACAGCCTTGACGAACTCCTTTTCCTATTTGGAACCAGTCTGTTGTTCCATGTCCAGTTCTAACTGTTGTTTCCTGACCTGCGTACAAACTTCTCAAGAGGCAGGTCAGGTGGTCTGGTATTCCCATCTCTTTCAGAATTTTCCACAGTTTATTGTGATCCACATAGTCAAAGGCTTTGGCATAGTCAATAAAGCAGAAATAGATGTTTTTCTGGAACTCTCTTGCTTTTTCCATGATCCAGGGGATGTTGGCAATTTGATCTCTGGTTCCTCTGCCTTTTCTAAAACCAGCTTGAACATCAGGAAGTTCACGGTTCACATATTGCTGAAGCCTGGCTTGGAGAATTTTAAGCATTACTTTACTAGCGTGTGAGATGAGTGCAATTATGTGGTAGTTTGAGCATTCTTTGGCATTGCCTTTCTTTGGGATTGGAATGAAAACTGACCTTTTCCAGTCCTGTGGCCACTGCTGAGTTTTCCAAATTTGCTGGCATATTGAGTGCAGCACTTTCACAACATCATCTTTCAAGATATGGAATAGCTCAACTGGAATTCTATCACTTCCACTAGCTTTGTTCATAGTTATGGTTTCTAAGGCCCACTTGACTTCACATTCCAGGATGTCTGGCTCTAGGTCTTGGAAACTTTAGCTGAACAACTAGCTGATCAATTATCTGGGCTAGACCCACGAGGATGGTTTCAAAGTATTACCCACTGCCTCGGGTCTGGAACTGTAACTTTGGTGATTGTCTTGGTAATTATATTTGTCGTCTATCTTTGCCATACTAAACAAACTCAATTGGTCAGGACCTTTTTTACAAATATGATACAATGGGGGGAATTGTCAGGAAGCATTTAACAGGAGGCTTCCTGTGTGCTGTATTGGATCTGTCGTGAATCCTCTGACCTTTATCAATTTCTGAATATTCAGGAATTAATAGTAGTTGGTAAACTGCTCCTGGGGCTGAGGAACGCATGCATTTCCTTCATTAGTTTTTCCATTCGGTGATAAGTAACTATTTGGGACCCTCTTCCTTTTTATGAACCGTATGGTAAAAGTGATTATTTACAACCCTCTCTCTTTGATATGGATTGCCTTATGTTTCCTTGATAATTTGTAAGTCTGGACTTTTGATTTTTATCTTCGCTGAAAATAGTTACCTTGTAAGACTGTATATATACCCACACTATGTTGAAGAAAACACCTTTGCTCCATCAGAGCTTGGGTCCCTGTGTCTTTTCTTTCTTTCTTTCTCTCTCAGGTCTCTGTGTCATTTCTTTCTTTCTTTGTCTTTCTTTCTCTCTCTCTCTCTCTCTCTCTCTCTCTCTTTCTCTCTGTCTCTCTCTTTCTCTTTCTCTCTCTCTCTCTCTCCCCCTCTCTCTCAGGCTAATTCTTTGGAGCGCAGAAGCCCACTGAGCTCACTTTCTTGCTCGGGCTTCTAAGACCCTCTCGAGAAGGTGCACAGTGCCTTCACCCCCTCGAGAGGGTGCCCGGTGCCTATATGAAGCAGTGCAAGCCCCGTGTCAAGGGTTTTATTGGTTTTCTGTGTAAACCAAGGAATATCAGCCTCTTTCTCTTTTTTACTTTCTTATCATCGACTCCAGACCACCAGGTTCCAGTCCATTAAAGGACCTCAACAGGCATACAGAGTGACATTAATTAATTGTACTCACTTAGAAACAGACCCTGCCTTTAGAAGAACCATCACAGCCCTTGGAAGGTAAAATTTGAAAGAGACAACTATTGATTCAATGTAAAACTTCTGGTCCCAGGACCATTTTAAAATGTCTACCTTTAGCCAATGGTTAGCAGAATGTCTTTGTTTCTATAAATCCAAGTTCTTCCCAAGTCCCGAGCATGAACATCCCAAATACTCCAGCTACTGAGGAAGTCCTAGGGTGAGGCTGGTTGAGCTTCACTCTCTAGAGAGCCACAGGGAAGTGTTAAAGACCCTTATACTGCTTCCTCTGCCACCCAGACATAGACATGAGTGACTAGAGAGTTTCTCCCTGAAATAGGACTCGTTTTTCACAAGCACTAAAATCTGCTTCCACTTTCCCAAGGGTCAGTGCATTAACTTTTCAATCTACAAAAAGCCCTGTAGAAATGGAAATGTACCACTTATTAGTCTTGGAGGCTAACTCAAATCTCAGATGTCTTTATTTTGGCTGTAATAAAATCAGCCCCTTGAGGGCACAGATTATCTGATCCTGACCCTAAACTCTGGAAGGTATACATGTCTGATGAATAAAAAAGGTAAAAGGAGTCAGTAAATACAGTTTGTAGTGGACATTTAAAAAAGTAATATGTGAATATGTGATCCAAGGAGAGAAAAGGAGGTGGGCCAGGGAAATTCATAATGATGGTCACATAAAAATTTAAAAGTTGAGAACCACCCGTATGTGTTATTGATATGGTAATTATATTTCTAATGACATTGGAAAAGATCCAATGCTGGGAAAGATTGAAGGCAAAAGGAGAAGCGGGTGGCAGAGGATGAGATGGTTAGATAGCATCACCAACTCAATGGATGTGAATTTGAGCAAACTCCAGGAGATAGTGAAGGCTATCCAAGGACAGTGAAGGCTAGCGTGCTGTAGTTGTAGTCCATTGCATCGCAGAGTTGGGCACAACTTAATGACTAAACAACAATGATAGATGTAATCCAAGTTGCCAAAATTGTAAAAATCTATGAAGCCTTTTAAACACTGAACATGTACACCCATCAGAGCTAAAAAAAAAAAAAAAAAAAACACTCCAATATTCTTTGAGCAAGACCCAGAGAGTCTGAGAAAGCTCTGGGTCACATGAGCAACTTTTATATTCTGGAGCAAATTAAATCACCTCTTTATGGTTTTCCTTGGGTTTGGGGGGTGGGGAATCAAGGGAAATACAAATCGGGCTATTTGGAGGCTTCTATAGATAATAGGCTTCCCTGGTGGCTCAGATGGTAAAGAATCTGCCTGCAATTCAGGAAACCCAGATTTGATCCCTGGGTCAGGAAGATCCCCTGCTGAAGAGAATGGCAACCCACTCCAGTATTCTTGACTGGAGAATTTTATTGACTGAAGAGCCCAACAGGTTACAGACCATGGGGTCACACAGAGTCAGATATGACTGAGCAACTAATGCACACACACATAGATAGTGGACGGGAACATACTTTGTAAATGGCCAAGTTCCCGACAGATGTGGATTCTGACATGATCATTCAGTGGATGGTCCCAGCAGGAGAGTCTGGAGACAGGTGGATTAGGACCAGGAAAACCACTTCAAGACCAAGGAGGAAGGAGCCCCCTGCTGGCCCCTGGGGGCTCAGAAAGACAGTGCACACCCATAGAGGTGGGCATGCTAGTGAGGCACAGAGCCCAGCAGAGGGAACAGTTGGCAGGAAACGGCATTATCAGTGTCAGCAGCAGCCAAGGGGAAGGTGTTGAAGCCAGGATCAGCTGCATTAAGTTACCTAAAACTCTCCAAGGCGAGAGGCTCTAATCATCCATCACACAAGCCCAGTTGAAATCCAAGACTTGGAAGGGTTGGGACACAGTCACAGAATGCAGCACACTAGTCAGCAGGGTTGGCTTGCACAAGAGGCTTCAGAAACGGGGGCAAATGAGCCTGCTCCACGAGATATTCTAGCCGTCTTTCCCCTGGGTGAACAAACCCCCCGAAGGTACCCTGAGTCTTTTGTGTCAAGCACACTTTATGACTCAAGGATAACATTAAGATTTTCTCTCTCTCCATTTCCTTGTTAATCACTGCCATTAAATTTAAGAACACTGTGTCTGGATATCAGGCCCAAAAGTCCATTCATCTGTTCATTCGTTGACTTTTTTTTTTTCAGTAAATATTTGTGTAAATGAGCTCCTACTAAGTGCCAGAGGCCATACTGGGAATACAGTAAAAAAAACGAAGCAGAATTCCTGGCTACATTGGGCTTCCCAAGTGGTGCTACTGGTAAAGAACCTGCCTGCCAAATGCAGGAGACACAGAGATGTGGGTTCAATCCCTAAATCTGGAAGATCCCCTGGAGAAGGGAATGGGTACCCACTCCAGTATTCTTGCCTGGAGAATCCCACAGACAGACAGTCTTGTGGGCTATAGTCCATAGGGTCGAAGAGTCAGCCATGACTGATGAGACTTAGCATGCACACAGACACAGACAAAAAAATTCATGTACCTGGGCCCATCAGAGGAGGAGGGGTGGTCTGAGACATGTATATTTCTCTACTATATGAAGTGTATGACTGTTAGCATAACCGCAGCCATCTTGGGCCCTTATGGTATTTCCTGTTCTTCTGCTGACCCTACCCAGAACTGTACTGTAGTGAATGAATTCTTTATCCTCAAGGGCTTTTAGTTAACAGATATTGTTTAAGAATCACTAGAATCAGGTGACCTCTATGCCTTATTAGTCCCCCAAAAATGATGAAAACCTGCACTGACATATTCCTGATGTCCACAAAGTTACCCATTCATAAATCTTACCATAGAAATGCATATCCTATTTCCAAGTGCCCACCCCCACATTCTAGGTTAACTATAAAATTGACCCAATGGCCCCTCAGTGGCACAAAGTACAGCTGTGAATGCCTCTGGATCGCTGTTGACTCAACCCTGATCCCACCCTGTAAACTGCCGTATAATAAAGTGATCCATTGATTATTTGGAGTTGCCTGCCTCATTCTTTTGGTCTCAAGATGCCTTCTCAGTTCAGTGGGCACTTCATGTTCCCTCCATCCTCTGATGTGAGGATATATAAAGAATATTTGCAATTCAATAATAAAGAGACAACCCACTTTTTGGAAAATGGGCAAAAGATTTGAACAGTCTCTTCACAAAGGAAGATACACAGATGAACCATAAGCACATGAAAAGGTGCTCAATGCTATTAGTCATGAGAGAAATGCAAATTAAAATAAAAACGAGATGCTACTGATAACATCTAATGTTAGCAAGGATATGTTCTCATATGTTGGTAGTGGAGGTGTAAAGTGATCCAACCATCTTGGAAAAAAGAAAAAAAAACTTGTAAGTTCCTTATAAAATTAAACATTTACCATCCCCTATAACTCAGCAGTTGCATTCACAGCTATTAACTCAAGAGAAATGAAAACTTCTATCCACAAAAAGACTTATACAAAGAATATGATTAGTGATTTTTTGGGACAAAAACTGGAAATAACCTAATGTCCATCCACAGGAAAATAGGTAACACCAAAACAAAACTCCCAAATTGTAGAATACTCTTCTAATGGAATACTAGTCAGCAATAAAAAGATGATAATAAATGAAAACATTTTGCTGAGTCAAAGAAACCTCACACAATACTACATGTGATTCTATTTATATGACATCCCCCATCAGGGAAAACTAATTTGTCAAATCTGAACAAGAGGTGTCTCTGGGTGAAAGCCATGATGCACATCTTGATAAGGGCTTGAGGTACACAGGTGTTTGCATTTGCCAGAACTCACAGAATGTACTCTTAAGACGGGTATTTCGTTACATGTAAATTTTACCACATGCAAAAACGAGCCATTTTAAAGATTTTTTTTTTAATGTGGACCTTTTTTAAAGCCTTTATTGAATTTGCTACAGTATTGCTTCTGTTTTTTTTTTTTTTTTTCCTGTTTTGGTTATTTGGCCATGACGCATGGATCCTAGCTTCCAGTCCAGCTGTCAAACCCACGCCCCCTGTACCGGAAGATGGAGTCTCACCAATGGGCTGCCAGGGACATTCAAAAAAACAGCCCTTTTTTTTTTTTTTTTCAAGTAACCAAATAAGAAAATACCTAATGAGAGTCAGAGAGTCAGATGGTGGAATAATACTGTTCAACTCTGCTGCATTTGTAGAAGAGGGCTCTGATCCCATCACAATATGTTTGACCTAAAGGACTCCTGTCCACCTAGGCACGTGAATGCCCACCAGAGCTTAGTTTGCCCACAGAGATTTTTTTTTTAATTTCTGTCTTTTAGTGGTTCCCTCTCCCTACAGGCTGAGATCCAGAATAAACTCCAGGCTATGTTAGTTTTCTGTGGAAACTTTGTTATGATCTTGTTAATTGCTTCCCCAACAAGTGCTTGGTTTTCAAAAACATCAGAGTCCACTGGAAGGGACCTGTTCTCTTATGGTATTTAATAGTTAATCTCTGAATTTATGGTTCTTATTAACTGCATCTGAATCATGGGTGTTTGTCCAGATTTTCTATTACTCCAACAATGTTTCAAACAAACAAAATCTTCAGATTGCCAGGTACTGGGAGCAGGGGTGGCGGGGGGTAGGGTGGGGGGGTCGTTTGTTTCAGGAGGAAGATATCTTGCTTCTTATTAACCTCAAATTTACTCTTGATTTTCTCTAAAAGACAAACAAATAAAATAGAAACAGATGTTTTGAAGACTATTTGAACTGCAGAAGGGCAGGGCAGCTGAAAATTTTTCCTTGAATGAAACGTTTCCTCCCTTCTTGAAAGCATATGGTGTTCTAAGCTTTGGAAAGAAAGTGGCTGCCAGAAAAAGGATTCTGTCTACGGAAAGCAAAGCACATGTTAAAGAAAAAAATGCTTGCTTCCCTCTGCCCTGCAACTCGTCTAACACTGTCACTTAGCAGGAAGTGGTCCAGAAACCACAAAGTTGGTGACATACTTCTATTCTGGATCCCTAAGGGGGAAAAAAAAGGGCAAAAATCCCTACCTTCTTTCAGGTCACTGACACAGAAAAATACCCTCCAGCATGCACAGGAGTCACAGAGAATGGATTTTGGAGTCAAGCAAATATGGGTTTGAAACCCTCTTCATAACCTACTTGCTCAGTGAGCCTGGGCCAGTGATGAACATTGTTGAACCTCCATTTCCTGTACTGTAAAATGGGGCTAAGAATAGTTTACTTGTAGGGCTGCTGAAAGGATTAAATAATTGTCTATATAAAGTACCAAAGAAAGCATAGGACATGGTGAGATGTTGAGGCTGGTGAAGCAAAGTGGCATTAATCTACTATGGACACAGCATGGTAGAGGCTGAAGTTACCAGATTTAGGAGTGTTCTAAGGCTTATGTCCACTCTAAGTGAAGTCTAGGGATTGTGGGGCTCTTGATCAAGTCAGACAATGGCTAGGAGAACACTTTGTAGGGCTGAAACATCACTCACACACACACACACACACACGAGGATGTTGCTGCTATTCCAGTTACCATTTTCTCTGACCCAAAGCCCAGCCTGTAATATGTCGCTCTGACACGCATCAGTTTCAGTCATGAAACCTTCGTCATCAGCACGGAAATGGCCTTTGCCCCAGTCAGCCTCATGAGCTATCGAGTTGGGACTTTATCTCCCAGCCCAGGGTTGCAGAGTGTGTCTCTGCCAGGTCCACCCCTCACTCCCATTGGCAATGCCGAAAGGGAAATAAGTAGGGAGTGTCTGGAATTCGGGGTTCTGGGTCATGGCAGACTGCCTCAGCCCTGGTTTTTCGTGACTGGAAGAAAAGTGGCTACATGGGGAAAGGACTTCAGGTGACTGATGGAGGGGCAGGGCATCCTGGGAGCCAAGTTCCAGCCTGTGTCACAGTGAGCAGGATTATGCAAGAGAGGACGCTGGAGGAATGAGGAAGCTGGAAACCGCATGCCAGGTTCTGAGTTTCTCAATGCTCAAAGGTTTTTTGGCATGTGCCTAATGTTTTCAGTCAAAAACAAGTAACTGGATTTGAATTCCCTCTACACCCTCCTGCCTCCCACACAGTTCACACAAATCCACTTAACTTCTCTGAAGACAACACCACTGTCGCCTTTGAACTTGGCCCTCACAGCTATTGGGCTATGGTTTCATTGCTCTCTTGCTATTAAAAGTGCTCCAAACCTCTCTGACTTCAATGTGCAGTCTGAAGATTCATTTAAAGATTCAGGTGCCGAAAGCAGTGATCTCAGTAAGTGCCCTCTCAGGCTCACGGTAGGAGCATTCCTAGGCATTATCTCACTCATTGCTCAAAGCCTGGGAGCTGTGGAGGCTGTGTGTTGTGACCCATTTACAGATCATCAAACTACTAACTGAAGTCCCACACCTGGAAGGCGCAAGACACACTGCCAGGCTTTCCAACTCTCAGTGTAGGTCTTACTCTGCCCAGACAGAACTCCCTAGTTTCCAGGTCCCAGCTGTGTGACCTCCGTGTCAAACCTTCTTCTGCTGCTGCTGCTGCTGCTGCTAAGTTGCTTCACTCGTGTCCAACTCTATGCGACCCCATAGACGGCAGCCCACCAGGATCCTCTCTCCATGGGATTCCCCGGTCAAGAATACTGGGGTGGGTTGCCATTTCCTTCTCTGCACAGCTTCTTCAATGAGGACTAAATGAGATCATGTCCATTATGGCTTTTGATACTACATAAAAAATGTAAAGAATCACAAGATTATTTTTACACCATTGTCATTACTTAACCTGAGTAGCTTCAGATGTTTTACAATCACAGATACTTATTTATGTTTCTTTCCTTTCAGAGTATTTCCTTTGGGTCTATAACCCAAAGTGAAGCAACTGAGTATGAAGAGTTGTGAACTATTTCATAAGTCTCATTATGTACTTCCAGTTCATTTTTTAGTAAGATAAAGTCAAGTTGCCAGGCTACATGGTATATTTGTTTTTAAATATTCCAACTGATTTGTTATGTTTGCATTTTAATATTCCCCCCCCCCCAGATTACTTTGTACCTATTTAGTTACTAGTAAGAATATATATATTTTTTCACATGGTAAGTTACTTATCATATTTGTGTGTCTCTTTTGCATAAAAATTTTAAAAAAATAAATATGAACATTTTAAGGAAAAAAATAAAATATATGTATCTATATGTAGAGGGCTACAAAGAAAAATATCTGGACATGCTAAGAGTAATTGTCAAATTCTGTTGTGCTCAGTCATGTCTAACTCTTTGTGACTCCATGGTCTATAGCCTGCAAAGCTCCTCTGTCTGTGGAATTTTTCCAGGCAAAAATATTGGAGTGGGTTGCTGGTTCCTACTCCAGGGGATCTACCCAATCTAGGGATTGAACTCATGTCTTTTCTGTCTCTTTCATTGAGGGTCAGGTAATTCTAAGTAATTATATTTCTTCTTATCTTTACATTCTGATTTTTCTACATTGAACTTTGAGATAAAAATATTTTTAAATATAAAGGATTTCTCAACCAGAAAATGGTAAAACTAAATGGTTTGATGCTTGAAGGCTAACAGACCTGTGTACCTGAGTTACAAGGTACATTACAACCAACAATAACCAGACAAAATCAAATTAAGAAACTAAATATTTGAGAC
The DNA here is from genome assembly GCF_003369695.1 of Bos indicus x Bos taurus. NCBI lineage: Eukaryota > Metazoa > Chordata > Mammalia > Artiodactyla > Bovidae > Bos > Bos indicus x Bos taurus. The sequence continues at coordinate 42,022,387 of NC_040101.1, forward strand.
GTCTCCCTAAAATACTTAATAAAGTACACTGCACTCTAACAGATAAACTTTAAAGTACAATCTATTTCACTTGATCAGAAGTGATGGTTGTTTTTGGCATACCATTATTTCATGCAGAGGAAAAATGCCCATAGAGAAGATAACTGTGGCTTTTGGAAGTTGATATCACAAGTGGGAATCTCTGTTCACTCTTCTATACATTCTATTTACAAGGCGGAGTCTAGGTCAGCTGACTCCCTTGTGGGAAGCTCCCAGAAAAAGGTGCCTCAACAATCTTGGGCTAAGATCTGTAAACAGCTGAAAATCATGAAGGCCATCTAACTCAACTTCAGTGCAATCACTACCCATATGACATTTAAGGTTCGGCTCCAGTCCTGTGGTTATTGGTAGATAAGGAAGTTTTAACTGAAAAAGTGTCACTAAATTCAAAACTGAAAATATGTTTTCAAAAGGAGTTTATATTAAAGACTGTTGTTAAGTTGTTAAGTCACTAGTTGGGCCCAACTCTTTTGTGACCCCATAGACTGTAGCCCTGCCAGGCTGCTCCGTCCATAGAATTTCCCAGGCAAGCATACTGGAGTGGGTTGCCATTTCCTTCTCTAATACTGAAGATAATATTGTTCTAAATTATTGTGCATAAAGAGATCGTAGATGATAGGATTAGACATCTGAGCACATTAAATCCAATTCTAGGAACAGTTTTCACAGTAAGATGTATTTGCTTCATACCATCCTGAGATGGTATGAAATCACTAACTCCATAGGGTTATACTTCGTGTTAAACTACTCTTGAATTACAAGGGAAATATCCATATCATGTAGCCAGTGACAAACAACCAGTTGTGAAAAAGGAAGTGAATGAGTTGGCAAATTTCTGAAAAGACCAAACTAAATCATTTGTCAAAAACAGTCACTGGGCAATATAGAAATGATCCAAATTTGAAATTTATAAATTAAAATTTGGCCCCATAAAAGAAGAATGTATATCAAATTTCTTTAAAATCCAAAATGATCACTTTTCACCAGTTCCCACACTGAAGGATTTATTGAATAAGCTAATGCTGTGAATGAGAAAACAACTTATGGGGAAAATAAACCTGCAACTAGGTTGGTCTGACTTTTAGAAGCCAGCACTATGAAATAAAACCACAGACTGAGGTCAAATGACAAGAATTTGTATGCAAAAAAAAAAAAAAAAGACAACCGGAAAAGTACAAGGAGAGGGTATAGTTCAAGTTTCTTAAAAAACAAACAAACAAACAAAAAAATCACATGGCTTTGCTTATTAAAATATTTTACATAATTTTTCAAAGCATCTGAGAAACGCTATTTTTTGGAAATTCTGGGTGGCAAGTTCAGACAATCTGCAAGCATCATTCAGATGTTTGTAAAAGAAAATAAAGAAGCCCCTCCCTGAAGATAGAGGTCCTCTCCATTCAGGGCATCTAACAGCTAGATGGGCTCCCCTAGCGGCTCCTGCGGTAAAGAATCTGCCTGCAATCCAAGAGATTCGGGTTCCATCCCTGGATGGGAAAGATCCCCTGGAGAAGGGAATGGCAACCCACTCAGGTATGCTTGCCTGGGAAATCCCATGAACAGAGAAGCCTGGAAAGCTACAGCTAGATAGCAACCTAGAGTCTGTGCAGCAGTCAAGAGGTGGCGTCTCATCTGGAAGGGAAGGAAAGAGACTATGAGCGTCCATTGGTTGGGGAACAGCTCAGCTTTGGCTTTTCTAGATACTCTGCTTGGAGAAGGCAATGGCAACCCACTCCAGTACTCTTGCCGGGAAAATCCCATGGAGGAGGAGCCTGGTAGGCTGCAGTCCATGGGGTTGCGAAGAGTCAGACAGGACAGAGTGACTTCACTTTTGCTGTTCACTTTCATGCACTGGAGAAGGAAATGGCAACCCACTCCAGCCTTCTTGCCTGGAGAATCCCAGGGACGGGGGAGCCTGGTGGGCTGCCGTCTATGGGGTAGCACAGAGTCGGACATAACTGAAGCGACTTAGCAGCAGCAGCAGATACTCTGCAGGCACAAGTTTATGACACTGGAGAACTCTGACACCATCTTCCACGCTTTGCAGCTCTCTTTGTATAGTCACAGAATCTTTCCACTCGTCTAATACACCAGTGACTGCAAGAACGTAACATGCTCTGTGCTTTAGGTCTTACTTCTGCTCATGTGCCCCTGAGTCAGCCTGATTTTCCTTTGACTGTAGCCCCTTGTGGCGCTCGCTTGCAAAGCCATCTGGCTCTTCCTCAGGTTCTGGACTCCACCCGACTCCCTGCGTCACACTCGGTCCCAGCCTCTCCTGCAGCTCGGGAGGCACCAGCGTGAGCAGCTCCCTGGTGCCGTCTGCGTCCGAGGTCCATGCTGCGCGGGACTGGACTTCACCACCCGCGAGGGGAAGAGGGGTTCCCCTGGAGCCCGGGAGCTGGCTGCACGCCCACCGCGGTGCAATGTGGGACCCAGTGAACCCACGTGCCAGGATGCCAGCTCTGTCCCCTTGCCGGCCTCTCCACGCCCCCTTGACGCCGCGAGGCCCGGCCTGAGCCACTATGGGTGCAATTGCTTGCGTGTGTGCTCAGTCGTGTCCGACTCTTTGTGATCCTATGGACTATGGCCCACCACTGTGGCCCTCTGTCCTTGGGATTTCCCGGGCAAGAATACTGGAGTGGGTTGCCGTTTCCTTCTCCAGGGGATCTTCCCGACCAGGGATTGAACCGGTGTCTTCTGCATTGGCAGGCAGATTCTTTTATCACTTCGCCATCTGGGAAGTCCTGGGTCCAATTGTTAGAAGTTGCCCATGGGGCAGGGTGCACAGTAGGCAGACCAGCAGGATCCCTGCCATGGCCTGACATTCACGTTTGGCAGAACAACCAGGTGGGGTCACTTCCCATTCACATGAGAAAAACACTAGGCAGACGCCAAGCATTCTACCAAATACCTGAGCAGCACTCCTGAAGAGTGTGATGGTTATCAGAATCATGGACAGTTGGAAAAGCTGTCACTGTCAAGGGGAGCTTACGGAGACATCACAACTAAATTTAATGTGGGATGGGATCCTGGAACAGAAAAATTATTTGGTAAAAATTAAGGAAATCTGAAAAAAGAAAAAAAGCATGGACTTCAGTTAATGATGATGTGTTTTCAGTCCCTTAACTGTAACAAATGTACCACACTAAGGTAAAAGTTAATAATAGGGTAACCTAATAGCAGGGTATTTGGGAACTCTATCATCTTCTCAATTTTTTCTGTAAATCTAAAACTGTTATTAAAAAAAGAAATCTATTTCTTAAAAGAGTGCATTTTTACAAGATTTGGCAATAAAAAATCTGTGAAAACCTGTACATTTCATAATCACCTTAGCCTCTGCATTGCTGGATTCTTTATCTGTCCTGATCATATTTCTTAAAAATCACCAACTCTTATTATTTTACTTCTAATTTAAGTATTAAAATTGCTTGGCATTTTTGAGAAATCCTTTTATAAGCATATTGAGGAGTAAAGAGGAAGGACAGAAAGAAAAATAGGTAAGACATTGATGAGTTAAATACATAGATAACAAGTTGTGACATACCCACATGGTTTATGGGGACATTCTAAAATATTATAAGTGAGATTTTGGTTTTAGAGGAAAATGATGAAATCTATCAGTGTTCTCTCTCTTCTGAACTCCTTTTGTCCCTCTAAAATGAAGGTGAATTAATTTTCTTTCAGCCCGCTTTATGTCTCCAAACCTCCTGTTTTGACACACATAGCTCTTAATTTTCTATATGGAGGGAGGAGAATAAATAAAGAAAAAACAGGAGAAAAAAGGAGGTCTGAAACTCCTTAGGGGAGGAGAAAAAAAAAAAAAAACCTTCAAAAGGCTATGTTTTTGCTTCAGAAACAGGAAAGTGGAAGAGAAGCTATTAGATGAAGTTTATTGCAAGGTAAGAGTTAATATTTTTGGATCGAAGAATCCTGAAATTGCTTACAGTCCTAGAGTGTACCCAGGTTGGAAAAATATGTGGCTGAAATTTGGGGATGTATGTGTGTGGAGTTCCTTTTCAGAACCTCCAAGGGAGGGGAGTCCCACACCCACAGATGCTCACAAATGTTCACATGTGGACCAAAAAGCCTCCTTCAGCTAGTTGGAGGGGGACAGCTCACACCGGCACTGAGAAACCGCTCGAAAGGTGGTGCGTGAGGCCAGGGGAAGTTTAGATCGCATGGTTATACTGCGGGTAGCAGTATTAGAAAATCCCATGGACGGAGGAGCTGGTAGGCTGCAGTCCATGGAGTCGCTAGGAGTCGGACACGACTGAAGCTACTTAGCAGCAGTATTAGACTAGTACATTAGACTGACATTTTAAAAAAAACCATTTCATGATGGAGAAAGGTTCTTAAGGATGAAACTTTTCTAAGGCCTACATAACTCATCTCCAAGTTAATCTTTGGAAGGTGACTTGTTCTTAAAATGACTCAAGACTTAAAGGAGCCACTGCTCTCATTCCTCTCTAATTAAGCATCATCCATCCACAAGTCCTGTTTTTCTTCATAGTATCTCTCATATAAGGATATTTCTTCCAGTTTCTATTGTTAACACCCTGACTTAGACTCTTAGCATGACTCAGCATGGCCACTTTGGTGGCCTATTTCCACATTATGTGGTGAGCAGGCCTCCATATGGTCTTCAGTTTTGGTCCAGAACCAGTGGCCTCATTGGTGTCATTCTCTCCAATAGAACTTTTCTGGGTCCTCCTGGCTCGCTGCTCAAATATAATCACCTTTCAGTCCCCAGATCTCTGGATGCTATGACCTCTTTCTCCAGATCTGACCTTTACTTGTCTTCTTGACCATGATCTGGAGTCCCCTCTGCTGGATTACCCTCCACTGCTGTGAATAAATATCTCTGTGAATAAATGGCCCTGCTTTTCAGACCTTACTCCTTGTCACAGCTGCCTGTGAATCTTGCTCTTTCTGATCTCCCCAGGATTGTAAAGCATCCATCACATCCACCCCTTGGCTCAGAATTCCTTTAATAGTTTTTAGTTCTCTCACTTCCTCTTCCAACAGACAATCAGATGAATTTTCTAAAGTTATATTTTAATCATGTTACTTTTATATTCAAAGCTTTCAATGGCTCCCCATTGAATAAAGTCCGTCCACAGAATAAAGTCCTGACTCAGATTGGAATTTAGGCCCCCCGCTGGCAGGCTTCAGTGACCTTTTCAATCACGCTTGCTACTCTGAGCTGCAGAACTTCTCTGAGCAGGAGGTCTCAAGGTTTCCTGAATACAGCTCGTTCTGGCTTTGCAACTTTTCTCATTCAGCCCATCCTACCTGGAACAATCTCTCCACACCCTCAATACACTGCCTATTCTTCAAGCAGCTATACAAAACACCCAGCCAGTTACATACGCACTTCTTAGATTAGAGATCCATGTAGAACCTGTACAAAAGCTGCCAACTCAAGGCATTGGGAACAGAAACGGAGCAGCCAAGAATTCCTAAAACAATGTTTCCCTTTCATTTTATCCCTATGACCACTCTTTTCTGGAAAATTCTCTCTTTCCTTAGCTTTCAGGATATCATTCTATTCCTGTGCCTTTCTGCCTTCTCATTTCTCCTCCATAGGCTCCTTCACACGATCCTCATGTCCCTTTAAATGTTGGGGTTCTGCTCTTCCCCTGTACATTCTTCAGTGACTTTCATCTGTTTCCAAGGCTTTGTTTACTATCAAAATGCTATGCAAAATCTCTGTTTTCAAGTATTAAATGCTTAGCAGGTATACTGCCCCAGAGCCACTGAAACTCAGAATCATCAAGAATTCATTTTCTTGTCATTGCCCCTTACTCCTTTTCCCATATTTCTCATCACTTGTAATGGCCCACACTTCTATTATTTAAGCTAGGAGACATCCTACTGTTCCCTCCCTCATTTAAAAAAAAAAAAAATCAATATATTACTCAGTCCTGTCAACTTTAGCTAAGAAATCACCTCACTACTGTTGGGCTTCCCTGGTGGCAAAGACAGTAAAAAATCTGCCTGCAGTGCAGCAGATCCAGGTTTGATCCCTGGATCGGGAAGATGCCCTGGAGAACGGAATCGGTAACCACTTCAGTATTCTTGCCTGGAGAATCCCATTGACAGAGAAGCCTGACAGGTTACAGTCCATGGGGTCTCAAAGAGTTGGACATGACTGAGTGACTAAGCACTTCTGCTACTGCTGCTGCTGCTAAGTCACTTCAGTCATGTGGAGTCATGTGGAGTCTCTGCGACTCCATAGACGGCAGCCCACCAGGCTCCCCCATCTCTGGGATTCTCCAGGCAAGAACACTGGAGTGGGTTGCCATTTCCTTCTCCAGTGCATGAAAGTGAAAAGTGAAAGTGAAGTCGCTCAGTCCTGACTCTTTGCGACCCCATGGACTGTAGCCCACCAGGCTTCTCTGTCCATGGGATTTTCCAGGCAAGAGTGCTGGAGTGGGGTGCCATTGCCTTCTCCAAAGAACTTACTACCTGTTATTAGCTAATCACTCATGAGAACCTTCCTGGCAGCCTTCAAATTGGACCCCTCACCTCTTTCCTCATCAAGTTATCCTCTCCTTTGCCTCCACAGTAAAATTCTCTTGCTTAAATCCTTTGGCTTCTATGGTAAAGTACATAGGCCTCACTTTGGGCCATGACTTGCTTTTTACCTACTGCCCTCTGTGGCCTTGAACTCCATGAACTCCAGTCACGCAAACCCCAGAACAACCATTTTTTTCCCCTGTGCTTCTGCGCTTTGACCCATATTCTCCATGTTTGGAGTGCCCTTCGAGTGCCCTTCTCTCATGTCTGCTTACTCACTCATGAAGGTGTGGCATAAACATTGCTCTGAGGCTTTGACTAATCTCCCCACACACAGACAGACTTAGCTTCTTCCTCTGACCCCACAGTATCCTGTTTCTACTGATAGCTCATTTCCCAAACTTACTCAAGACTCTGACATAAGACTCAGAGGATATTTGTTAAAAGCACAGGATTTTTAAAAAACAAATCCCAGTACCCTCTCCAAGAGATTCTGATTCATTTTGTCTGGGTTAGGACCCAGGAACCTGTAGTTTGTTTTTAAAGTGCCTTTGGTGATTTTAATGCTCAGGCATATCTAGGAAACACTAGTAATATTAGAGAACTCATGTTAATTGTGGTCATGGTAGTTTCCCCTTATCTGCGGGGAATACATTCCAAGACCCCCAGCAGATGCCTGAAACAGCACAAGATACTGAGCCCTGTATAGACTATACTTTTTCCTCTTAACAGGCTGCTGTTGCTAAGTTGCTTCAGTCATGTCCGACTCTGTGTGACCCCATAGACGGCAGCCCACCAGGCTCCCCCATCCCTGGGATTCTCCAGGCAAGAACACTGGAGTGGGTTGCCATTTCCTTCTCCAATGCATGAAAGTGGAAAGTGAAAGTGAAGTCGCTCAGTTGTGCCCGACTCTTCGAGACACTGTGGACTGCAGCCTTCCAGGCTCCTCCGTCCATGGGATTTTCCCAGGCAAGAGTACTGGAGTGGGGTGCCAGGCAGGTAGCTTATATACAGTGTGGACATGCTGGACAAAGGAATGATTCGTGTCCCATATGGGATGGAACAGGACAATGTGAGATTTCACTATGCTACTCTACAGTACTGTAGTCACTCACTTGCATCTGACTCTGTAAGCCCATGCACTATAGCCCACCAGGGTCCTCTGTCTTAGAATTTTCCAGGCCAGAATACTGAAGTGGGTTGCCATTTCCTTTTTCAGGGGATTTTCCCGACCTAGGGATTGAACCTGAGTCCTCTGCATTGCAGGCAGATTCTTTATTGTCTGAGCCACCAGGGAAGGCTGTACTCAGAACAGCACACAATTTAAAACTTATAACTTGTTTATTTCTGGGATTTTTCATTTAATATTTTCACATTATGCTTCACTTCAGGAAACTAAAACTGCAGGAAGGGAAACAGCAGATGAGGGGGTTGGCAAATAAGCAAACTCTTTGCTGCCATGTCCATCTACTTCACTGATTGGGAACTCGATAGTCTGCTCTACCAGGAACTCTATAGTCTGCTCTGCCCATGGAGAAGTTTAGAATTTACTGAAGGAATGTTTAGTATTTTTATGTAAACTAATTTTTCATTCCCATGATATTTGATAAAATTTGATTCATTATTCAGATTCTATCACGGGCCAAGGTAGAGGGCCAGGGGCTGTGATAGTCTTGGAAGAACATGCATGCCCAGGTGGTAGGATTGGGCAATAAAGATGTCACACATTTTTTCAAAATCTTGGCTGAGTCACAGATTTGGAGGCAGCCAAACCTGCTAGTACTGTCTGATGAAATTAACAACCTGAATTAAAACTCACCAAGCAGAAAGACGGATGCTCTTGCCCCCACCCCACCTGCCTCCGCTGCATTGCCTTAAAGAAACAGATGGTGTAAAGGTTAAGAGCATGGGCTCCACGTCAGAGTGACTGGTACTGCATCCTGGTTCTTACGGCTCCCAGCTGTGTGCCCTTGAGCAAATTCCTTAAACTCTCCGTTCCTTCTTTTGTAAAATAGTTTTCATAACAGTTGTTGCCATAAGGAAGTCATATGAGGATGAAATAAGGAAATGTACATACAACAGCATGGGGGCCTGGCCAGTAGTCAAGGCCTCACTAAATGTTAGCTAAAATGAGACAAATAGTTGTTAACTCATGGTAATGAACAATGACAACAATAATAATTAAGCAGATGATGATAGTTAAAATTATGAAGACTGCTTCCCTCTGTTCAGTCTTCCCTGAAACATGTAGTGTAGAAAGAAATCTGATTTCCCGCAAAACTCCTTTATTGTTTAAAGGAGTTAAGCAATATTGTTAAAGGCATTCTCCTTTATTGTCCAGCTGTGAAAGCTCCTTGTACCCTGCTATTTCTAACTCAGCACTGAGCAAGCAGTGTGTGGCCATTCCATTTAAGGGCAGAATGAGCAGCTGTGTCTACTAACTAAAGCAGAGACACAAACAGCACCAGTGTTCAGTCCCTCACCTGTCCTACAACTTCAGAATTTCTAAAGCTGCATGTGAGCTTCACAAAACACAGCAGGGTATGGTTTGTTTCATGTCTATTTCACGGACAGAAAACTGAGGTTCAAAGAAGTTAAGTGTTTTACCCAAGGTCATACAGCTGGTCGCTTAGGGTCTCAAATCCATCTTCTTACTCCAAATTGAGCGGTCTTTGGGGATCGTAAAAGCTCAGTTTAGAAATAAGACCACAGCAGGCAAATAAACTGTCAGAAGTTACTATAGCTTCTTGATAAAGATGTGTTTGGGGCTGACCAACAAAACACTAAAACACACAAATGCTGCCTAACAGAAGTCTTCCCTGCCCCTATTCACACACACACACACACACACACACACACACACACACCCTAGAGTGTATAGTCTGGACTCTAGACAATGTGTATCTTGCTTATCTCATGACATACTTTCCTGACCCTGACTCCTTTCTACTTAGATCTGGCTCCTAGAGATCACCTGGGCCCTTTCCCAAATCCATTCCTGGGCTCCCTCCTCTGAAGGGAGTCTATTTGTTCTAAAACTTCTCAGAAATCACCTTTACTAGCCTGGTTGGACTCCTTGCCTCCTGCCAGCTCTGACCTAGTTCAGCGTCAGGCCAGCTCCCAGGTTTCCTCTCATCTCTTACACTCTTTACTTTCATAGTCTACACACCTGTCAGTCTGAATCCCTGAAGTTCCCCTCAGAGTTTAAGCTGTATTCTGCTCCTGGGCTGATACACAAGCCATTCTCTTTTTTTATTATTTAGTTGTTGAATAAGTAATTATCTATATGACTCACAAACCTTAAATATTAATATATAGGTATATACAAAAGGTACATGGAAGAGTCTTGCTTTCACCCCCATCACTCAGGTGCCCCATCTCCACTTTCCCTACCTCTGCAAACAGGTGTCCACTTTTATTAGTTTCTTCTATATCCTGTCGGTTTCTTGAATCTTTTTTCTTTTTTACTACATCACACCACATGCAGGATCTTATTTCCATGACCAGGGATCAAACCCGCACCCCTTGCAGTGAAAGCTCAAAATCTCAACTGGACCACCAGGGAAATCCTCCTGTCGGTTTCTGTATGCAAGTAGAAGTAAATTTTAAAATGTGTATATACTATTTGTTTAATCCACTTTTCCACACTATGACACACCTTGCTGGTCTATGTTGGCAAATCTTTCCACATCAATACAGAGAGATTTCTTATTCATTTTATTCCTGGAAATTGTTTTACTATATGCTGCTGCTGCTGCTAAATCGCTTCAGTCGTGTCCGACTCTATGCGACCCTATAGATGGCAGCCCACTAGGCTCTGCCGTCCCTGGGATTCTCCAGGCAAGAACACCGGAGTGGGGCTTTTACTGTATGGATATATTGTAATTTATTTAACTAGTTCCCTTTTGACAGACATTTCAAAGGTTTCCAAACTTTTACTACTGCAAACAATGCAACAATTAATTACCTTGATTTCTCACATGTGAACATATGTCTATGAGATTAATTCTTAGAAGTGAGATTACTAGGTCAATCAGTATGGGCATTTTTGATATTGATCCACATAATCAAATTGCTATCAACAGAAGATTTTACCAGTACTTTCACCAGCAATACATGGGAGTTTCAGGTTCCCCATGGCATTGCCACAGAGTGCATTATCAAAACTTTAGGATTTCTTCCAATTTGATAGACAATGATGGTATTTCAATATGATTTTAGTTTGAATTTCTATTATTATGAGTGATTGTAGACCTTTGACTGTGTTTAGGAATTTTTGTATTTTCTTTATTTATTCTTCAAATTTATACCCTTTCTCCATTTTTCTATTGCATTGTTGGTCTTTAGCTCATTGATTTATAGAAACTCTTTATATAGTAGATAATCTTCCCATTGGTTTTTTGTACTTTGACTTTATAAATCATGTTACTTATAACTTTGTTTATGGTGTTGCTTGTCATACTTTTTTTTTTTTTAGTGTAGTTAAATTTCTCAGTCTTTCAATTGGAACTTCAATTTTTCTCCCATTTTACTCTTTGGATGCAACTGCTGCAATAATTGAATGTAAGTATAACTTCAAGCAAGGGAGAAAAACAAAGGGTTGTTTCAGTAATATGCCAGTAGAGTGGCTTTAAATCAGATAATTAAGATTGCATCAAATTCAGATAAGACTATTGTTCAATATCCTGTTCAGTTATCACTTCTTTTTGAAGTAGGATTAAACCTTTATATATTCAGAATCTGGATGGAGCCTGGGGTGCTGCAGTTCATGGGGTCGCAAGGAGTTGGATTAAGTCTTAGTGACTGACCCACAACAACAAAGTCATATTATCTTGTTATATGTGTGAGCTTGTATTCCTACCTAGGTTATATGTGTCATAAATTCATCATATTCTAGAGTTTATGTTATCCTTTTGATTAATTAAAAAAAAATGTTCATTGAGCACCAGCTATATGCCAAAAGCTGTGCTAGGAGCTGTGGGTACAATGATAAAAGACACACACAAGACCTGCCTAAGGCTACCTGAGCTTAACCGTCATGCAGAAAGCGCTCAAAAAATATTGATTGAAATTGTGCTGAAACCATATTTAACCGTCTGTGAATTGCCATATTTGACAAATAAAAATATAGTATGCAATAGTTTGGCTATGGCTGTACTAAAAATTATGTGTTGTTTATCTAAAGTTCAAATTTAACTGGACATCCTGTATTTTATCTACCACACTACGAGCAGTTTACATCTCAGAAAAAAAAGTTCTAGCCTTGCCTTTATTATATACGTAAGCCATTTGAACACTGAAGATATTTATCTTTGTGCCTCATTCTTTTTTCAATACTCCATTTAAAAATTCTCTCTTTATAAAGTATTTCCAAAGGAATGCCCTTCTTCTTTGGTGTCAACCAGGGGGAAAGGATGGCTTAAAAGTCTGGGTCCCAAACTGTTAGCCGCTAAAGACAACTACATTATAGGCGAACGGTTTGTTTTGTCTTAATAGACTAGAGTTTTACAACCAGTTCTGAAATGTCAGACATAATATTTTTCAAAGTTTAGATAATTTTTTCCAGCAAGACCTAATACCCTATATTAAGAAATAACAGCTTTCCACATTGCCTTAAATTAGTTGTGAGTAGGTTCATTGGCTAAGAAGGTGGTTGAGATGGAATACAGAATCCTGGTGTGGCAAGGGAGTGTGTGGTAAGGCAAGAGGATGACTACATGAAGACACTGGGGAGAAGAGAATGCAGTTTCACAAGTGGAGAAAGACTGAGTTCAGACACACTTAAAGAGCTTTCCCCTCCCCCTCTATCTACCAATCAGTTAAATTACCCTTTTCAAAAAGAAAAAAAACCCCAAAAAACAAAAACCTGCTGCTCTTCTGGCTAGCACAGCTCACAGATTCCACAGTAGAAAGAAGGGTCTGGAAGAAAATGATGAAATTCTACAAAGGACGGACTGCACATTTAACTTTTATTAAAGGCCTTTAAAAGTTTTTCTAAAACCTATCTATACATACATGCACAATTAACTTTGTTATTTAAAGACAAAACTTCCATCAAGATTTGAAGGCTGTCAAAATTACCCCTTTCATTCCAAAGTAGGAAACAAAATGAATGAGCTGCCTTTCTGGGTGGAATTATCTGTCCCCTACGAGGAGATGCAGGCTTCCTCTGACTCTATCCTGTCATCACAGCAAAGATATAGCAAACTTCTGCATTGTTCTAAGATAGTAGGGAAGAGATGCATGATGGAATTTGGGAGTGAGGAGTCCTGCCTATGCCTCTCATGTCCACCCTATAAACATACTGGATTCCTGACCCCAGGGCTAGAATATTGGTTTTTCTTTCCAGTGTTAATCTGTAGCCTTCCCTTGAATGTCTCCCAGGAAGCAACAGGAAGAAAAATGCATTTGTGAAATGTTTCTAAAAAAATAAAACATGAACTGACATTTGTTTCCCTACAAATATCCAGGGAAGGCTCAATACAGGGGGGAAAAATCCTCAATATAGAAAAATACAAATAAAACCCCCCAAACAGTCCTCAGACTTCTTCATATATCATAGAACCAAAACAGTTAAAGCCAGAGATATACAAACAAAATAGATGTGCTAAACTCTCCTCTCCAGAGTTGATTCAGCTTTTAAATATATTTTTGAAGTGGGGAGCCCAGCTTGGGTCCACATACAGGATTTATAGGGATTTGGACACATCGGGTGAACTACTGGAACCACCTGGGAGAGCCTTTACTCTAAGCTCAGTAAAGCAGACCCGTGAACAAAGCTTTATTTAGTCTTAGGGGAAGGGATCGGAGAAGGCAATGGCACCCCACTCCAGTACTCCTGCCTGGAAAATCCCATGGACGGAGGAGCCTGGTGGGCTACAGTCCATGGGGTCGCTAGAGTCGGACACGACTGAGCGACTTCACTTTCACTTTCACTTTTCACTTTCATGCATTGGAGAAGGAAATGGCAACCCACTCCAGTGTTCTTGCCTGGAGAATCCCAGGGACGGAGGAACCTGGGGGGCTTCTGTCTATGGGGTCCCACAGAGTCGGACACGACTGAAGCGACTTAGCAGCAGCAGCAGCAGCAGCAGGGGAAGGGATGAGTCCACATGTAGCTTGGTGACAGGGACTTGTCTCCTGCTCCAGTCCTACAGGCACTTCCCAGGTGACAGGAGTGATAAAAAGTCTGTGCGCTAATGCAGGAGAGGAAGGTTTGATCCCTGGAAGATCCCTGGATCTGAAGATCTTCTGGAGTACATCATGGCAACATATTCCAGTATTCTTTCCTGGGAAATCCCATGGAGAGAGGAGCCTGGAGGGCTACAGTCCATGGGGTTGCAAAAAAGACATGATTTAGGGACTAAACACCAACCAGTCCTACAGGTTCACAATCGAATCAGTTTAAAGGACAGAAGAATGCCAAAAAGCAGATCAAAGAAGCGCTTCACTAAAGAAACAGAATGAGCGGGGAGACAACAGGTCAAGTGACCTGGCCTCAAGGTCTGGCTCGACCACAGAGGCCTATGTAACCTGAGATAAATGAATTCCAAAGCTGCTCAAAGCCTTAGTTTCCCCTCCCCCAAATGGACAGAATAAAGCACCTACCTCACAAGTTGTTATAAATATTGAAAGACACCCAACTGCCATTCAACAGCAGCCTGGTAAGTAAATCATGGAGTTTCACTAAAATGGAACACTACCCAACAATGAGAATGAACAATGTACAATGACACACAACAATAAGGAAGGGTCTTGCAAACACAATGCTGAAAGAAATCAGACACCAAAGAAGTACATGCTGAGTGATTTCATTTATCTAGAGCTCAAAACAGGCAAAACAAATAATCTGTAGTGTTCAAAGACAAGGCAGACCTCCTGAGACAGCTGACTGTGCAACTGACATGTCATGCCATGAATCAGACCTGCGATGAGCACAGCTGAACTGTTGCTTGAGGACTCACACAGAGCATGGCTTACCTTTGCAACTACAACTTGAATGACAAATGATTCACATGCAACTATATTCCCGGCTGCTTTCACACAAGCAGACAGAAAAAGACTCTTGCAACAATGATCCAGCTAAGTCAAGGCAAAAATCTAGGTCTGGAGGGGAAAGACTATGATTTTTTTCTTTTTTAAACACAGGATTAACTTGATTAACAGGATTAACCAGTCTTCACTGGTCATGCATTAAGATCACCCCACAACCCTATTTTGCTGCATTTTTTAGACTGTATGGATACAGTGTAGCCATAAATGGATTCAAATTGGCTAGGCAGGCAGCATATCAACTGTTACTTTTTTGCTACTAGGTAGTACAAGCAAGATGTTTCTGAATAAGTAGAAGTGAAAAGTGGCTCTTAACTGCAGCTGGGTTGCCTAACCCAGTCTTTTTTTTTTTTTTTTTCCCACTATGGTTTACCACGTGATCTCGAATATACAGTATATTCTATACAGTAGAACCTTGTTGCTTATCCATCCTATCTATACTAGTTCACTGCTAATCCCAAACTCCCAATCCCTCTCCCTTATTCTCTATGCCTGACCATGTCTTTAAACTTTCATGAATCCACACCAAGACAAAATATTTCCAAGCAAAGTTCTGCAGGTTCCACACAGGAACTTTGCACACTAACACAACTTCACACCACAGAGTTCTGTTTGGTTCCTGTCAGGTGATGCAAACAGAGCAGATGTAAGGCGGAAGGCATTATTCCCTTAGACACAAGACCCACACTGTTGAACTTCCATGCTTCTGGGCCTAGTTTGCATGTAGGAACTACACAATTAGGAATAATCCGCACTACCCTCAGAATCTGTGGAAGAAGCACAAAGTGCGTCTCAGGGCTCAAAAACCTCCTTACCCTCTAACCCCATTCCTTGAATGGATGAGTGAGGTGTCCAGATGCTTTGTCCTCACACTGGGCTTGGTCAATTGGCTCAGCTCAACCTCTCAGCCTGACTGTGTTTTTCCTCTATGCTTCTCCTCCTTCTGACTCACGCAGTTCCCTGCGTTTACCTATGTCGCCCAGGCTAAAAGGGAGCCCTGTAGCCACCCCCACTTACACACCCTGCACATCTTCCATAGTAACACTGTCCACATAGCTTCATTTGGGGCAGATGGCTTGATGTTGATGGTGGGACTATTTTTTTTTTATCATTTCATGCTTGTTTTTCTAGGTATTTTCTTTCTTTTCCCAACATATTTTTTAATGTCATGTTTTATAACTTTTGTCTATTATAAATATTCTGAGTGGTTATCGTGTACGTAACCTTCCATCTTAAGGACTTCATCTTAAAACTCCAGTGCAAGAATACAGAACAACTTTCATTGAGTTAAGGTGGTTTTATAGCCTAGGGAAATCATCTCAGAATGTAAATTATAAAGATGTCCTGTTTGAATACTAGTTATTAAATCTGCCACAGAAACAAGGGTCTTCTTGGTTCCACTGGGGAAAATCAGCCTCGAGGCTGTTCCAACTGGACTCTGTGTACTTACCTTACAAGCTGCCCCTCTGTTGATTCATGCCAGCAAGACTGGGGGTGGGGTGCTAGGCGTTAAGCTTTGCTCTTCTGCAAGATCCACAGGAACAAACTAACTCAGCAAAACTTAAGCAAACACAGAGCTTTTATGGACATAACTATCAAGATGGGAACCTGGGTCAGGTAAGCAAAAGTTACAGTTTTGCGTTTCCTTTCCTTCCCCACCTCTTGCCTCTGCTCCTTCACTCCCTCCCTTTCTTCCTTCTCTCTGCCCCTATCCCCCTCTCTCTTTCCTTTCTTTCTTGTTTAAGACATTTGTTGAACCTGGATAGAAATGTACACTTGAATTTCTTCGAATTGACATGATAAAAACATGATTTAAAAAGCATGAATGTCATTTACAATTTCCAATATTAGACTTTAAGTTTGTTTTCTCTGTTATTTACAAAGGTTGCATGCTTTCTGGCAGCCAGAGTATACTAAGCCTGAATGTAAACATACTAAAGACAACAAATATTTATTCAGCTTAGATTGGAGGATAAGATTTCATGACAAATAATTCATTTGGGTGCAGCAATGCAGTGACTGATGAGTGGTGCTGGATATCATATTATCTATGGTCAGGAAAAGTAGAGCCAATCCACCTCATTGGAGGCACTAGAAAAATCTGGTAGTTTGTTGAATGGGGATGAAGGACTACTCAATTTCTCATCTAAACTAGATTCATTTGCGAGTTCAATCTGTAATGTAAATAAGGCACTAGCCATAAATGATGAAGTCTGGCCACATTAACATTTCACAAACTGCATTCTTCAGCTTGTCCCTTGGGATACTATGTCATCTGTGGGAATAAAAAAGTGGGCATTGGCCAAATAAACTTTGAAAACACTAAACAGGTTCACCAAAAATATGAGCTTGAATTTGTGATATAGCTTAACTACCTTTCTAGTAAAATGAGGGGGAAAAACTTATAAGATTTGTTTTATCTTAGTTTTTTAAACAGTTCAGCTTCATTTTGCCTTTTGGAATATATAATGCTGCATATGTAAGCTGTATAAACAAATCCTTGAAAAGGATGTCTTTTTGTAATGTGAAAAGTCCCTTATCTTGTTTATCCTATTGCAAAAAAGAGATTGAGTTGCTATGTTAAGAATTTTGTATATTATTTTTTTTAAGTTATCCCCTGGAAGGAATGAGGGAGGAGAAGGGGAGGAAAGGAGAGGGAACCCATCAGCAAGTGTTCTGACCCTCTTCATTCTCACCTGACACTTCACAAGCACAGCTACTGGGTAATTATGCAGGTCTAATAAAATGAACAACTTTCATTCCATGAAGCCACATGATCCCATGTGCCTGGAGATAGTCTTATGGTTTAAAGAACACTTTCTTTCTGCTTTTGTCTGTGATCTTCACAATTTTATGAAGTATAAGCCTGACTTGATCTGAGTGCTCTTTCTCTACATCATTTTTTATTAATGGATACAGTGGTCCCTTGCATATCCATTCTGTAGATGGATATAGTCTATCATTTGAAGCTATGATTTATTTTATCACAGGATACTAAAATGAGGCATGTTTAATGACTTCTCTGAGTACAACCAATTATTCTTATCCTTCTTTTTAAGGCAGAGCTTTGCTGCCCTGTAGTTTAGCCTATTTGTTTATAAAATCCTCCAAAAATGCTACAGTCTGTATGGTTAAATGTCAGATATTTCCTTTTCCTTTAAGTCTAATACTCCTTATGCCATTCTCCTGTCTTTTTTTTCTTCCTATTTTCTTTTAATTAGTCAAATTATCCTTGAAAATGATACAGATTATCTGACCCAGAATCATGTCTTTCCTTCAAAAGCCTACTTGTGTTTGCCAATTACCTAGCTATGCTTCAAAATTCTTCATGTTAAAGGGAACCTTCCTACACTGTCGGTGAGAATGTAACTCAGTGTAGCCAAGTGGAAACAATACTGTGGAAAGTATTGGAACTGTGGAAAGCAATAAGGAGGTTCCTCAGAAAACTAAAATTAGAATTACCAGATGATCCAGCAATCCCACTCTTGGGCTCATATCAGAACAAAACTATAATTCAAAAAGATACATGTATTCCTATGTTCAGAGCAGCACTGGTCACAATAGCCAAGACATGCAAACAACCTAAATATCCATCAACAGATGAATGGATAAAGGAGATGTGGTACATTTATACGATAGAGTGCTAATCACCCATAAGAAAAAGAACAAAATAATACCATTTGAAGCAACATGGACGCACCTAGAAATTATCATACTATGTGAAGTAAGTCAGAAAGAGAAAGACAGATACCATATGCCACCACTTATACGTGGAATCTAAAATATTACACAAGTGAGCTTATCTATGAAACAGAGACAGAATCACAAACATAGAGAGCCGAGTGGTGGTTGCCAAGGGGAGGGAATTAGGGAAAGGATGGAGAGGGAGGTTGGGGTTAGCTGATGCAAGCTTTAACATATAGAATGGATACACAACAAGGTCCTGCTGTATAACACAGAGAGCTATATTCAATATCCTATGATAAACCATAATGGAAAACAATATAAAAGAATATATATAGTGTAACTGAATCACTTTTCTGTACAGTAGTAATTAACACAGCTTTGTAGATCAAGTATAATTCAACTTAAAAAACCGTCATGTTCATTTTTTATAATAGCCACAACTGGAAACAGCCTGGCTGTCCATCACCCGGTGACAAGATAAACAAAATGTGACATATCCACGCAATGGAATACTACGCAGCCATAAAAAAGAATGAAGTAATGATGTCAGGGTAGAAACAGCAGTGACTGCAAATGGGCACAGGGGATCTTTTGGGTGTGATGAAAATGTTCCAAAATTGGATTGTGGTGAGGGTTGCACAATTCTGTAAATCTACTCAGAATCTTTGCCTTGTATACTTATTTAATAAATTATATTAATTTCATGATATGTAAATTTATTTCAATAAAGATGTTTTTAACAACGGTCCTTCAGATCTTTATTCTTTGGTAAAAACCTGGATTTGGCACATCTCGTCCTCTCATTCAGAATCTCTTCAAATTCTTGTAGTGATTCCAAAATGCACAATTTTTGTCTATGACTAAGACTGTACATAGGAATTCATTTTGACTTTAACACTTATTCTAAGTATAAAAAGCATATCTTATTTGGTATTTTTTATTTTGATGAGACTGTGGTAAGCATGGTTTCAAGAACTTTGAAGCCAGGCCTGAGTTGTATAATGTTCATGAATGCTATAGTTGAGGCTCTAAGAAATATGTGCGTAAATAAAATGTGGTATTTTCACATGATGGGGTATTATTATTATACAGCAGGGCTTTACAACCTCAGCACTATTGACATTTTGGGCTTTTGCTGCGGGAGGCTGTCTTGCGCATTATAAGATGGTTAGCAGTAACTTCCCTCCTTCCCTGGTTGTAACCTCGAGAAAATGTCTCCAAACAATGCCAAATATCCTGAGGAGAAAATCACCCTGACTGAGAATGACTGCTATGCAGCACTAAGGATGAACAAATTCCAACCCCACACGAACAGTACGGTAATATGGAGGACTCTCAGAAACATAACTTGGGGCAAAAGAAGCCATATAAAGAATGTATGGTATACCATTCTATTTGTACTCTATTTTGTATAAGCAAAAATAATCAGATGATTACCTGTGGAGGAAGAGTTAGCAATTGAAAGGGGCTTCTGGGATTCGGATAGTATTCCGTTTCTTAATCCAGGTGCTGGATTAAGATACACAAGTATATTCACTTTATGAAAATTCATCGGGCAAAACACTTAAGATTTATATATTTTCATATACATATACTATACTTCAATAAAAAGTTTAAAAATATGGGCCACTGCTGTGGCTGCTGCAAAAAAGAGGGCATTCAAGGTGACTGAGAAGGGGCTCAGCACCTTTCTAACAGGACGCTGATTCATCCCTTCACAGACCCACCGTGACTGCTCTGGGCCCACCCTGAACTCTAAGACACAAGTCCAGTGTGTCCCACGGATGAATGAAAGCTTGTTCCTGGGCTACTTTGATATCCAGGTGCCAAAGCCAAGAACGTCTCTCCCTCCTCATCACCCATTTTCAATTCATACTTTGCAAAGGAAAGGCCTAAAACTGATTTCAGTGTGAAATTGAGCTAAATGAAGCCAAATAAAGGAAGCACTTTCTTTAGCATTCACTCCAGTGCTAAAGAAAATAATGGGTCTAATCCCCCAAACTGAGAGTACTACAAATGCCCAAAGTGGCAGGTCCTGTCGTCTGTTGCAGTGGGGGAGAAGCAGTTGGGATTCATGCACGCTCTTACTCTTGGTTGGGGCTCCTCCTGACCAGTAACTTACCCTTATAGTAGGGGACCAGGTGCAGAGTGCAGTTTGTGGCCATTGCATTCTTTGATTGAGGTAGTTAAATGACACCAGATCTGGGCCTAGTAATGTGACCAATGACTAACGAGTTCACACTCCACACAATTTATCTGAGAGGCTCAAATGATCAAGAGTTACTGTTAGTCTTCAGACCTCATATATGGGAACTGCCCTGGTGGTCCAGTGGTTAAGACTTAATGGCACAGGTCCCATTCCTGGTTAAGGAACTAATATTCTGCATGCCGCACCGAGTGGCCAAATGTATGTGTGTATATATACATTTATAAAATATATAAAATATCTAACCCCCCCAAAAAAGCCCATAAATGTACATGAATGCACAACATTACAAATAAATAAGAGATTCAGATAATTCTCCATTGTTCTCTTGTGTCTCTGCCCATCTTTTGCTGTGCAGAGTGTTAATTGCTTTTTATTTCAGATTATCTTTTCATTGATGTTTGTATAGTGAATAGTCTTGGTTGAGAGAGATAACATCCCCTCCAGAACAAAGGGCGAGTTTTGTGTGTGTGTGTGCTCAGTCATTCCAACTCTTTGCGGCCCATGGACTGTAGCCAGCGAGGCTCCCCTGTCCATGATCTCATGGCAAGAATACTGGAGTGGGTTGCCACTTCCTACTTCAGGGGATCTTCCCAACCCAGGGATTGAACTGAGTTTCTTGTGTCTCCGGCATCAGCAGGCATATTCTTTACCACTGAGCCACCAGGGAAGCCCAGCCTCGCTACTGCCCATCATAAAAAAGATTCAGGTTCCCTTCACTTACAGTTTCTTTCCTATAATACAACTCACTGCTTGTGCAGGTATCCATCTAGATGCATGCCCCTTTTGGGAGATGGGGGCAAGAGAAACCAACACAAAAGCTGATATTCATGATTGCTGTGCTGTAAGTAATAAAGCCCTTGGTCTCTGACTCAGGAGTTGTTTCCTGCCACTGTCCATGAAATTATGGCAAAGTAATTAGACTGCAAGTGGGATAAAATCACAGACCCTTCACAGTTCCTGACTATATCTACATTATCTAGAAAGATAGATAAATACAGCTTTCTCCTTTTGAAAAGTAAATTTCCTACCCAGACACTCAGTTATCTTTGCTGAAGGCAGTAATACTATTAATTTACTATGTATCCTTCCAGGGATATTCTATGTGCTTATAACTATATACGTCTTTTTTCCTTTTTCTCCCAAATGTAACCAGACACTCTTTTGTATCAGGCCCTTTTTACTTAGTAAAATGCTTAGAAATATTTCCAGATTGGTATAATTCAGGGATACCTCATTCTTTTTAAACAGTGGCAAATTAATTTGTACTATGTATATATTATAGTAATAACAGAAGAGTACATAGTATGTACTTAAACAATCCTCCTATTGATTGATATTTAGGCTGTTTCCAACTCTTTGTTTGGAGAAAGCAATGGCAACCCACTCCAGTACTCTTGCCTGGAAAATCCCATGGGCGGAGGAGCCTGGTAGGCTGCAGTCCATGGGGTCGCAAAGAGTCGGACACGACTGAGCAACTTCACTTTCACTTTTGACTTTCATGCACTGGAGAAGGAAATGGCAACCCACTCCAGTGTTCTTGCCTGGAGAATCCCAGGACGGGCGAGCCTGGTGGGCTGCCATCTATGGGGTCGCACAGAGTCAGATACGACTGAAGCGACTTAGCAGCAGCAGCAGCAGCAGCAGCAATATATAAGAATGTTGAAGAAGAATCTCTCACACGTTTGCCAATATAACATGTTAAGTTTTTACCTGTGCCAATCTGATAGGTGAAAAATTCAATCTCATACTTTTAATTGGTATTTCTTATAATAAATGAGACTCAGCATCTTATCATGTATTTAAGAATCATTTGCATTTCCTCTTCTGTGAACTTCATATTCTTTTCCCACAATTTTTTCCTTATTAGATTGTCAATAATTTAAAATATTGAATTGTAGGAATGCTGTATATTTTGAAAAACAGAACTATGTCTTCTCTGAGTTATAAAATTTCCCACAGGTTGTTGTTTGTCTTTTGATTTTATTTTAATTTAAAAAAAATTTTGTATGTGTATTTGTGTGTGTGTGGTATCTGAATTTGTGTCACACTTAGAAACGTCTTCCCAGGTGAAATCATAAGATTCATATTTTTTTCTTGTAGCTTTTTGGTTTTATTTTTTACGCTTAAACCTTTGCTCCATGAAGTCTTATCAAAATTAATTCATTAAAATGCTTATCTATATTCATAAGGCTAAGCATAGCTTTTATTTTTTTATTTTTAAATTTATTTTTATTTTTTTTAATATAAATGTATTTATTTTAATTGGAGGCTTATTACTTTACAATATTGTATTAGTTTTGCCATACATCCATGGGTGTACACGTGTTCCCCATCCTGAACCCCCCTCCCACCTCCCTCCCCATACCATCCCTCTGGGTCAAATAAAAGACTGTTTTCTCAACTCTGTGATCACATTTTTAAAACGTTCATCCTTTGGCAGGTACAGATCTAGAATCAGCCCTAGATACGGACTGGTTCAAAGTGCAATCCACATGTCTGTGTATAACATAAACCTTATACACTGCATAGATAATGTTGTCCCATAAACAGATAGCAGATAGCTCTCCCAGAGTAACTTGATAGAGGGATTCTACTCTACAAAACTTTGAAATTATATTGCCTGCAAAAATGAAGATGATCTAGAAGGGAAACACGGCTCTTTCTTGGGGAGGCAATTCTCCATGCTGATTCTACACAGGGATGGTGAGAGGGCTTAGTGTAGAATTCCCTTTTCTTCTCTATCCTGGTTACTAGAGGCCAAGCCAGTTAATCTATGTCATTTTTGATTCTAAGATATTCTGACCTGCTATAGGTGAAGTTTATTTTCTGTCCTGATAGTTTTAAAGAGAATTATAGGAAAAGGAGAATTTGAATTTTGTTATGTTTAATATATATGGACACACTGTTTTCAAAATTGTTGTCAGTTGCTAAGCTGTGTCCAACTCTTTGCACCCCCATGGACTGCAGCATGCCAGGCTGCCCTGTCCCTCACTATCTCCTGGAGTTTGCTCAAACTCAGTTGGTAATGCCATCCAACCATCTAATCCTCTGTCACCCTCTTCTCCTGCCCTCAATCTTTCCCAGTATCAGGGTCTTTTTCAAAATGTTATAACCAAACTTATTTCAAAATGAGACAGAAGGAAAAAGAAGGTACATGGAAGCTCCTGTCATAAAGAAACCAACTGTAGATCAGAAAACCTGCCATTGATTGAAGAATTGTCATTAGCAGGGGAAGGGATAAATTAAGAATTTGGGATTAAAATATATACTTCCTCTATGGCTCAGCAGGTAAAGAATTCACGTATGATGCAGGAGACCCAGGAGATATGGGTTCAATCTCTGGGTCAAGAAGATCCCTTGGAGGAGGAAATGGCAACTCACTCCAGTATCTTTCCTGGACAATCCCATGGACAGAGAATCCTGGTGGGCTACAGTCCATGGGGTCGCAAAGAGTCAAACATGACTCAGTGATAGTATTAGAATATATACACTGCCATATATAAAATAAATAACCAACAAGAACCTACTGTATAGCACAGGGAACTATACTCAATATTTTGTAGTAATCTATATGGGAAAAGAACCTAAAAAAGAATATATATATATATATATATATGCTTTCCTGGTGGCTCTCTCTCTCTCTTTCCCCGCCGCTGTATGTATGTGTATATATATATATATATATATATATATATATACACATAAAACTGAATCACTTTGCTGCACACTCGAAACTAACACAACATTGTCAATCAACTATACTGCAATAAAAAATAAATTAGAAAAAAAGAATTGCACTAGCTTGAGTCATATAATCTTTTTAAACCTATTATCTATATTAAATCTGTTTTTTCCCCCTCTCATTTACTGCATTAAGAATGAATAATCTTTATGAAGATGTGTTATATAAGGCAAAGCATTATTAATTTTTAAGCTCAATGAGATATATGCTGCTGCTGCTGCTAAGTTGCTTCACTTGTGTCCGACTCTGTGCGACCCCATAGATGGCAGCCCGCCAGGCTCCGTCATCCCTGGGATTCTCCAGGCAAGAACATTGGAGTGGGTTGCCATTTCCTTCTCCAAAGCATGAAAGTGAAAAGTGAAAGTGAAGTTGCTCAGTCGTGTCCGACTGTTCTCGACCCCAGGGCTTGCAGCCTACCAGGCTCCTCCGTCCATGGGATTTTCCAGGCAAGAGTACTGGAGTGGGGTGCCATTGCCTTCTCCGAGATATATAAAGTTGATCAAAATCCTTGATCAGACAAAACAAGGCAAGAAGTTTATTAGTGTGGGTGAAAAAGTCAGGATGGTTATAAATTAATTTGATTCATTTTAGTAAGTTGATTCATTTAGTAACTTCCCTGGTGGCTCAGATGGTAAAACATCTGCTTACAATGCGGGAGACCCAGGTTCAATCCCTGGGTAGGGAAGATCTCCTGGAGAAGGAAATGGCAACCCACTCTAGTACTCTTGCCTGGAAAATCCCATGGATGGAGGAGCCTGGTGGGCTACAGTCCATGGGGTTGCCAAGAGTCGGACACGACTGAGTGACTTCACTTTCTTTCTTTAGTAAGTTCAGATGATAGGCATGAAATATATAAATGAACAGCATTTCTGCTGATGAGGTCCTTATATGTATATCCCAGAAATGTTGGATTTATGCTGGCAAATCACATGGAAAGGCAGGCTTATTTTTGGAGAGTTCTTCCAACATGGATCTTTAATATTCAAAGCCATCAAATGTGACAAGGGACTCTTTTTAGATTTATTCCCATTGGGACACATTAGGTTCAACAGTAAGGTCTAGAGACTTGTATTATTAAGAATTATAAGCTACTTACTAAAATAAGCCACTCTCTTAATTGTGATTCAGGAATGGGGCAAATGTCCAGGGATAAATTGTAACCACAGCCAGGAACAACTGACTAAGAAAGAACGATCTTCAGGTTTTTCCAGAAAGCTGTCTGTTCATTAGGTAATGTTAAAATAGGACAAGGATGGTAAGTTTTTTAAATATTGCAGCTGTACTATTTAATTTTAAATATTCCATGAGGAATGTGGCCATCACAAAAGTCCGAGTTAGCTCGTAAATGGCCTAGCATTTTTTGGGGAAAAAAAAATCTTTAAAGAGCAAATAGCATTCTGAAGTAGGGAAAACCCATCTGTTACTAGCCAGCTGGAGGACCTCAGGCATGTCTCCATGCTCCACATTTGTATGGGGTAGGAAGTAAGCTAGGTGATGGTTCTCTAGACAGGCCAGACCAAGGAACCTCTTACCCAAGTTTTGAAGAACCCCACGCAGACCAATTCAATCCAGTTCTCTGGGAGTGGTGTCTAGGCATCAATATTTTGTAAAGTTTAGCAGAGTTGAGAAACACCAGACTAGATAATCTCTAAGGTCCTCCCCAGATCTCAATAAAATAAGGAGAGAATTCAGAATTCCAGTACAACAAAAGGAACAGAAGAAAACATAAAAGTCATGCATTGTAAAGCAACTCCTAACCAGGGATGTACAACACACAAATATTAGCACAGAATGAGACTTTCAAATGAACTGTGGCTTCATGAACAGAAAAATATGCTCATTAGTACAGACACCATCAACAAAAACATTCAGAACAGAACAATAGGAAAAGTATTATGTACTTAACATCTGGCGGCATTTGTATTTTTTATCCAATTCCAAATTTATGAAATATGAACATGTCCACCTCTGGCCATTCAAAGACTCAAAGCTCTTTCCAATACAAACTAAAAATCAAAGAGTGCGAAGCGGTAGATTTTTTTTAATACTTATTTATTTATTTGGCTGCCTCAGGTCTGAGTTGTGACCTGTGGGATCTCTGCGTGTGGCATGCAGGCTTAGCTGCCCCTTGGCATGTGGGATCTTAACTTCCCAACCAGGGATCAAACTTTAGTCCTCTGCATTGGAAGGCGAATTCTTAACCACTAGACCACCAGGGAAGTCCCCGAAGTAGCAAATTTGTAATTCCTCACTGAAAAATGTCAAGAGTTGATGTGGCAAAAGCCAAGAGATTATTTTTATGAAGATTTGTACATTCCTTGCTTAATTGATGAAAGAGATAATTCTAAATGATGACAGCCAGAATCAATACTAAGTCTAAGATTAGGACTAAGCACTGCAGGTTGATTCCTAAAAGTGATTCATTTGAACTGAGCCTCAAAAAAATAAAAAATAAAATAAACCCCTTCCCTCATATGGATCTTCTATCATGGATTTTAGCTAACAAGGGCCTGAGTTTCTAAACTGCTTATTAGACATGAACCTTGTCTGGACTTCTGTGAACCCTCTGGAACTGCTTGTAAAAACTGTGTGTGTGGGCCTACATGGGTGTGCCCATGTACAGAACTTTCTTGTCCTTTTAGAAGAATTCCTTTGGTGGTCTATTGCCCCTTCTCAGAAAAATGTTTTTAAATGCATAAAATAAAACACAAAGGATTGCAAAGGAAAAAATGAATTACAGTTATCAATTAAGAAAAAATTACAGGGTGGTAATAAATACACTTCTTTATCAGGATATTAAATAAAAAGATCCTGATGTTTAGATGGGCAGCTATAATAATTATCTTATTTTCAGAGAAATAAAGAACACAGAAATTTTCATGACATCAGACACATAAGCAACAACCTATGGGATCTGAAAATATCTGTGCCTTCTATTGCTGACATAATCACAAGCACTATTAATAATGTGATGATTTGTTGTCTGTGATCATCACTGAAGGAGGTGATAAATTTCTATTATAGGTTATAAAAATAATTTCTCCATCCAAGTTCACAACCCTCCTAAGTCCTCTGGACTCTAGATGAACATCTGATCTATGTCTTTATCCAACTTCAGGGGGTTTGCTGATAAGCCTGCAGCAAGGACAGATCATTAGGCCACAAAGCACTTAATAAGCATTTTCAGGATTGGTTTCCATAAGGTCCTACAGACACAGAGCCCTGGAAAGTCATAGAACAGTAGGGAAAAGGTGAAGAGTTCTCTTAGATGAGACCATAAGGAATGCTCTGTGAGTTTCTGGAGCTGAAGTTTCAGTACATCTTATTTTTAATTTAATATACATATATTTTTAAAAGATTTTTTTACAGTCTTTATTGAATTTGTGACAATATTGCTTCTGCTTTATGTTTTGGATTTTTTGTCCATGAGGCATAGATGATCTTAGCTCCCTGACCAGAGATCGAACCCATACCCACTATATTGGAAGGCAAAGTCTTAACCACTGGACTGCTAGGTAAATCCCTTTAATATATATTTTAATGTTCTTAATATATGTGTCATGTTTAATATACGTTCATGACTTACTAGATCCATATAGTATAGCAAAGCCTCACTTCTGAGCGGACGTGGAAAAGAAAAGAAAAAGCAACACAGGGGCATAAAGTGAGTGATACCAAGCACGAAACTGGCACAAAAATAGAAAATGAGCCACAAACCCACTTCCGAGCTTTCTGGCAGGCGGACTGACCTGGACAGTCATGATATGTACAGGTCCCAAAGGATTATACAAAAAAAAAAAAAGAAATCCTCAGAAAAAATACAACCTTTCTTCTATTGATACTAAGACTGAATAGAAATTTCTTCCACAGATATTTATAAAGAGTATATCATGTGTTGTAATTAGTGAACAATATTTTCAATGGTATCATTAATGGAGACATAACAATGAGTTCCCCAGAACTTTTTAAAATCGTTCTTAGCTTACAGGTTATACCAAAATTGTGTGGGCTGGATTTGGCCACAGGACTGAATTTCTTAACTCCTGGTCTACAGGATCAAGTTAGATATCTCCTTGACTCTTGTATCCTTCACTTTCCTCAAGCCCCTGTCTGTATCAGCTTTTTAAGGTAATAACTCTTTCTGTATTTTATAGCAACTATACACAGATCCAAGCAGGGTGCTATCATGTAGACATACTTCAAAATTTTTATGTCTCATGGAAATAAGAAGGTAATCCAGCATGAATTAGCTGCAAAGAAATGGTTTAGTTTCCAGTCTCATTAAAATAAACATATACATCACATCAAAATAAAGGTAGAAAAATTTTAACGTATAACCTTCTCTATTTCAGGGATCACATGCTAGTTTTGTAGGTAAATGTAAAAAAAAAATGGGTATAATGAGCTGAATCACTTAATTCATCTATTATAGTGTTTACAGCACCAGCTTTCAAAAGGAAAATGAGGCTGTATGGTGTTTCACAGCACACAATCATCTTGTGTGATCACAATAAGAAAGATTTCATTCCAAATATCATTCAGGTGTCCCTGAGCTTCTCTCTGTTCTGAGACTAAATGAAGTACTAGGCCAACTAAACTCGGCAAGCTTGGGTTGTCTCTATTATTATATGGGCTCACAAGAAGGCCTTAGGGAATTTTTAACATCGCTTTATTTTAGTAAAGATTTATAATATTTATACCCACCTATTCCAGAGAGTTGCTAGGATAATTAAGAAGAATTCATGAAAAAGCCTTGATGAGTATGATGAAAGAAAGGTATCATGAATACCCAGAGGAACCTCGCTGTAATTCTGGGAGGTGGCGATTACCCTCATGGAAACACAACACATACCAAATGGAGTCCCCTAGAAATGTGTAACTACCTTCAGAAGACGCTCTGAACCACACAAGTATAGTGTTCAGCACAGGTCTTAGCTGCCCTTCTAAACACCAGCCCTGTAAATGTTCCGCTGAAGGCTGTGTTTCATTACCTCAGTGTATTTTCTTCATATTCTTTTGCAATTTGTTCTGGTAATGAGCCTGTGTATACGACACAGGCTCCTTGAACCATGAAAGATTAAAATTCTGTGCTGAGCTGGGGAAATGTCAGTGAAACCTCTAGTACATCTAGAGAACAGGCCCGTAGCTTGTGGGGCTTTGGGAACTTGTAACTCATGAATGCTCAACTGTGCAGCTCCCACATAATGAACAAGGCCAGGTCGAGTTACATGTAAGTCACTGTGATTATTTCTAAGGACACTTATTCCTGAGTATATGCATTCACCCACTAGAACACTGAAGCTTTGTATTATTGAGGTGAAATGCTGGGTTCAGTTCCAAACACTACCATTCTAAAAATGGCTGCAGAGCCTCCTCCAGACTAACATTTATTGCCTTTTAACAGCATTTGCTCAAATCCACATCTTTTAAAGATTACACACAACATTCCAAAAAGCCCCTGAGGAAAGTCACTTTCAAAGCGACTGCCTCATCTTCTCAGTTTCTTCACTGCGTTCATCTGCATCCACAAAGACAGTTTACATGTATGTTTCAATCATCAGAATAATCTTCATTTTGACAATTGTAGCGTACATGACATCTGTTACATTAACAGATGAAAGAGATAAGAATGATTGAAAACAGGGCCTTAGAATTAGGAGGGAGCCAGCCCTGCCACTTGCACTGGCACCTCCTAAGGCAAGTTTACTGCCAGAGAAGGCAACGGCACCCCACTCCAGTACTCTTGCCTGGAAAATCCCATGGACGGAGGAGCCTGGTGGGCTGCAGTCCATGGGGTCGCTAAGAGTCAGACACGACTGAGCATCTTCACTTTCACTTTTGACTTTCATGCATTGGAGAAGGAAATGGCAACCCGCTCCAGTGTTCTTGCCTGGAGAATCCCAGGGACAGGGAAGCCTGGTGGGCTGCCATCTATGGGGTCGCACAGAGTCGGACACGACTGAAGTGACTTAGCATACTTACTAAGCTGTACTGCTCTCAACTATAAAATGTGGATAAGAACATTAACTACTCCATAGGTTACTATGAGGAGGACATGAGGGGCTGCATCGAAAGTCCCTGAACAAATGCTTATTCCCTCCTCCTACTTAGAAACCTAGCTGGACCAACAAGTTTCCTTCCTCAACCTTGAGGGATCTAGCTACCATATGACCCTGCAATCCCACTCCCGGGCATATACCCAGAGAAAAACGTGATCTGAAAGGATACGTGCAGCCCAATGTTGATTGCAGCACTGTTTACGACAGCCAAGACATGGAAGCAACCTAAACGTCCATTGACAGAGGAATGGATAAAGAAGATGTGGTACACATATACAATGGAATATTATTCAGCTATTAAAAAGGGTGAAATAATGCCATTTGCAGTGACATGGATGGACCTAGAGAGTGTCATGTTGAGTGAAATAAGTCAGAGAATAAGATATATCGTTATGACACCCCCTATATACAGAATCTAAAAAGAAACGATACAAATGAACTTCTCTACAAAACAGACTCACAGACTTAGGGAATGAATTTACGGTTGCTGGAAGAAAGGGTGGGAGGAAGGGATAGTTAGGGAATTTGGGATGGACATGTACATACTGCTATATTTAAAATGGATAACCAAAAAGGTCTTACTGTATAGCACAGGGAACTCTGCTCAATGTTATGTGGCAGCCTGGATGGGAGAGAGTTTGGGGGAGAATGGATACATGTATATGTATGGCTGAATCTGGTTGCTGTCCACCTGAAACTATCATGATATTGTTAATTGGCTATATTCCAAAATAAGATACTTTAAAATTTTTATCTTTGAAGAAAATAATGTCAAAAATGAAAAGAAAGGGGGAGATAACACATATTTTGTATTCTTTCTTCAAAGAGACTTTAAAATGTTTGGTGTATTTGAGAGCTAAGAAAAATACTTGTATAAAGGGAGATCTCTGAAGTTTTATCTTTTTAGCCTGTTCATGTTGTCAATAAAATGGAGATTTGAGTGAAAAAAAAAATAAAAGGAATACATATCATAGTGGGAAGTGTAAAGGACTTATTAAACCAGAGCCTCAACACTGAGAAGAAAATAAAAGAAACCCGGTGTTTATTATGACCGGATTTTTCCATTCACTGAACAGCTAAGCAGAGACAACACATCCTTCAGACAGAATTTTGTATCCAAGGTGTCTCACACTGTGAAACAATGGATTTTGTGGTTTAATTTCCATTTGTTACTACCACTCCTGTTATTTAAATAAGGTTGTTTAGTCACTAAGTTGCCTCCAACTGTTTTGAGACCCCATGGACTGTAAGCCCAATGGGCCCCTCTGTCCATGGGATTTCCCAGGCAAGAATACTGAAATGGGTTACCATTTCCTTCTCCAGGGGATCTTCCCAAGGCAGGGATCGAACCCGAGTCTCCTGCTTGGCAGGCGGTTTCTTTACCACTGAACCATCTGGGAGTCCCCTTTAAATGAAGTCACTAAGTCGTGTCTCTTTCACAATCTCAGGGACAATAGCCCACTAGGCTCCTCTGTCGATAGAATTCTCCAGGCAAGGATACTGGAGTGGGTTGCCATTTCCTTCTCCTTTAAATGAGGTAACCTCTCTCTGTTAAAAGACTTCCATTTCAGCCACTACAATCACAGGCAGCCAATGCTGCTCTCTTCCCTGTGAGCATGGGCTCTGGCCCTCTTAACACCATGGTCTCCTGACAGTCTGAATCCAGGCCCTCCTAGAAGTGGTCACTGTGGCTATGGCTCAGGATTGCTGAAATCTTAAACTTTTCCAACTTATGATGACAGAATGAGACAAACTCCCCCAAACATTCCTTCCAAACATCTTGGAAACTGTCATTCACGATCTCACAATTTCCAGGCACTCCTCATTGGTCCCCAGTGAAAATGGAAGCATTATCTGGTTTGCCAACATCCTTAAGCCTTGACTTCCAGCTAGGTCAAATTTTTATTTTGTGAAAAACACACGGGTGGCCTGGTTTCCTTTTATCATCGACAAATCACAGTTACAACTTGGCTCAGGTATTAGGAGCTTTAGTGGAAACAAATCATTCCATTCACATTTGTTGAATACTGACCCAGTGGTAAAACTAGGCAATAAAAACTATTACCCCTACTTGTTGAGTCTGAGCACAAAGAAAATTTACTTTCCAATTATTCGCTTTATGTCACCATAAGGAAAGAAATGTGTGTGACCACAAGGGTAACATGCGTTTGCAAATATGTGCCATTTCCTCTTTTTACAAAAGTGCTGGGGCATGTCTCTTAATAGAATTCATTATTACTATCTTGAGATATTAGCAGTAGGCAGCTGCCAAAACATTTCACAAATGAAACAGTAGTATATTACTAGTTGCCTAATCCTGCTGCGTTTGCTTCTCGGCGTTTGTCTCATTCCCTCTATGAAATAAACAACTTATTAACTACAGAGCAGCTAATAAGATTTTAGCTTCTCCTGTGGGGAACTCTCTAAAGCCTTATTTCGGTTAAATGAGTTCCCTCCTGACTATTTGCTCACTAACTTCCTTCAGGAGACCGTGAGGACTACATGAGTTAATGCACAGGCCAAGCTGTGAAATGGTGCCTGCCACATCATAAGGGGTCAACTCAGATGATAAACAAGTCACAACACAGTAGGAATTTTCTAACAAAACATGTTCTAAAAATTGAAACTCCTGGTAAATATGCAAATTCCATAGAGAGAATTTTAATATCTATGTTTATTAGTTCTCATTCACATGGTGAATTTAAACACAATAGATGAATGTAAGTTTTTTATTTTATTTTGGTTTTTTTTTTTTTTTAGTAAATACTTCGGAGAAGGCAATGGCACCCCACTCCAGTACTCTTGCCTGGAAAATCCCATGGACGGAGGAGCCTGGTGGGCTGCAGTCCATGGAGTTGCGAAGAGTCAGACACAGCTGAGTGACTTCACTTTCACTTTTCACTTTCATGCATTGGAGAAGGAAATGGCAACCCGCTCCAGTGTTTTTGCCTGGAGAATCCCAGGGATGGGGGAGCCTGGTGAGCTGCCGTCTATGAGGTCGCACAGAGCTGGACACGACTAAAGCGACCTAGCAGTAGCAGCAGCAGCAGCAGCAACTACTTAAAGCATTGTTGTATTAGTGACACAATGGCCCAACAGCTGTACTTATTCATACTATTTAAGAAAAGAATATTGGAACTCAGCAATTTAGGTAGATTTAGTTGGCTGAACCACACAGTTAGGTGTAACCAACTTCACGGTACTTCATGAACTTAGAAAACAATGGAAATGAATGGATTAAGAGATAAAACTGGAAATTCTACGGCAAGAACTGAGGATTCAGTGTACAACTGAATTTGCCTGAAATTTTGCCTAATATAAATTTATCTGTATTGCACACTATGCAATCATTACTATCTTTTTTTGATAAAATGGTTAAACTATTTGAGAAGGCTTAAGAAAGAGTGAATGAGGTTGAGGAGCTGAAGAGGGTATAAGTTGAATTTTCTAAAGAGAAACAGACTGGACCATTAAACATATTCCAAAATGGTCAATTACATTTTTTTCTCTTTTTTAAAAATTTATTTATTCATTCATTTTGGCCATGCCTCACAGCACGTGAGATCTTAGGTTCCCTGACTAGGGATCAAACCTGTGTCCCCTGCAGTGGAAGCATGGAATCTTAACCACTGGACCAACAGGGTAGTTCATTTTTCAAACACTTCTCTCTGGTCCATGCTTTCCATCTTCAGATTATCAGAACAAGATGCTACAGCTAAATTAAAGTATAACTGTGATTCACTGATAACCAACTTGGAAGTTTTTTGTGTTTTTTTTTTAATTTATGGAAAATAGTACCCAGTATGTAAAAGAAAAGACAGAGCTACAGAAAATGGGCAAGGCCTCTTTTGAAGGGCATGCCAAAAAGAGAAAAGTGTTAGGCCTGTAGTTATATGAGGAGAGTTCCAGCTCAGTGGTGGTATCACCACCAGCTGGCCAGGAAGATGGTCATGTGCCTCAGCAAAGCTCTGTGTCTCAACCTGTATGGCTTGGAGATGAGCTCTTCATTTTTCCTCCCAGAAGGAAAACGCTAGGGGTCTTAGGGAAAAAAATACATTTTTAAAGTAGGAACAACTTGAATAAAAAGTAAATAATATAAAATTTTAATTTGGGGGAGAAAAAGATTTTTAAAAATGTATGAAAAATCAGTTGAGAATTTTATTGCTTTGGCTCAAGGCCACTGTAATACTGACTGGGCAGAAGGTTGGAAGAATATAAAGTTTGTGGGTGGGGTGTTGCAATTAGAAAAAAGTAAATGCTATGTTTAGAGTAGTTTAAAGACTGTATTTGAACAATCTAAAAAACTATAATTAACGAATATAAGGCTTTGGTAGCTCTGGTAAATTATGGCAAGCACAGGTCCTGGTTGGGTCATTTAAAAAATATCTGTTGAGTAAATGAAGTGAACAAATTCATAAGTGAGGATCAGACAGGAAATAAAAAGAAAGGTTTTCAGAGCCCTTGAAGGAAAACAAAATGGGATCATAGTAGAGGACCAAAAGTTAATTCAGGTTTTTAACAGTAAGAAATATATGAAAATAAAAGTCATCACCAACATCTTAGTTGCTTATTTTGCTAAAAGTTGAGAAAGCACGAATTACCCACAAATAAATGTTTGGGGAAGGTGTAGATGAATGAGGTAATGGAGACAGAATCTTCACTGCAGGTGGTTTAAGTCTCCAAACAAAGTCTGCAAATAATTTTTCAAGCCCACACTTGGCACACATTAAAAAGAAAAGAAAAAGTAATTGTACTATTAGACTGGACATAGATGCTTGGTAGATAAAAATCCGTATTTTTTTAATAAAACATACAAAGATGTTAACTATATATTTAAAACAAATACTAACCTAGCATAGAAATGATCACTTTTCATGATTAGCATTTGATATATTTTGGGGAAGTTTTATAACAGGTAACTTTTTTTTTTAACCAAAATTTATTTGGTGCTAGACAGATTGAGCTTGCCATGTTTATGCTGCAGTCATGTTTTCACAATACCAGTAATAGCAAAATCCATTTTAGGAGTAAAAGTAAAGTGCAGAAAGAGCTTCTGATTAGATTTTAAAGGAAGTCACATCAGCCAACTGGTGAACGTCAGTTTACACACCATGTGTTATCAGAGGCAAGAGGTCAGGTTTTAATACAATGGTTCTTTTGCAGATAGAAAAAGATATTTCCATCTTGTGTGCCAATTTATTCTAAATTGAAAAGAAATATTTAATGATCAAAAGGCAGGAAAGAGGAACAAGAAGACCACATTTGTAAGGAACCCAATGTTAATGTTAAATAACCTTTCTGGAAAAGCTCTATTTAATATTTATTAGAAGCAGAAGGAGCTCAGATGCCAGTTGAGTCTGAGAAGGGGAGTGGTGTTCTGGGCCCGGTGCTGGGCTTGGGGTAAGAGGAATCAACTAGCTTTGGGGACTCTGAGAGGAGCGGGCACTGGTTGTGCTTCTGACCTTCGACAGACCCCCTAGGGAGAGGAAGCAGGGACAGACTCGAGAGCCCCTAGAGCTGCTCAAAGTCCCAGCATGGTCACACCGGAGTAGGAGCACAGCTCTCACCCTGCTGGAAGTCAGGGGACAACATCAAGTATCTTAGATAGCCTCACTGAGTTACCCCAAGAGTTGCAGTGTAGTGACCTCAGGGTACCCACAAGAGCATGGGAGAAGCCAAGAGAGGTGTTGAACTGAGGGGGCTTTCAGACAGGAATGCACTTGACCTGGACCAGCAACTGAGGATGAGACAGGACAATGCACAGCTCTAAGGATGTCCATATAGGCAGAAACTTTAAGATAAGGTGAGCACCAACCCCCCTCTCTCCCTAGCCCAGACTTTAGCACTTTGTAGGGGAAGAAAGGATTCAATTAAATATTTCTGACTAGCAACCCAACTTAAGTTTACTTGTTCTGAAAGTACTCCTTTTATAAGTGTTATAGGTATAAGGGAAAGGTATGCTATACACATCATGCTGCTGCTAAGTCGCTTCAGTAGTGTCTGACTCTGTGCGACCCCACAGATGGCAGCCCACCAGGGATCCTCCAGGCAAGAATATCGGAGTGAGTTGCTATTTCCTTCTCCAATGCATGAAAGTGAAAATGAAAGTGAAGTTGCTCAGTCGTCGCCAACTCCTAGTGACCCCATGGACTGCAGCCTACCAGGCTCCTCTGTCCATGGGATTTGCCAGGCAAGAGTACTGGAGTGGGGTGCCATCGCCTTCTCTATATACACATCATAAGTTAATGATAATCAGGAATTGAGAAAAGGCAGAGATTTTTGTTTCCACCAATGCTGGTTTTAGCTTAAACCATCCAAACTTTCCATAAAAACAAATTTAAAATGCAGGTTATGGGGACTTCCCTAATAGTCCAGTGGTTAAAACTTTCCCTTCCAATGCAGGGGCTGTGGGTTCAATCCCTGGTTAGAGAGGTAATATCTCATATACCTTGTGGCAAAAAAAACCAACACATAAAACAGAAGCAATATTGTTACAAATTCAATAAAGGCTTCAGAAAAATTAAAAAATAAAATTCAGGTTATAATATAAAATAACCTAATTAGAAACATCAAATAGCCAATAAGATAGTAAGGAACCACCTGGCCAAAATCTGCAGGAAAGCCAGAACCTCAGATGTAAGCAAGCACAAGGGGCTTCTGCACTGATTTTGACAACCTCACGGGGGAGATGAAAGAGACAACAAAGCCTCGAACATACCCAAGTGCGGAGAATAAAAAGGCTTTTGTCTACCGTAAGCTGAGGTTCCTAAGAGTCACCCCCTAAAATAAGATTGAACCAGAATTAAGTCACTTCCCACTCCAAGAGACTGCAGGGACAGCTGCCTTGACACGGAAAGGCTACAAAAGGGGAGGGGTGGGGTTGGTGGGCCATGAGAACTCGCCTGCACAAGTCGGTCCCTGTGTGTAAAAGTGCAACTCAAATTGTCATCACCTGGGTGGCCTAAAAACCTTTAAGTGGTACCTTTAGGTTAAAGGGGGCTTCCCAGGTGGCTCAGTGGGTAAAGAATCTGCCTGCATTGCAGGAGATACAGGGGACGCGGATTTGATCCCCAGAGTTGGGAAGATCTCCTGGAGAAGGGCAGGGCCACCCACTCCAGTATTCTTTTCCCCGAGAATCCCCAAAGTGGTGCCAGAGTAGTAGTGTCACCAGGCATCTGGCAGAAACAAAAGTAGCTCCTCTGGGGTGGGGTGGGGAGGTAATTCACTCTCAGCCTCAAGAATCCCTACGGGTAAGTTTTCAGTGGTAATGATGGATTTCCAGGCGAAAATGAGCCAGCACATGAGAGCAGACAGACAAGAGGGGCTGGGAGAAATCTAACAATAGAGATGTCCAAAAACAAATTCATCCACGAATCAATTTTATAGCCTAATATGGAAAAAATATTTACTGAGCACCTACTCTGTGCCAGGCTGTATGTAAGATTGCCGAGATAATATGTCATTTCACATGTCATGAGCAAAGCACCCAAGTGATGAAAGGTTAGTTGAAATGGTATTATATGTATATTTACTTTCACTTTTTGTGTTTTCTGAAGACTTCCAAACACGAAGACAGTGCCCATTATTATTTAGTGACAGGTTTTGAAATAAACAGTAATCTAAGGCCAAGATTGACATCACTGATTCCTTTCTCAGACTCTCATTCCCTCAGGTTTCCAGGCTTGAGTTCAGTCTAATTATCCCCTCGGCAAACCAGATAACCACGCACACGAACAGGAAGACAAAGGGCTGAAAGATAAAGATAACTATCTCAGAGACATAAAACTCATAGTTAGCTACATTTATCTTTAACGGCAAAAGTCCAAAGAGATGGTCGTGGAATAACAGCATGAATCGGACAACATTAATTTTAAGATAAATCTGGAAATAGCTGAAGCTGCAGGAAGGGTGGAGAGGAGTTGGTCTAATATTTACTGATATAAAGATTGCCTTTCTTGGCCAAGGTTGTTGACAAAATCTTGCTGATTATTTGGGTTTCTCTGGTAAGTCTGCACT
Organism: Bos indicus x Bos taurus; assembly: GCF_003369695.1. NCBI lineage: Eukaryota > Metazoa > Chordata > Mammalia > Artiodactyla > Bovidae > Bos > Bos indicus x Bos taurus. The sequence goes on from NC_040101.1 coordinate 42,060,707, forward strand.
GATCATCAACCTTTATCTTCTTCTTCTTTTTTTTAATTAATTATTTATTTTAAATGAAACAAAGATGAATATTTTTAATCATAAAAGGTACAATTCACAAAGAAGATAGACATGATAAATCATTAGATACCTTAACAACAAAGAAACAAAGATACATAAAGCAAAAATCAGAAGAAAGAACTGAATCATCAGTTCAGTTTGGTTGAGTAGCTCAGTCATGTCCGACTCTTTGTGACCCCATGAATTGAAGCATGCCAGGCCTCCCTGTCCATCACCAATTCCCAGAGTTCACTCAAACTCATGTCCATCGAGTATCTTCTATTCAGCTTTTTACAATTAGAATTCAAGTCATCACCTCTCCACTTCTGTATTTGTTTGCTGTCATTAGATATTCTGGTGGTTGTCATTTACTGAGCCTTTGGAATGATCTGACCTGTACATTCTTCTCCTTGCTGGGCAAACCAAGACAATATGGTGTAATACAAAATAGTAACAGTAGCGACTGCATATGGGTCTAGGACTGAGCGAGCCAGTGTTTAGGAGCTATTTACTCCTCACAGTGACTGTAAGGGGCAGGTCATTATGGATGAGAAAATTTATGGGCCTGAGAAATAGAGGGACTAAAAGGAGCAGGAACTTCAAAGTTGGACAAACTGGAATTTAGTTTCCCAACCGGGGATCGAACACGTATGTGCCCCTTGCAATGGAAGCATGGAGTCTTAACCACTGGACCACTATTGAAGTCCCTGGACAAACTTGAATTTAAATCCTAAACTGCTGCTGGCATTTCTCCTCTCCTAGAGGTGAGGCTCCATTTTCTGGGTAAAGGCTGCTGTAAGGATGAGGCAAAGGGCCTGGCCTCTGGGAAGTACTTGTTTCTCCTTCCTTCCAGTTGGAAATTCATGTCTTGCCTCACACAGTATCTTCAAATAGTTTTAAAAGTAGCCACTTCCAGGAAGATAATGTGATATTGTACAGAATCTTTAAAATAATAAAAGATGAATAATGGCTTACATTTATGGGGAGTTTTAACTTTTCAAAGCTCTTCACTCCCAAACACTGGCTTCTTTGACCCTTTGGGAAATACTTTAATATCTCAGTTGACTTTCTCAGAATTTTCAGATTGGTTGTCTCCAGGACATAATAACATTGTCTGTGGACCTTGAAAAATGCTAATCCAGGAAATGATTCAAGAAGAAAGGACCAGGCCTTTGCGTCTCTTTCCATCCTCTGGCTGCTGTCTGCCTCCTTCCTTCTCCTGGGATTGATGTGTGTGTCAAGGGGATGGGAGGTGGCCAAGTTCGGAGGGAAGTCAAGGGTAGCGGGGAGGGCTGTGACACCTAGCTGTCTTTGGTTTCCATGGTAAAGATGCCTAACTCAGCAGAAATGTACTACCTTCCCTCATAACAGAACTTTTCCTTTTTTATTTTTTCAAGTTTGTGAGAAAATTATCTTACATTCTCACATTTAAACCAGAACTACTTACTCTTCTTAGAGTAGTCTGAACTGAAAGGCTATATTCATCCAGAGAGTGAGGCAAAAAAAAAAAAAAAATCTGGGGACAATGTGTTCACCCTAGTAGACTGTCTGGCACACAGTAGGGGCTCAACAAATATTTAGAGTGACTGCAGTCACTGGGGTGTGAATTGACATCCTCAGTTGACAATACAGAAAATAAGGCAATGATTTCTGTGAGTTTCTGAAAAAGATCAGAAACTCAGATCACAGACTCACTTCCAGGAAAGCTTCCTAGATCAGCAAGACTCATTTCTCAAATAATTGATTAGTTCAGAGGTCGCACATGTGGGCAGATTTTGTTTTGGCCTGCAAAATTTCAAAACACAGTTTGCTTTGAACATTTAAAGCTTGAGAGATTTCAGATGCATTTACAGCTGCCTCGTTTTACCCAATAGGATCTATCTGGCGCTTTGGGGGACTTGTACTGGTCCCCTGGGTTATAATCATGTCAGCTATATAAAAGTTCCCAAGCTGTGCTAGCTGTTTTAGGTGTTAATTTAATCCTATGCAGAACACACAAACACACCTCAAAAAAAAAAAAAAAAAAAAACAACAGAGGGTTCTAAATGCCTAAGTACAAAAACCAAATCCTCTGGTCCTCAAGTTTCTCACTCTCTCTGTCTGTGCAGTTGCCGTGATTTGTGTGTAAAGCCTCTGTTTTCAAGCCTTTCATTTCACAGGCTCTTGCAGACTGGAGGCAAGAAAGGGAGAGATCACCTGCCCCTTCATTACTGATGCTTGAGAAAGCAATCTCATTTGGAAGGAATTCTTGATGCTAGCCGGAGGTAATAATTGAAACCTCACTGATAGAAGGGCTTCCCTGGTGGCTCAGAGGGTAAAGCGTCTGCCTGGAGACGGGGGTTCGATCCCTGGGTCAGGAAGATCCCCTGGAGAAGGAAATGGCACCCCACTCCAGTACTCTTGCCTGGAAAATCCCATAGACTGAGAAGCCTGGTAGGCTACAGTCCATGGGGTCACAAAGAGTTGGACACAACTGAGCCACTTCACTTCACTGCAAAGTGCCTCAGCAGCTTGTCGCTTAGAAGACACCATTTAGAATGTTACAGAAATTAATACAGAAATTAAATAGGAATAAAACACAAGTGATTTGCACTTAAGTGTTTTCAAATACAATACCAAGAGACTCCCCACTTTAAAATTGCTCCTATAAAGGGCAACAGAATCCTGACCATTCTCCCTTCTCAAATAGATGCCTCCTTCCTCCTGGGCCTTCCTGAGGGCTGTGTGGCCCCTGAAACCACAGAGCCCCCCTTTCCCTTGCGCTCAAGCCCACACTCCCAGCCTGTGTGTGCCCCCTCCACTCCCCTTCCCCAATTTACGTTTTTTCATCTCTTCTGCCACAAAAACACCTCAAAGAGATTTCAGTGATTAAGTATTACATAATAGTAATAAAACATTTATTGACCACCTACTATGTGCCGAGCACAAATCTGTTTGAGAGAGGTCAGCCCCTTCCCTGATCTCCATAATCACCTGAGGCTTTCAGTCTGGTAGTTAAAAAAAGATGAGTGTTCAGCCATCAGAGGCTGGCTTGCACACCACCCCTGGTGTGGCCCCAGTGCTGTCTATACGAGGCTCTTTCCAACTTTAAAAGAGTCTGTGATCATCGCTGCCATTTTTAAGGATGTAGAATTTACAGGAGCCCCTATCACTAAGTGGGAATGGCATTTTTCAACAACCTTCTATTTCCTACCTACAAATGGGGATGGCCCGGATTCATTGTGGATAAAACTGAACCTCCTCAAAACAGTCCGCTCATTTCACTCCCCCAAGCTGAGGAGCCCCCCACGCCACCCCACCTCCCATGGCTGAACTTAAGGTGCCATCCGATCCCAACAAGGAACTAGAACCCTGCCAGTATGTAGAAAGGCAATTTCCCTCCCTCGTACTGCTGCTGCTACTGCTAAATCGCTTCAGTCGTGTCCGACTCTGTTCGACCCCATAGACGGCAGCCCACCAGGCTCCCCAGTCCCTGGGATTCGCCAGGCAAGAACACTGGAGTGGGTTGCCATTTCCTTCTCCAATGCGTGAAAGTGAAGTTGCTCAGTCGTGTCCGAGCCTCAGCGACCCCATGGACTGCAGCTCACCAGGCTCCTCCGCCTATGGGATTTTCCAGGCAAGAGTACTGGAGTGGGTGCCATTGCCTTCTCCCTTTATGAACGTCTGTCACTCAAGTCCACTCCAAGGAGGTTCCGTGGACAAAACCCCAATGACTGTCCCTGACGTGTCGCCAGCGTCCAGACCTGGCAGTACCGGGGTCCCCTCAGTCCCTCAACCCCCACCGCGTGGACCCGTGCGGAGTTCATTCAAAAGAAAAGACGGGTCTAGAAAAAGTTCTCGGGGGAAGAAAGGAAATTTCCCACCTCTGGACCTTTCTCTGGATGGGGACCCATGTCTCCGGCTCCGGAGGTCTAGCTCGGTCGTGAAGACCCCACCGGGCGCAGGTTCCCTGCGGCGCGGGGCGGGGAGGGACTGCCCCGCGAGGGCTGCCCCGGGAATCCCGGCTCAGCCTCTCCCTCCTGCTTCCCTCCACCCCTTCCTCCTCCCCGCGCCCCAGCCTCCGCGCCGGGGCTGCTCGCCTCCTCCCGGGGAGGATGGGATCCGAGCGTCCGGGGCCGAGAGCGGAGGAGGAAGGCAGACGACTGGCAGCCTACCGTCTTCTGCTTCTTAACCTCGGACATGCTGGCTGGCTACGGCGGTGCCCGGCGCGCTGGAACTCGGAGCCCAGCCCCTGGAGCAGAGGCTCTAGGACGCTCGGGTGGCGGCGGCGGCGGCGGCTGCCGGACTCCGGGGGAAGGAGGTATAAAAAGGCTCCACAGACACGTCGCACTTCCCTTGACCAGCCCCCTCCTCCTCCTCCTCCCGCCGCGCTCCTCTCCGCCCCGTCGGCTGGGCCAGCAGCGCCCAGCCCAGGGTACCCTGCCGCCGCCTGGGCGGGGTCCCGGGCCCAGCCCCCGACTCCCGGGAGCGGCTCCGCTGGGCCCGCCGAGGTTGGAGGCAGGACCTTGCAGCCGAAGGCGCGGACAGACACGCCCCGCGCGTAGTCGGAGGTCAAGTTCACTTCTCCCAGCTCCCACTCCCAGCGGGTGCCTGAGCGTCCCCTCACCTCTCACCCCACCCGTGCGCCTCTCAAGGAAGGCTTCCTGCCTCTGGGACCTGCCTGAAACCGCCAAGCTGGTCGTCAGGGTCCTCCGTGGGCACCGCTGCCCCAGCTCGTCTTCCTGGGCAGTAATCACAGCTAGGGTTAACATTTTCTGGTCCTCACTCTGCGCTCCGCTGACCTTTGCCTTAAGCCTCCTGCACCCCTCCCCCCAGGCATCGAATCCTGCCTTCTCCCGTGAAGCAGTGGAGGCTTTCAGGCTTTCTCAAGATGATATTCCAAGTGAGGGGATTCACGCCCAGGCCCAGGTCGGCCTCCACTGTTAAGTCTTTCTGCACCAGCATCATCATCGATGACGCTGATGAAGAAATGTCGACGGGCAAGGCCGGCCTGCATCTTCTGCGCCAGGCCTGGGACTGAGGGGTCTACATGCAATCACTCCTTTGGAGCCCACAATATTTTCCTCCTGCTGCAGATGGGCGGGCTGAAGCGCTGCTCCTATTCACCAAGTTGAGTAAGCAAGCCCAGCCCCTGAAAGTGGTAAATAGTAGCCCAGCGGCTTGTTTCAATCCCTGTTCCAAACCTTTTCTTACAGTACTTCCCTGTGGTCAGCAACCAGGAAGGGCCCTGAGGAGGAAAAGTACGAGAAGGCCCAGTTGTCTTGGCTTATGGACTACATCCTAGGGCTTTAAAGTTTTATCAGAGGGCAGCTCTTTTAACTCAAATATCTGGGACAGTCAAAAGGAAGGAAGGAGAAGCTAGGATTAGGGACAACACCTTGAGGGCAGTCCCAAGGCCAACCCTTTGTACCTTAAGTCTGTGCACAATGTGACAAACAGATCAATGAGGGCCACACTGCCCATTCCAACTTTGGTCTTCCTTCTGTCAAAAGCTTGAAGTGATGGCCTAAGGAGGTGAGGACTGGAACTTTGCTTTCATATCCAATCGTACTTCTGGAAGACTGCCAGCTTTCCAGACAGACACTGAAGATCTGAGTATTCGTTCATTGACTGCCCTTCTCCATGGGGAAGTGGGAAAATAAATCAGGAGTCAGAAACCTAAATGGGAACTCGTATGTTTGTCCAGTCTTGAAATATCAGTGTATTTATTTTCTTACTCATTTAGAGTAAGCTGCCACCACTCCCTTCAACTGTGAGCAACTGGAGGGCAAATGCTGGGTTTGAGTTTCTGTTCTGCACACGAGCTAGCATGTTTGGATTTTATGGGGTTTAAACTGTAACATCTCATTCTAATTTTATTGAAAAAATCCTTTGGTATCAGTTCCAACCGTATTTTGAACTCTGCCAGATCCTGCCCTAAAAGAAAACTAAGTTTGGATAGAGAAATAGCAATTTTTATGTTTGGTTTACTTCATATTACGTCTTTCAAAGCTGAAACAGCACTTCCACGGTGGTCCAGTGGTTAAGAATCCACCTGCCAATGCGGGAGACATGGGTTCAATCCATAGTCTGGGAAGATTCCATGTGCTGAGGGGCAACTAAGCCTGTGCACCATGCCTACTGAGCCCACTCTCTAGAGCTAAAGCCCATGGGCTCTAGAGCCTGTGTTCTGCAACAAGAGATGCCACTGCATTGAGAAGCCCTGGCACCACAACTAGGGAATAACTCCTGCTCGCTACAACTAGAGAAAGCCTGCACAGCAGCCAAAACCCAGCACAGCCAATAAATAATTTTTTTTTTTTTTTTTTAAGCTGAAACAGAAGGAAGTCAAGTGTAACTGTAAGGGTAACTTCCCGGAAAAGGAATATGTGATTGTTTAGACCCGGGGGAGGTTTTGAGATCATTTGTCCAGTTTCCCTCTCCATGCTGAGAGAGGAAAGGTGAGCTGTCTGGTCACCATCAGGGGCCGTGCTCAGTCTCAAATCTCGGTCACTTGGCTCCTCAGATGCAGTGAATCACTTAGCCTCTAGGTCAATTATTTCAAAGCCCGCATGATAATTATAAACTGGACTGTTTTATCTTGTTTCAGATTTATTTAATTCTCAGAGTACTTTGGAACAGATATTCTTTCATTGCTTCCAAAGACTTGTGGAAATAGGATGCCTCAGCTCCCTTGGACCCAAACTGCATTAAGATCCTTTCACTTCACAGATCATCAGTGTAGTTGTAATTCAGCCTGACAACCCATTGAAAAGTAAAATAATCATTCTTTTTTATTTTTCCAAGGTCTTTCTTTTAATGGTGATGTTTGGAATTCTTTTTCATCTTACTATGCTCTTTCTTCTGGGAGAGGACACTGCTTCACAAAGATATGAGCAACTAGCACTTAAGTTTTGGAATCTGTGACTCTAGCACATCAGAACTGGAGAAGACTCATTCAGGGAAGGAAGGCAGGATTGGGATTTGTCTAGTCATCTGGACCAGTCTCCGTAACTTTCTCAGTAGTGTTGCCTGTGAGACTCCACTGTAAGACACTGTGGCCTGCTGGTATCAATTTAAAATCCTTGATGCTGGTCGTGACATTTGCACGAGGATAGTAAGCTTTTCTTCCTATTTTCTTTTCTTTTTTTTTCCCTTCCAGGACTTGGCTTGGCTTTAATAACTAACTTAATGAGGTGGTGATTACTACTTGGGCTTTTCATTATTTAGAAACAATGGAGTCAACTTCCCCAAATAAACAAGGGAAACACATATACAAAGTGAGATGTTTATGCCACAGATTCTCCAATACACTTTGCCGCTGCTAAGTCACTTCAGTCGTGTCCGACTCTGTGCGACTCCATAGACGGCAGCCCACCAGGCTCTCCCGTCCCTGGGGTTCTCCAGGCAAGAACACTGGAGTGGGTTGTCATTTCCTTCTCCAATGCATGAAAGTGAAAAGTGAAAGTGAAATTGCTCAGTCATCTCTGACTCCTAGCGACCCCATGGACTGCAGCCCACCAGGCTCGTTTGTCCATGGGATTTTCCAGGCAAGAATACTGGAGTGGGGTGCCATTGCCTTGTCCACCAATACACGTTAGGGAAGCTCATCACATTTTGGGGGTCTAGCTTGGAGGCATCTTCCCTGGGTTGGCCTTTCCCAAGGAATGCAGCTGCACTGCCGCCTAGTGGCTGTAATGCATGCTGCTGCTGCTGCTGCTAAGTCGCTTCAGTCGTGTCCGACTCTGTGCGACCCCATAGACGGCAGCCCACCAGGCTCCTCCATCCCTGGGACTCTCCAGGCAAGAACACTGGAGTGGGTTGCCATTTCCTCCTCCAATGCATGAAAGTGAAAAGTGAAAGTGAAGTTGCTCAGTCGTGTCCGACTCTTCGCGACCCCATGGACTGAAGCCTACCAGTCTCCTCCGTCCATGGGATTTTCCAGGCAAGAGTACTGGAGTGGGGTGCCATTGCCTTCTCCTGCTGTAATGCATAAAAGAAACCTACTGTTGAAACGTCCCTGGTGGATGAGATAGTAAAAGAATCTGCCTGCAGGAAACCCATGTTCCATCCCTGGGTGGGGACGATCCCCTGGAGAAGGAAATGACAACCTACTCCAGTATTCTTTCCTGGAGAATCCCATGACAAAGGAGCCTGGCAGGCCACAGTCCTTGGGTTGCAAAGAGTCGGACATGGCTGAGCGACTAAGCACTTCCTAAGCCTTCCGGAGAGGTATAGATGGTAGAGAATCTGCCTGCAATGCAGGAGACCTGGGTTCGATCTCTGGGTTGGGAAGATTCCCTGGAGAAGGAAATGGCAACCCACTCCAGTATTCTTGCCTGGAAAATTCCATGGACATAGGAGCCTGGTATGCAGCAGACCATGGGGTCATCAAGAGCTGGGCACAACTGAGCACACACAAGTACCTGTACAATAATAAGAACAGCAATCCCCTTGGGTCAAGAAATCCTTACAGAAAGTTCTCTAGGATTCAAATATTCTTCCCAGTCTTAGGCACAGATAATACCAAGACAAGCAAGACACCGTCCCTGTCTTCAAGAAACAATCAAAAGGAGACAGTCTCTGCCTCCCAACTCCACCCCAATACACTGCAATATATTACTGCATGGGTACATGCTAAGTCACTTCAATCTTGTCTGACTCTTTGGGACCCTATGGACAGTAGCCCTCCAGGTTCCTCTGTCCATGGGATTCTCCAGGCAAGAATACTGGAGTGGGTTGCCATGCCCTCCTCCAGGGGATCGTCCTGACCCAGAGAGTGATCTCATGCTTCTTACATCTCCTGCATTGGCAGGTGCGTTCTTTACCACTAGTGCCACGTGGGAAGCCCACAGTATATTACTGGGACAGGTACAAGGATACATGGATAACTTAGACATTTTAACTTAAAAACACATGCACTTCACTAATCTTTGAGGTAGGGCTAAAGGCTTCTCTTGTGGTGTGGGTATACTGATGGGAATTCCCAAAACCACTCTCCAAAGGCATCTTCAACAATTTCCAGTTTGGAATTTTATAAATACTAAGGGAGGAAACAATTTGAGAGAAGACCTCTTCAAGATGTCTATATACTCCTCCCCCATCTTCATCTGTTCTCTTGCCTGGCCCTCATTCAGCAGGACACATTTTTAGCAGCTCGTCTTTCCAAAGCATCCATCTGTGCTCATGGAAAACACATCTCTTTTTTCCCCACTCATATACTATTCACTTAAGTCGCATCTAAGTAAATTAGTTACACTAACAGGTACAAGTGGCATAAATGAGTTTGGGAACAAACACAGTGGATCTCAGCCAGCACCCAGCTCCTAGGGAGTGCAAGTGCTGAAGTGTGTGGGTGTCCCATTGTCAAAGAGCACTGAGAGTGTGCTGTGGGCATCGGTCATTATCTTTCCCTGAAGAAATGGAGAGCACAGATTAAACTGGCCAGTAAATGAAAAGGAAGGATATTGTGGGGGCACAGAGGAGGGGATATCCAGTTCGACTTTGAAAGGAGGGAGAGTGGAGAGAGATGCGAGGTTTTTCCTTGGCAAAAATGATACATAAACTGAGACTAGAAAGCCCTCCCCTCCCCAAAGTAGGGGCATGTGTAAATTTGAAAATTTAAAGGCAGAGAGCTGCATGAAATAACATGGTGTGTTCAGGAAATTATAAGTATCTGTATTGTTGACTTTAGGAGAAACGGTAGAGGAGCTGGGGGAAGGGCGGAAGGCTGTAATAGAGGTCGTGCCATGTACAATCAGGGAGCAACTTCGCATGTTCTCCTTATGCCCATCAGGGTGCATTAGCCATGTATCTATTCATTAGTCATAGAGACACTTGCTGTGCCCAAGGATGAGAAGGAGGTGAAGGAGATGGATATGTACACAAATAATTCCAAGGGAATGCCTGAGGAAAGATCAGGAAGCAACAATTAGAACTGGACATGGAACAAAAGACTGGTTCCAAATCGGGAAAGGAGTACGTGAAGGCCTATATTGTCACCCTGTTTTTTATCTTATATGCAGAGTATATAAGTTCAGTAACTGAACTGAAGTTAGGGGGAAAGTGTGTGCATACACACACACACACACACACACACACATGAGACAAAGGTGATGCCTATGAAGAGATCAGTGGCTCGTGGTAATTTAACCTGCATTTCAAGGCTAAGAGAAAGCCAGATAGGAGGGTGATCTGTCACCCCACCAATGGTCCAGGCTGCCTGGGCTGATGTCCCCAGCTGCATGAAGCTCTCACTTCCTAGCCTGCTATACCCTATGCCTCCTTCAAGTGCCCCAGCCTGTCACTGATGACCCAGGTAGAGTAGAGAAAAGCCATTGACACCCAGACTGCTCAACAAGTATGACCCAGTCACCAGAAGGCTGCTCACGGAACTTAGGCACCAGAGGAAAAGCCCACACGCTTCCAGGCAGAAGCAGTGCTCTTTGGCCATTTCCTGGGTGGAATCTAGGACACAGATTTTTGTCTCCTCTTTGTATTATTTTTAAAAGAAATATGTTTATTAATATATGTACACATTTTAGAAACTAGAAACATTTAGGGTATTTAGGGAAATTCACTCCAAAATTCAACAAACCTCAGTGAAAACAAGTTGTATTTGTTTAATGGTTTGAGTCTATTAACTAGCTGCATTTTCTGTCTTCAATCAGTACAGTTCAGTTCACTTTCTCAGTCATGTCCGACTCTTTGCAACCCCATGAGCTGCAGCACACCAGGCTTCTCTGTCCATCACCAATTCCCGGAGCTTGCTCAAACTCATGTTCATTGAGTCGGTGATACCATCCAACCATCTCATCCTCTGTCATCCCTTTCTACTCCTGCCTTCAATCTTTCCAGGCATCAGGGTCTTTTCCAGTGAGTCAGTTCTTTGCATCAGGTGGCCAACATATTGGAGTTTCAGCTTCAGCATCAGTCCTTCCAAAGAACACCCAGGACTGATCTCCTTTAGAATGGACTGGTTGGATCTCCTTGCAGTCCAAGGGACTCTCAAGAGTGTTCTCCAACACCACAGTTCAAAAGCAGCAATTCTTCAGTGCTCAGCTTTCTTTATAGTCTAAATGTTACATCCAGACATGACTACTGGAAAAACCATAGGTTTGACTAGATGGATCTTTGTTGGCAAAGTAATGTCTCTGCTTTTTAATATGCTCTCTCGGTTGGTCATAGCTTTTCTTCCAAGGAGCAAGCATCTTTTAATTTCACGACTGCAGTCACCATCTGCAGTGATTTGGGAGCCCAAGAAAATAAAGTCTGTCACTGCTTCCATTGTTTCCCCATATATTTGCCATGAAGTGATAGGACCAGATACTATGATCTTAGTTTTCTTAATGTTGAGTTTTAAGCCAACTTTTTCACTCTCCTCTTTCACTTACAACAAGAGCCTCTTTAGTTCTTTTTTGCTTTCTGCCATAAGGGTTGTGTCATCTGCATATCTGAGGCTATTGATATTTCTCCCAGCAATCTTGAGTCCAGCTTGTTCTTCATCCAGCCCAGCATTTCACATGATGTACTCTGCATAGAAGTTAAATAAGCAGGGTGACAATATACAGTCTTAACCTACTCCTTTCCCAATTTGGAACCAGTCTGTTATTCCATGTTCAGTTCCAACTGTTCCTTCCTGACCAGCATACAGATTTCTCAGGAGGCAGATGAGGTGGTCTGGAATTCCCATCTCTTTAAGAATTTTCCACAGTTTGTTGTGATCCATACAGTCAAAGGCTTTGGCATAGTCAATAAAGCAGAAGTAGATGTTTTTCTGGAACTCTTTTGCTTGTTCAATGATCCAACAGATGTTGGCAATTTGATCTCTGGCTCCTCTGCCTTTTCTAAATCCAGCCTGAACATCTGGAAGTTTTCGGTTCATATACTGTTGAAGCCTGGCTTAGAGAATTTTGAGCATTACTTTACTAGTGTGTGAGATGAGTGCAATTGTGCAGTAGTTTGAACATTCTTTGGCATTGCCTTTCTTTGGGATTGGAATGAAAACTGACCTTTTCCAGTCCTGTGGCCACTGCTGAATTTTCCAAATTTGCTGGCATATTGAGTGCAGCACTTTCACAGCATCATCTTTTAGGATTTGAAATAGCTCAACTGGAATTCCATCATCTCCACTAGCTTTGTTCATAGTGATGCTTCCTAAGGCCCACTTGACTTCAAATTCCACGATGTCTGGTTCTAGGTAAGTGATCACACTATTGTGGTTATCCGGGTCATGAAGATCTTTTTGTACCGTTCTTCTGTGTATTCTTGCCACCTCTTCTTAATATCTTCTGCTTCTGTTAGGTCCATACCATTTCTATGCTTTATTGTGCCCATCTTTACATGAGATATTCCTTTGGTATCTCTAATTTTCTTGAAGAGATCTCTAGTCTTTCCCATTCTATTGTTTTCCTCTATTTCTTTGCATTGATCACTGAGGAAGGTTTTTTATCTCTCTTTACGGGTTCTTTCAAAAAATGTGGAAGATATCTTGATCCATGTGTCTTAGAGGTATTAAATTAGTAGAAAAATATCCAACTGAACTTAGTAGAATTTTTAAATCTTTTAAAAATTATTTATTTATTTTTGGCTCTGCTTTATTGCTTCTTGGGCTTTTCTCTAGTGGTGACCAGTGGGGGCTACTCTTTGTTTGTGGTGTGCAGGTTTCTCATTGTGCTGGCTTCTATTGCGGAGCACAGGTTCAAAGCCCACAGGCTTCAGTAGTGGTGGCACATGGGCTCAGTAGTTTTGGCTCCTGGGCTCTAGAGCACAGGCTAAGTACTTGTGGGCCATGGACTTAGTTGGTCCACGGCATGTGGGATCTTGCCAGCCCAGGGATCAAGCCCGTGTCTTTGGCTTTGGTGGGTGGATTCTTCTCCACTGAGCCAGCAGGGAAGCCCCAAACTTAGTAGATTTTAAGACAATATTTTAAAGGAAGGAAGGCAAGAGGGAAGAAAGGAAAGAGAGAAGCAAAAACAAGAAGAAAGAAAGAAGTGGAAATTGTGATATTTGGCTTAAAATTGAGAAAATATCATAAAACATGACATATTTCAAGAAATTAGAGTTATAATTTGAGAAAAATGTTTATAATTATAGAGGGACAAAGATAGTCCATTTAGTAATAACTTATATGGGGTTATATGGTAAATGCTGTCAACATAACTGATAAATATGGTGATATAATAAATTCAGATTATAATTATTAGGCAGTATCATAGATACTATAAATGGATGGCTAATTTGTAAATGACTGGAATATAATATGTTAAGCATAATTTATTAGTGGGTCACAAACCTTCTGGAAGGATTTATAAATTTGGGCATTCACATCATAGGAAGATAAGCAATAAAAACATCGATATAATCTCCCATTCTTTCCATCTCTTTTATATAAAAGTATAAAAATCCTTAACAGTCACCAACTTATGAGCCTCAGGCCTCCTGAAAGTATTATAAGAAAGTTCATATGAATGCTAAGCATTTTCTTAAACCATAATAGTTCTACATATATATTTCTATTTTTCAAATGTCTTTAGGTGCTGCAGTAAAGAATAAAATACACAATGTTATCAAATTCATTTCCTGATCTTCATATAATATTTTCAATCATCAAATACTAAAAATGCAGCTATAATCATAAGGGTAATCATAGTCTCCTAAAGATAAAGGGAGCAATAGTCCCATTAAAATAAAAAATAAACATTGGCCCAAATTATTATATGCGCTACTGAAACAAACTTAGTTTTGACCCTTGAAATCTCCTTATTCTTAAAACACCTTCTTTCCTGCATTAAACCCACTCCACCCGTCCCACCACGTAACTTTTTTTTTCCTCTCACTTTTACTTTTGAAAGAAGATTCTGTTCTGAATAGGGGAAGCTCTTTTCAAGCCCCAGGGGTTCTCAAACTTCACTATGTATTGCTAATATAACCATCTGAGGAAACCACACACCTCGTTAAACCAAAATCTGGGGATGGGTCAAAGGTGTTGGTAGTTTTCAAAGCTTGTCTTTTTTTTTTTTGGAGTATAGTAGCTTCACAATGTTGTGTTAGTTTCTGCTTCCAGCAGAGTGAATCAGCTATGCGTACACATCTGTCCCCTCTGCCGCCACAGAGCACTGAGTGCCCTGTGCTATACAGTAGGTTCTCACTAGGCACCCATTTTATACATAGCAGCCAAGCTTGTCTTTAAGAGAATCACTGGTTCTCAAAATCTAGAGGGTTTGTGTGAAATTACCAACTGCTGCCCCTCCCTCACCCCCAGAGTTTCCCACCTGGTCTAGCGTAGGTTTCATTTCCAATCAATTTCCAGGTGATCCTGATGCTGCTAATCCAGGGGCCACGTTCTGCAGATCATTGTCTTAGGTATGGGTCTTCCAACTCACCCACTTGTTTTAATTTTTTATAGGAAATTTTAAAAGTAAGTAGAAAGAGAAGAAATAGCTATGTTGGAGAGATAACCTTGAATAATGTTCTTTAAAATTATCCCACTACAGTGAATAAAATGTCTTATAGGATTAATGAGGAAGGAAAAAGACCTTATCAGGAATTCTCAACACTGACTAATCATTAAAATCACATTGGAAGCTTAAAAAAAAAAAAAAAATCAGGTGTCTGTACTTCTCTCTCTCCCTCTAAATCTACAGAGTTCTGGGGTGGGGCCAAAATAGGCTACGTTAAACCTGGGGGTGATTCCACTTTGCAGCCAGGTAGGGAATAACTGGGTTTCCCTGGTGGTTCAGATGGAAAAGAACCTGCCTGCAATGTGGGAGACCTAGGTTTGATCCTTGGGTCGGGAAGATCCCCTGGAGGAGGGCATGGCAACCCACTCCAATATTCTTGGCTGGAGAATTCCATAGACAGAGGAGCCTGGCAGGCTATAGTCCATGAGGTCGCAAAAGAGTCAGACACGATTGAAGTGACTTAGCACGTACGTATGCAGTAATATATTGCAATGTATTGTATTATTCCCTCCTCCTCTCCTTAGGCTGATAATCTCTACTATTATAATACATGTAGCTTCTTATGTGCAACTCACTTGAGTTTTGTGCCCCTTCTGGTAAAGGTTAAGTTTGCATTGTAAAATATTCACCTATTTGACTTACAGTTGAAATGTGAAATTTTGAGATATGTGAATTCTTTGATCTAGCAATCCCATGGATGATGTGAGTACAAGTGAGTAATATGCATGATTTTTATGTTATTCTTTGACTTTTCTTATATTTTCTTAATTTTCTATGAGTATGCATAATTTTTACCTATTAGGAAAAAAGTGCTATTAAAATAATTGCTTTTACACCAGAGGTTAGAGTACAATTCAGAACCATTCTTAGCTCCTTTGCATCTATTGGATGAGTCTGGGCTTCAGAGTCTTTACTTGAATGAGAGGAACGAGTTTAGTTCCATAAACTCTAACACCATTTACAAGTCTGAGATGTTTTATCTCATTCTCTGTGCCTTTCTGCTGTTGCCAGAGCACTAGGTACATACTTTGTCATGGTGCCACCCATCACAAAGTAACTTCTCCTTTAATTACCTGGTGTCTGCCTTTTCCTGAAGGACTTGGGCATCTTAGAGGAAGGAACAGTCTTGTTGTTCCTCTCCTTGCCAGGAGCATTCTGGTTTCAAGAGACAAATATTAAGGTATTACTCAAACTGACTTAAGCAAAAAAAAAAAAAAAAAGGAGGAGGGGAGAAACTAATTAGTATTAGCTCTAAAAGTCCAGAGGGCAATCTAGTTCAGGTGTGACTGGATCTAATATTCAAACGATGGTACCTAGACTCTGTCTCTGCTCTACCTTTGTTTCTGTTGGCCTCCTTGTCAGGCTACGGGCAGCCTCACGTTCTCATAGCTTCAGTTTCCTTTGTAGGGAGTTCTTTATCTTTTTGGTAGTTCCACAGAAGCCCCAGCTTACTCTTCTTGAGGTTCACACACAGCACTACAGCCAGGGGCTTAGAATTGCCAGGAACACCTTCTGAAACCGTAGTTGGTGGTGGTCATGCGGGGACAGAGAGTAGGCTAGTCTCTCCTGAAGGAGCCACATGAAGCAGGAATAGGGAATGAGTGGTTTCCCAAAAGAAAATCAAGATGCTGTCACCATGAAAAGGAGAGATGAATTCTGAGCAAGTAAAAATGATAACTGTACCTCTTTTCATTTGTATCTTTAGCACCTTGCACCTTGTCTGGTATTAACTGGATGCTGCTGCTGCTGCTAAGTCACTTCAGTCGTGTCCAACTCTGTGCGACCCCATAGACGGCAGCCCACCAGGCTCCCCCGTCCCTGGGATTCTCCAGGCAAGAACACTGGAGTGGGTTGCCATTTCCTTCTCCAATGCATGAAAGTCAAAAGTGAAAGTGAAGTCGCTCAGTCGTATCCGACTCTTAGCGACCCCATGGACTGCAGCCCACCAGGCTCCTCCGTCCATGGGATTTTCCAGGCAGGAGTACTGGAGTGGGGTGCCATGAGGACTCACTAAAAAGCTTGTAGAATGAAGGACCAATGTAAATTGTCACTTTTTTCTCCACCAAGAAACTTAAATCTCACCAAATTCTGATCCCTTGGGTGGCCTCATGTTTTCTATGATTGTAATTGTGGCTCAGTCAGTTTTTCAAATAGTTTTTAATCTTAGCTACTAATAGAAATTTGAAGGTTTTTTTATGAAGTCATTTTCCTCTTCAGCCTTTATTACATACTCGTTTTCTAAGAATCAAATGAGAATTTCTATTGAATTAATATAAAATGAGCATGACCATCATAATTCTAAATTCCAATACAGGCAATATTATTAATTGATTTACATTTCGTCTTTGAAAAACTGTTGGAAAATTTTTTCCAATAGTATGTGGGAAATAGTCCAACTCAAACATAGACTGATTTACTTAAAGACTGCAAAACGCTTTTGCCAGAAAGGAAGAAGAAAAAAAGAGCAGTAGAAACTCTATTCCTCACAATTCTGCTTTGATATAGATAAGATGCAGGTTTTTTTTTTTTTTTTCTCTTGTAATTGAACTTCCATATTATTGTTTTTTTTTTTTTTAAGTTTAATACAAGCACATGTAAAACAAAAAAATCAAGCAGTACAAAAGAACATACAACTCTTCTTCTATCCTTGATTCCTCATCACAGAGGCAGCCACTACTAACAGTTTTTTATGTATCTTTCTAGAGATATTTATACAATACTTATAAGCATGTCTATATGTACTTAACTCCATAGCTCCCCTTTCCCTTTTTACATAAACGGTAGGGTCCATGTACCCACCATGTTCCTTGTTTTGTTCATTTAATATGCCTCAGCGAGAGTTCCATATTAGAAGATGGCTTCAGATTGTTCTTTTTTATTTTTTTTTAAAGAAATGAGCTGTTTTTTTGTAATATATAATTTTATTTATTTATTTTCGGCTGTGCTATGTCTTCGTTGCTGCACGGACTTTCTCCTGTTGCAGTGCGTGGGCTACTCCTTCAGCAGCTGGGTAGTGGTGGCACACGGGCTTAGTTGCTCCTCGGCACGTGGGATCTTCCCAGACCAGGGATCAGACCCGTGTCTCCTGCACTGGCAGGAGGATTCTTAACCACTGAACCACCAAGGAAGCCCCACCTTGTTCTTTTTAGTGACTGCATAGTATCTTAATGTAAGACTATACTGTAATCCTCTCAACTTCTCCTCTGCTGATGGGCATCTAAGTTGTTACGGTCTTTTGCTACCTCATCAATAAGGGCTTTCTGCTTCAGCTGACACAAAGTGTTTGCCCTTTATTAAAAAGCATCACTGGGGAACATCCCAAAGAATAAATAAAAATAAGAATAACAAAAAATCTAAAGCCATGGCATCAGCAGGGCTTTCCAGGTGGCCCTATTGGTAAAGAATCTTCCTGCCAATGCTGGAGATGTAAGAGATGCAGGTTTGATCCCTGCATTAGGAAGATCCCCTGGAGAAGGGCATGGCAACCCACTCCAATATTTGTACCTGGAGAATCCCATGGACAGAAGAGCCTAGTAGGCTACAGTCCATAGGGTCACAAAGAGTCAGACAGGACAGAAGCGACTTAACACTTCATGCATGGCACTGCAAAGTACCACTTTGTAGTTCTAGGTAAAGTTCTGAATCCCCTAGTTTTCCTGGCAAATGGTACCTCTGTCCTCATACTCTATTTCTACCTACTCCTGTTGGATGATAAGGGGAGGAATATTATATTCTTCCTGAGGTCATTATCGACCTCCAGTTCTGGAAACCTGCTACTCCCCAGAGTGGAGCCTGACACTCTAGATCCAACCAGATTGAACTCAACTGCTCTTAACTGCATGACCATGTCACATTGGAGTATGAACACTGATTGCTGTGTTTTGTTGTTTTTTGGTTCTTTTCGTAAGCAAGTACCTGACTTAAGCTTCAGTTGCCACAGAGAGGCAGCCACTTCAAAGATGGTGATCCGGAATAAACACATTGCCAGTCATGAGTTGATAAAGAGCCAGGCCACCTCCCTTATTGAGGCTCCTTTGTTTTAAAGATCTAAGTTATTTTGGAAGGTATTTGGGGCATTTGTTTCTTCTCTTCACGTGATTTAAATTCCATTCTCATGTTCTAAATTCACCAATAAAGGATGAGCCCTCCAAACGTTCAGCCCTCACGCTTGACCCCAGTAAAAGCAGAACCCCAGGCCCTCACACACACCCTCTCTCTTTTCCTGCCTGTGACCTTGTGGTGTAGCCCCAGGTGTGCTGTGTAATTTCCGGGTACTGTAAATAATAAACCTTTACTTTTTCAGAGTTTCCAGGTCGTTATTGTGCAAAGACATCTTGCAATCACAATGAGAACCACAAGGGCTGGCCCAGCCACACCACTGGTTATGGATAGGCTGAGACCAGCTCGTAACACGTGCCCATCATGGACCCGTGTGTGAAATGACAGGCTAGGCGGGGCAGACCTGGGCAAGCTTCCAGAACAGTGGCAGTGGGAGAGCCATCAAAGTGGGACCACTTCCAGAGTGGTGAACTGGGCTCTGCGCTCTCGCACACGACTCTTTCCTTGGGAGGCGAACTTATGAGCTGCCACCTCAATCATTTGGAGGGGGTGGGGGCTTTGACCTCTTCTTGGACATGTCTGAGGTCTTTCTACTGAAGCTTACTCAGCTTTCTGTGAGTGGGTTAGAAACTTCACAATGGAGTCACGTCATACACACGTTTACCTTGCAAGAATTCTATCATGTGTCCTGAGCAAAAAGAGAAAAGAATTCAACTAATGCAGGGAACAGGCCTCCTGTTCTACCCAATGAACGTCTGCCCAGAAGTGGATACAGCTGTGCCTAAAACTGGCAATGCTGCTCGTCTGAAAACTTAAGGAAGGCTGTGTGAGTGATTGCAAAGGTTTGATTCAAAAAGTCAAACCGTTTTTCCTGGTGTTGGGTACAAGAGTGGAGATAGGAGAAAGGGAGGAATTCATTGAGAGTAACCAGTGAAGAGTTACGCAATCTATTAAAATTATCTTCAACATTGACCACACTAAACCATGTATTTTTATGGAATTATAGTTGGTTTTGTATTTGAAGGATTTTCAAAGTTACCTTTGACAAGATATGAACTGCACACTTAACATGGTTGAACTTAAAACACATAAGGTATGACCCACCATCAGAGAAGGCAATGGCACCCGACTCCAGTACTCTTGCCTGAAAAATCCCATGGAGGAGGAGCCTGGTAGGCTGCACTGCATGAGGTTGCTAAGAGTCGGACACGCCTGAGCGACTTCACTTTCACTTTTCACTTCCATGCATTGGAGAAGGAAATGGCAACCCACTCCATTGTTCTTGCCTTGAAAATCCCAGGGATGGGGGAGCCTGGTGGGCTACCATCTATGGGGTCGCACAGAGTCGTACATGACTGAAGCAACTTAGCAGCAGCAGCATGACCCACCATATTTCACTGAAATTTCTCTGAGGCTTGTGGAGATGAAGTAGCATGCCAAAATTCACAGGCCAACATCTGTCCAGAATTCAAACCCATGCTGCCAGCAAGGCCAAAAGATGTAGCCTCTGATATGAACTGTGTCCTCTTTTATAATTCCATTACCTACGTAACTAGGAGATTGAGGGTGGCTCTGTGGTAACTAGCCAACTGGGTCTACTGAGGACTAAAGAGTGTCCCAGGATTTAAAATTAGGATTGTCTCAGGCAAATTGTGATGGTTACTTACCTGATTTGGGTTTTGAAAGGCTCTGAGTCACATGATGTGACCGTCCCATTTCACTGATCTTTCTATTTGGAATGTTTCCTCTGATATTCTGTGACTGGACCTTGTTCTGAGTGATAGATTGAAGAATAATGCCTTGAAATTTAAAATAGGCCATTAGAATCTATGAGACCTAAGACAAGCCATTTACAATGAACTTTGAGCTCTCTATTCAAGTTTTTATTGAAGTGTTGAACTCTATAAAAATCAATACTTCGATAATGTATATAATCACTGACTGATTCATATGCTGAATAAATCTGTTCCCACGGTTGGCTAGAGGCCTTGTTCTGTAACAAGGTGAACAAAGCTAGTGACAATGTATTGCAAGACTTTTCCTGTGAGAGGGGAAACCAAAGCAAAAAAAAACTATGTGACATATAGGAAGTTCTTCAAAGTCATACAAATGGCCAAATAGACATAAAATAATGTTTAACATCATTTGCCATCAGGGAAATGCAAAGCAAAAGTACAATGAGATATTCCTTCACACCCACCAACATGGCTCTAATAACAAAGATGGACAATAACAAGTACTGGGAAAGATATGGAGAAATAGGACCCCTCATACTTTGTGGGAATGTAAAACAATGCAACCACTTCAGAAGACAGTCTGGGACTTCCTTAAATCATTAAGCAAACAGCATACAACCTAGCAATTTCACTCCTAGGAATGTACCCAAGAGAAATGGAAACCGATGCTTACACAAAAACTCACACATAAATGTCCATAATAGTGTCATTTGTAAAGCCCAAAGGGTAGAAACTGCTCAAATGTCCCTCAGCACTGGATAAAGAGGGACTTCTCTGGGGTTCCAGCGGCAAAGACTCTGTGCCCAATGCAGGGAGCCTGGGCTCAATCCCTGGTCAGGGATCTAGATTTCACATATCGCAACTAAGAGTTTACACACCACAACTAAGACTAGTGCAGCCAAATAAGTAAATAAGTATTTTTAAAATAAGTTAATTAAAAAATAATAAAGAAAAAGTGATCTTTTCATATAATGGAATTTTATTTAGCCAGAAGAAGAAATGAAGTACTGATACATGCTGCAACATGGATTAACCTTGAAATGTTACGCTAAGTGAAAGAAGCCAGACTAAAAAGGCCACATATTGTATGACTCTGTTTGTATGAAATATCCAGAATAAGCAAATCTGTAGAGATAAAAAGTAGATTACTGGTTACATGCTGGAGGATGGGGGAATTAAGGAGAGATGGCCAATGAGTGCAGAGTTTCTTTAAGGCGCAATGAAATATTCTACATTTGATTTTGGTGGTGGATGTACTGCACAACTCTATAAGTATACTAAAATCCATGGAAATGTACACTTTGGGTGAATTTTATGGTATATGAATTATATTTCCAAAATTCATTTTAAAAAGAAATAAAGAAGAGATTGTCCTAAGCTTTGCTTCTGTCTCACTGTACAGCTAAACCTCCTGACTCAACAAGATTATGTCAAACTCAAGCTCAAAAAGTTGCCACCTCATCAGCTCCTCCCTCCTTGTCAGCTGGGGAAGTTCCAAGGATTTTAAGTTTCTCTCACCATGGAGTAGAACTAAATGATGAATCACCTACCCTTCTACTACAGGCAATGACAAGCCTGAATATAACTTGTTTGCTGAGTTTTTCTTATTTTCCAGGGTTTTGGTTGAATCTATAGGAATATCTTTAAAGAACTCTGTCCCATCCAATAGGAATGAGATCCTGATGCTGGGAAAGACTGAGGGCAGGGAAGAAGAGTGCGACAGAGGATGAGATGGCTGGATGGCATCATCGACTCAATGGGCATGTGTTTGAGCAAACTCTGGGAGATGGTGAAGGACAGGGAAGCCTAGCATACTGCAGTCCATGGGGATGCGAAGAGTCAGATGTGACGGAGCAACTGAACAACAAATAGAAAGGAGAGTTTATTTATGATTTTAAAATAATGCTTAGTTTATTCTCTATACCTTGAAAGTTAGCAAGGAAGTTTGGTCAATCAAGGCTATGCTGCCTGCTTTTTTACAGAAGTCAAGCTTCTTCCGTTGGGCTCAACTGATGTGAGATTTCTGACTACTCATCCTGGGCAAGGCTCAAGATAAAACTATAAAAACACCATCCTCAGTAAACGGTTTGCTAAGCAAACGACATTACAAACACACTTTCAAGGACTCATGAAACCAACTTAAGAGAACAAGTTATTTTTAAAGTTCTCCAGAGGGACACAAGCAAACCAAGTATGAATGCCTCTTCCCTAGCCGGTCTCTGTCTGAAAACATAGTACAGGAACTAGGAGTTCATTCTTGTTGTAGGTACTTGAAAATATTTAAAAAAACACACCAAAAAACAGTACCTTTTAAAACTTTTAAATAAAAAAAATATTGATAGTCTCAAAGCCATTGAGGTTCCTCTTTTCACTTATGCAGAATGACTTTTCTACTAATAACTCCAAGTCAATGAACACGGTTATTTAATATTTTTTTTTAAAAAGAGTATTTCATGCACAGGCATGGGAAGGGCTGCATGTGTAGTCGATACAAGCGTGGGTGGTGGAGTCGGAGTCTCTGGGTTTGATTCCTGACTCTGCCATTTGCTTAGGTACCTAACTTCTTTGTGCCTCATTTCCTCATCTAAACAAAAAAGAACAGAGCAATATTACCAGATTTATAGGTTGTCCTGAAGGTTAAGCAAGTTAATATATACGCAAAGCGCTTAGGATCGTGTCAAGGGCTACGTGCATTAGCTTCATCATCATGACTTAGCCAACTGGGCGTTGGGCCTAAAACAACAAATTAATCTTAACAACTCAACCTCCCTTTTTTTTTTTTTTTTTGCACTCCTTGGCAATTTGTATTTGTAAAAGAAGCCAGTAATTAGACCATGGATATGTTTAGCTAATGCTTTCTCATCAGAATTCTAATATGAAGAAGGGTGTCCATGGCCAAATAGGTTAAGGAATGGAATGGATAAGGAGGACTAAGTTTGAGAGTATTTTGTGGGTGGGAGCAGGGAAAAGTTTACAGAATTCCACAGATGATTTTTTTTTTCAATACTTACTTGGAAAAAAGTCCTACGAATAAGTTTGAGACCTTCATATCTCCACCCTTTGGGGGATGTTTATATCTAGTGTGAATCTACCTAAATCAGCTTCTCTGAGCTTGTCATGTGACAAATGAGGTAAAATAATTGCTTCCTATTAGAATAGCTTTTAAAGATTTTTATAAATATAATTTCACAACTCCTATTAGACACAGATGTTTTTATGGTGCAAGTACATCTATGTTCAACTTATTAGCATTTTATTTTTGCTTCTGCTCAAAAAACATTCCCAACATGGCTGGCTCATCTTAATGGAGACAAAAATTTCGCATGCCAATGTGATCAGAGAAGTGAGTTGTGAATCCAGGTGGAAAGGGGGTAGGATGACCAGATTCTCATTTTGTTTATGGCCCACTTTGCATTTTATAATGCAGTCACATTTCAGGATGGAGTGCCTATTATTGGTCTCACAATTCCTTTGGGTGCTTTCATTCACCTGTTTATTCTCTATGAAGATGGACTGAGTCAATGTTTACGTTGCAAGTCTGAAACAACACCATTCTTTTCAACTTCTTAGAAATATGGAAATATCTTTGGTTCAGAACTCAGAATATCTAAGAATGATATATTTCTTCCAGAAAGAAAAAAATTCAGTATCCTAATGCCCACCTTTGAAAGAACTGGGTGTCCTTCTCAAAGGATAGTGCAAATAAAATTACAAGGAATGCAGATGTAGGGTTAACAATTTGCCCAACAGGCAAAGAGGAATAAGTTATTTTGAAATTTCATAGATCTGAGATAGAGATCTGATGCATTGCTAGCCGTTAGAGCTGAAGTACGTTATTATTTTCAAGCCACTCAGACCATGGTGATTGAGTGAAGAGGGAGCACATATCTGGGCTGGAATCCCTGCTGAAGAGGGTGGGTCTACTTGATTATAAAAATGCATGAATGCTATAGTCAAGGCTTGCTTTATTCCAGAGCTGAGGTCAGGAACCTTTCCAATAAAGTACCAGAGGATAAATATTTTAGATTTGCAGACCATACAATCTCTGTTGCAATCATGCCATTCTGCCATTATAGTCAAGAGCAGACCTAGACAATATATAAATGACCATGAGTGGGTTTCAGTAGAAGTACTTCAGATCAGATCAGTCGCTCAGTCATGTCCGACTCTTTGTGACCGCATGAATCACAGCACGCCAGGCCTCCCTGTCCCTCACCAACTCCCGGAGTTCACTCAGACTCACATCCATCGAGTCAGTGATGCCATCCAGCCATCTCATCCTCTGTCCTCCCCTTCTCCTCTTGCCCCCAATCCCTCCCAGCATCAGAGTCTTTTCCAATGAGTCAACTCTTCGCATGAGGTGGCCAAAGTACTGGACTTTCAGCTTTAGCATCATTCCCTCCAAAGAAATCCCAGGGCTGATCTACTTTAGAATGGACTGGTTGGATCTCCTTGCAGTCCAAGGGACTCTCAAGAGTCTTCTCCAACACCACAGTTCAAAAGCATCAATTCTTCAGCTCTCAGCCTTCTTCACAGTCCAACTCTCACATCCATACATGACCACTGGAAAAACCATAGCCTTGACTAGACGGACCTTTGTTGGCAAAGGAATGTCTCTGCTTTTGAATATGCTATCTAGGTTGGTCATAACTTGCCTTCCAAGGAGTAAGTGTCTTTTAATTTCATGGCTGCAATCACCATCTGCAGTGATTTTGGAGCCTAGAAAAATAAAGTCTGACACTGTTTCCACTGTTTCCCCATCTATTTCCCATGAAGTGATGGGACCAGATGCCATGATCTTCGTTTTCTGAATGTTGAGCTTTAAGCCCACTTTTTCACTCTCCACTTTCACTTTCATCAAGAGGCTTTTTAGTTTCTCTTCACTTTCTGCCATAAGGGTGGTGTCATCTGCATAGCTGAGGTTATTGATATTTCTCCTGGCAATCTGGATTCCAGCTTGTGTTTCTTCCAGTCCAGCGTTTCTCATGATGTACTCTGCATATAAATTAAACAAGCAGGGTGACAGTATACAGCCTTGACGTATTCCTTTTCCTATTTGGAACCAGTCTGTTGTTCCATGTCCAGTTCTAACTGTTGCTTCCTGACCTGCATACAAATTTCTCAAGAGGCAGATCAGGTGGTCTGGTATTCCCCTCTCTTTCAGAATTTTCCACACTTTATTGTGATCCACACAGTCAAAGGCTTTGGCATAGTCAATAAAGCAGAAATATATGTTTTTCTGGAACTCTCTTGCTTTTTCCATGATCCAGCAGATGTTGGCAATTCGATCTCTGGTTCCTCTGCCTTTTCTAAAACCAGCTTGAACATCAGGAAGTTCACGGTTCACATATTGCTGAAGCCTGGCTTGGAGAATTTTGAGCATTACTTTACTAGCGTGTGAGATGAGTGCAACTGTGCAGTAGTTTGAGCATTCTTTGGCATTGCCTTTCCTTGGGATTGGAATGAAAACTGACCTTTTCCAGTCCTGTGGCCACTGCTGAGTTTTCCAAATTTGCTGGCATATTGAGTGCAGCACTTTCACAGCATCATCTTTCAGGATTTGGAATAGCTCAACTGGAATTCTATCACCTCCACTAGCTTTGTTTGTAGTGATGCTTTCTAAGGCCCACTTGACTTTACATTCCAGGATGTCTGGCTCTAGGTCAGTGATCACACCGTCGTGATTATCTGGGTCATGAAGATCTTTTTTGTACAGTTCTTCTGTGTATTCTTGCCATCTCTTCTTAATATCTTCTGCTTCTGTTAGGTCCATACCATTTCTGTCCTCTATCGAGCCCATCTTTGCATGAAATGTTCCTTTGGTATCTCTGATTTTCTTGAAGAGATCTCTAGTCTTTCCCATTCTGTTGTTTTCCTCTATTTCTTAAAAGTCCTTACATATACCCAAATTTGACTCTCATATAATTTTTCACATCACAAAACGTTATTATTCTCTTGATCATTTTCAACAATTTGAGACTGTAAAAGCCATTCCTAGTTTGGCCCATACAAAAAGATACAGGCTATATTTTGCCAATTTGTAGTCTGGATTTAAGATAATAACAGTGAAAATTGTAATAATGAATATTAAACTTGAAATGAGTCATGTTTATAGCTGTTACATTGTACATAGCAGCAAAAAAAGAAAAGAAAAAAAGAAAAAACACTGAGTGAATATTCTTCCACTATTCAAAAGCTTTTATTCAACACGGAATAACAACATCATTGATGAACAAGTGACATAATGTGGCTCACATAGTGCTGAAGCTGGAAGAGGCTTCACTTTGATGAATAGAATTTGTATGAGGGTGAGAAATAGTTTAACAGTAGAGCACATACCGATCTAATGATAGTACATCTATTGAGAGAAGAGTTAGCAGATTAGAATGCAATCCCATTTCTCAGACCATGCTTAGATTAAACCCACAGGTAAAATACAAATTAAAGCATTAAAGAATTTGGCAAAAATCACAAAAGCATTCTGTGAGAATCCATTGGCTCTATGGAATCCACAATAGAGAGTATGAACATTTGATATTACTTGTAGGTTGCAACCTCCTGATAGAAGGCACAGCCCTTAGGTTCACTTGCTCAGTCGTGTCCGACTCTTTGCAACCCCATGGACTGCACACCAGGCCGTCCATCACCAAGTCGCGGAGCTTGCTCAAACTCACGTCCATCGAGTCAGTGATGCCATCCAGCAGCTCATCCTCTGTCGTCCCCTTCTCCTCCTGCCTTCAGTCTTTCCCAGCATCAGGGTCTTTTCTAATGAGTTAGTTCTTTGCATCAGGTGGCCAAAGTATTGGAGTTTCAGCTTCAGAATCAGTCCTTCCAATGAATATTCAGGACTAACTTCCTTAAGGATTGACTGGTTTGGTTTCCCTGCAATCCAAGGAACTCTCAGGAGTCTTATCCAACACCACAGTTCAAAAGCATCAATTCTTCAGCGTAGAGCCTTCTTTATACTCCAGTTCTCACATCCATACATGACTACTGGAAAAACCATAGCTTTGACTAGACAGACCATTGTTGGCAAACTAATATCTTTGCTTTGTAATATGCTGTTTAGGTTCGTCATAGCTTTTCTTCCAAGGAGCAAGTGTCTTTTGATTTCATGGCTGCAGTCACCCTCTGCAGTGATTTTGGAGCCCAAGAAAATGAAGTCTCTCACTGCTTCCACAGTTTCCACATCTATTTGCCATGAAGTGATGGGACTAGATGCCATGATCTTCACTTTTTGAATGTTGAGTTTTAAGCCAGCTTTTTCACTCTCCTCTTTCACTTACATCAAGAGGCTCTTTAGTTCTTCTTTGCTTTCTTCCATAAGGTGGTGTCATCTGCATATCTGAGGTTACCTCCATTCATCCCCAGCTTTGCACAGGGCACAGAAGCAGGTTAGAGGCAATGATAGTTGATGAAAATTCCTGAGCACTAGTGAAGAAAGTTCCAAAGTTTTGGTGAGCAGAGAGGTTCCAGGAGACTCAGAGAGATGAACTGTTAAACAAGTTCCCTCACCCGCCTTCAAGTGCAATGTGATGAGTTCCACAGGCAAAGGCTTATATTTCACAAGCAGCCCCAGCCTGAGGGAAACCTGAACCAGGCCACGTTTCCTGGTGCAGTGTCACAGGAATAGCAATGACACACTGGGCAGACAGCTTCCCAAGGCGTGTGGAGCCCTTGTTTGGATGGAGTTGATTGGTGTCTTGGCGGGCTGAGGTGAACGGACACTTTGCTGACATTCAGAGCTCCTGATCTGATGTCTGCTGGGTGATGCAAATGTCTCCTGGAATTTCTTTGAGATGTGCACTGGCATCAGAGGTCCTTCGTTTCCTGCTCCAGAGAACCTGATACTCTTGTGACAGTTTTTCCTCGTCTGTGCTTCTATAGTGTCTGTGCTTCTTTACCTTAAACCTCTACTTCCTCGTGAATTCCATTGCTCAGTGGCAACTGCTTGATAGTTTTCCTTGGCTTGTCTTTCCACTTCTGCTGCCAATACTGAATTCCTTTCTTTCTCACACTTAAATTTTTGTCTTTCCCAAATCAGGAGCAGTTGCCTGGTTCTAGGTGTGCAGACACGTTGGACCTAAGCTTCCACATGGTCCTTCGTTCTGTTGTGAAGGTGAGCGTGGGCAGAGCTCAGGGCCAACCTTATGCCCCTACACTGCTCTTGCCGCTACTAAGTCACTTCAATTATGTCCGACTCTGTGTGACCCCATAGACGGCAGCCCACCAGGCTCCCCCATCCCTGGGATTCTCCAGGCAAGAACACTGGAGTGGGTTGCCATTTCCTTCTCCAATGTATGAAAGTGAAAACTGAAAGTGAAGTCGCTCAGTCGTGTCCGACTTTTAGCGACCCCACGGACTGCAGCCCACCAGGCTCCTCCGTCCATGGGAGTTTCCAGGCAAAAGTACTGGAGTGGGGTGCCATTGCCTTCTCCGACACTGCTCTTAGGACAATTGATTCCCATTCATAACATCGTTTCGTCATTACAACAGGACACATGCGCATATGCTTTGATTAATCATTCCTCTTTTTTGTCTCTTTTTACCTCTAATTTTCATTTTAGTCTTCAAATAACAAAATAATATATGACTCTCAGTCAAGAGAGTGATAGCAAGGAATACTGCTAGTGATACACTTTTTATTACTACTTTTTTCTTTTTTGTACTGGCGTACAGTTGATTTACAATGTTGTGTGAATTACTGCTGTACAGCAAAGTGATTCAGTAAACATATATTGGGTTACCTAAAAAGCTCATTAGATTTTTCCGTACCATCTTGTATCTCCTCCACTAACCAGCTGAGGAAATGCCAGACTGTTTCCCAAAGTGGCTGCACCCTTTTACAGTCGCAGCAACCACGAGTGAGGGTTCCAGTTGTCTGTCTCCTTGCCGACACTTGTTATTGTTGGTTTTGTTGTAGTCATCTCAATACAAAGTGGTGTCTTACTGTAGTTTGGTGATATACTTTTGACTTAAAAAAAAAAAAAGGAAAGAAAGCCATGGAATTAGAATAAAGAGCCACCAAATTTGAAATCTTTCAAAATGCACAAAAAGCCCTTCAGACTTGTTGCAGCTCACCAGCTGCTTTGTGTTCTCTAGTTAATCCTCTTTTTCTCAAACCTCAGCTTTCAAATTAAGGAAAAAAGTTATTTTTGAGTTCAGGTGTTTTTTTTTTTAATTTATACTTTGCATAAAAATATTTTCTTCAGTTTGAAAATTCCATATGTATCAAATTTCAGGTTTCTATTGGTTAAAATTTTCTTTCGGGGCAGTGGTGAGAGGAAGCCTAACCTGGGGACCTTGACATAATATGTGACATTGTATCTATTCAAAACCATTCAAAGTTCCAAACAACTGGATAATAAATAAAACGTGGCATAGAATCATTAGCAAACTAAAAACTATCTGAGATTAGTCTTTGCTGCTGCTAACTCACTTCAGTCGTGTCTGACTCTGTGCGACCCCATAGATGGCAGCCCACCAGGCTCCCTCGTCCCTGGGATTCTCCAGGCAAGAACACTGGAGTGGGTTGCCATTTCCTTCTCTAATGCATGAAAGTGAAAAGTGAAAGTGAAGTCGCTCAGTCGTGTCCGACCCTTAGCGACCCCATGGACTGCAGCCCACCAGGCTCCTCCATCCATGGGATTTTCCAGGCAAGAGTACTGGAGTGGGGTGCCATTGCCTTCTCCAGAGTGGAAAACAAACCTGAGGGTAATTTCTGAAAATCCTACAGCATCCTCCATGTCTTTGTCTGTGGAAACAGGATTCCTTTGTTGAAGTTATACTTCAGCCCCATATTCCACCACTGATCTCATTTTGGTGGCAAGGTGGGAGAACTAGCCCTTGACTTTCCCTCAGGTCACCACCCTGACTGTTCTAGACCAGGAAGTCAGAGCTCAGTGCTGAAAAGGGATATGTGTGTGTGTGTGTATGTGTGTGAGTCGCTCAGTGTGTGTGTGTGTGTGTGTGTGTGTGTGTTGCTCAGTAATCTCTGACTCTTTGCAACCCCCTGGACTACAGCCTGTCAGGCTCCTCTGTCCATGGAATTCTCCAGGCAGGAATACTGGATTGGGTTGCCATTCCCATTTCCTTTTCCAGGGAATCTTCCTGACCCAGGGATCGAACCTGGGTTTCTGGCACTGCAGGAGGATTCTTTAACATCTGAGCCTCAAGGTAGCCGTGAAAAGGGATATTGAACACATATTTCTCAGAATTGAGTTTATCCAAGATCAGTCCTACATTAATATTAGAGATCACAGCTACAGATTAAATGGATATGATTTTCTGGTTTGCCAGATTTTTTGTCTGGTCATGATGACTAGATGTTAGAATTTCATTAGCCATTAAGGTAGACTCTGTACTGAAAGAACAAAATTTGGGTATTACACAGAAGCAAGAGCTCTGTGTTCAGTACTCCTGGAAGATAAAGGATATATGTTACTTCTTAAAACTCTCCTATAGAGTCTCATTATTTTTGCAGAAAAGAACAACTCTATAGAAATCATCAGTAGCAATTTCACTGACAACCTAATTAAATAAAAGGGTATAAGTTATTGTGATGTCAGATGGAGCATGAGCAGAAGAAACATATTATTTGTAATAAAATGAAATGAGCAGAATTGAAAGAAAGTTATAGGAAACAGAAATATTTCACACAGAATATCATTAAAACCACATTCCAAAGGAAGCAAAGACTTAATATGTTCTACAATAAGCTATTTAATGTAAACAGTGATAAATAATCTATGCTATGATAATTAGCAATTCTGAGGCTAGACGCATAATTACCTGAAAATTTCATGAGTTTTCCATATGTTGGAGCATTTTCAAATTTTAGAGGTAAGATTCAGATCATTTTTAATCTATACATTTAAAATGTGAAATAAGCCTGCTGCTAAGTCACTTTGGAAGTGTCCGACTCTGTGTGACCCCATAGATGGCAGCCCACCAGGCTCCCCCGTCCCTGGGATTCTCCAGGCAAGAACACTGGAGAAATAAGCCTGCTGCTGCTGCTGCTGCTGCTAAGTTGCTTGAGTCGTGTCCAACTCTGTGCGACCCCATAAACGTCAGCCCACCAGGCTCCCCTGCCCCTGGGATTCTCCAGGCAAAAACACTGGACAAATAAGCCTAGGGGGTTACAATAAAAATTTCCATTAGTCTTGAACCCTGGGGTAACTCACAGGATCACAAAAAGAGCCTTCAGAAGCATGGTAGTTGAGGAAGAGTCTAAAAACTTGACCCTGTCAACTACAAATTGGCACTTGCCAGGGATGCTTGCCGGGGTTCCCCAGTGGCCCGGCAGATGTTAAGAAATACCTTTCAAATCAACTCACTGTTGTTGGCCTTCCCTGGTGGCTCAGATGGTAAAGAATCTGCCTGCAGTATAGGACATGGCTATCCACTCCAGTATTCTTGTCTGGAAAATCCCATGGACAGAGGAGCCTGGCAGGCTACAGTCCACAGGATTGCAAAGAGTTGGATACAACTGAACTGACTTAGCATGCACACACATGGGTGCTTGCCATCTATCTCTACAAGGATTAAATAATATGCTGCTGCAGCTGCTGACCTTTAACACCTCCTGAAGGAGTTCAGGGTAGACAGCAGAAATTAGGCACTCTGTGCTCAGGGAAAAATTGGCCGCACTATTCGGATAGTTAGATATTCTCAGGAGCTGATTTTATGAGCTCAGTTCTTGTATTTCCTCATATCTCAAAAAACACTAAAATATTTCATGATGACTACTGTTCCCTGTGACTAGCAGAAGCTTCATGAGACCAGCAGAAACTTTGCTGAGGTTGATTTGTGAGTGAGCTTTACTTTAAATGGCCTAAAGAAAGGAACAAATTAAAATCAAACCATTCTAAATACAAGAGATATTAAGCTAAATGAATTTCTCAGGGAAATATCCAATACTAAGTTAGTACTTAGTATTAATATTTAAGCTTGTTGATCTACTCAATATAGATGTGTCTTAAGAGTCATCAACAGAATAATCAGTGTAATACTTTCATTGTACCTGGGTTTAATATAAGCTATTAATAAATAAGATCTTATTATATCTGTTGCAAAATCGTCAGCAAGGGAAGCAACTCAATGTGAAGAAAGTTTTAAGGAAAGAAAATGTAAATTAAATAAGAGCTTTAGATAAACTCTATTAAGAATAGCTGGGGATTCCCAGGTGGCTCAGTGGTAAAGAATCTGCCTGCCAATGCAGGAGACGCAAGAGGCATGGATTCGATTCTTGGATTGAGAACAACCCCTGGAGGAGGAAATGACAAAATACTCCAGCATTCTTGCCTGGAAAATCCCATGGACAGAGGAGCCTGGCAGGCTACAGTTCATAGGGTCACAAAGAGTCAGATACAACTGAGTGATTGACCAGCAGAAACATTCACAAGACCAGCAGAAACATTCTACAAAAAATGTGTGCTTGATTCATGTAATTCCCCTTCACCAAAATCACATCTATACTGACCTTTCCCCCGTGCCTCTTCGGAGCAGTTTCTCAGAGCTATCTGAAATGTTGTCTCCTGGGCTGCGGTCCTCATTCTGTCCCAAATAAGACTTAACTCGCTACTTGCATGTTGTGTGTTTTTTAAAGTCAAAGATGCTAGGAGCTTTCCTCATTTTTTTGTCATTCTCTAAGACATCACTGCTTGGGAGTAACGTGGCCACTAGCAAGTCTGGGTTTATATACGGTGCTTTTCCTTCTGAACTGAGAAGGAAAAGACTTCCTTCCATATATCCAACAGAAAAATGCAGGAAAAGGATTGAATTGGTTCCAGGGCTGCTTTGGGGCTAAGCCTACCCTAGGTCCCATGCCTACTGTTAAGGTACAGAAGAGAACTGCTAGATCAACAAAAGCATAGGAATAGGTCTTCACTCTGACTCTAAGCCTAGGATTCTTTTGGGGTGCCCTGTACACAACTCTTTTATGGAGCTTACCCACCATCTCAGCTTGGCATCTGGTCTCATTACTTCATGGCAAATAGATGGGGAAACAATGGAAACAGTGACAGACTTCATTTTCTTGGGCTCCAAAATCACTGCAGGTGGTGACTGCAGCCATGAAAATAAAAGACGCTTGCTCCTTGGAGGAAAAGCTATGGCAAACCTAGACAGGGTATTAAAAACAGAGACATTAACTTGCCAACAAAGGTCCATCTACTCAAAGCTTTGGCTTTTCCAGTAGTCATGTATGGATGTGAGAGTTGGACCACAAAGAAAGCCGAGCGCCAGAATTCCTGCCTTTGGAGAGAGAAAGAGGGACGTGGATACACCACTTGTACCTGTTAATGTATAACATGCTATAACGTCTAAGCATTAAGGTATTAAAGAGAAACATTGTAAACATGAAGAGAGCTCTTCAACTTATCCTATTTTTTTTGGCCACACTGTGAGGCTTGCAGCATCTCAGTTCCCCAACCAAGGATTGAACCTGGGTCCTGGCAGTGAAAGCCCAGAATCCTAGCCACTAGGCTATGAGAGAACCCCACAACTTAACCTTCTTTAAATGCATCCATTACACTGCCTATCCCCAGAGTCACTGACCTCAAGCACAAATCAAACCATGCCATGTCCTTGCCCAAACTTTTTCATGGCTCCCTATTGTCTCTTTACGCTGCTGCTGCTGCTGCTATTGCTAAGTCCCTTCAGTCGTGTCTGACCCTGTGCGACCCCACAGACAGCAGCCCAACAGGCTCCTCTGTCCCTGGGATTCTCCAGGCAGGAACACTGGAGTGGGTTGCCACTGCCTTCTCCTGTCTCTTTATAGAGGCATTCAAATCCCTTAAGACGTGATTACAAGGCTGTATTTCAAGCCTTAGTTTTCCCTAGTAACCTGTCCCAATGCACTTGATGCTGTAGACATGGCCAACTTTCACTGAGGGGTCCCCATGCGTGACTCACCATATGCCTTGGTTCACGTTGCTCCTATTTTCTAGAACGACATTCTCCCCTATCTCTACTTGTTGAAACACTACCATTTTTCAATGCTCAAATGTCACTCCCTCTGCAAAGCTTTCCAAGCTTCTCCCCACAAATCTCTCCTTCCTTCTGTTTAAGTTACACTTGCCTGTGAGGGGCCATGTGCCCCTCTGCCCTGTAACACATCAACCAGCTTTGTGCCCAGTATATGCACATAATTAAATGTTTGTGGAATAGTATTAATATTAAACATGTGAAATGGTACGAAGTTTACTAATCTAGCAGGATTGTATTAAGTTATTCTTCTTCATTATGTCATTATCTTAGCCCTTCTGTTCTTAATCCAGTCTTCCTAAGTAATCAAAGAGAGTTCATTCTTGGTGTGTGGGGTGGTGGTTGTAATGAACTTCAGCTTGAAATACAGCCTTTCAACATTTACTGGCAGTGGGAAATTCCATGTTATACTTAGAGTGATTCTGGAAACTGATTTGAAATTGGACATTATTCTTTATTTCAAGGAAACATGAATAAGGCTTGTATTTAAAAAAATTTGAACTAAATAAATATGTTATGTTTTCCCTTCACACTCTCCCAACACACAGAAATATCTCTGTGTCAAGTGCAATCCTTCCCTTAACAGAACTCCATGAAATGAATCTCTAGCATCCAACTGACGAAACCATTTTGAAAAGGGCTTTAGAACAGTTTGACTCGGCGCTGAGACCTCAGGTCGAGATGAACCAAGAGAGCCTTGTCCAACTGTTGAATTGCTTTTTATGCACTTCATGCTGCCAGAAGCAGCCAAAGAATGCAGCTCAGTGTGTTTCATTACACACTGTGGGTAGCTGGTATGAGTGAGGTTGACATCAGATACTTGCCAGCGAAGAAATCTGCAGGACATTTCCTAGGCTGTCTCAAAATGGAAGATGTGCAGAAATGCAGGTATATTCAGAACGGGTGGGTTTTTAAAAGCCAGAGTTATCATTTGAAACTGTTCCAGAAAGAGGGGCACATCCACATCTCAATGAGAAGCCCAAGAACCTCTTCTCAGGGCACTTGCGCTCACCACCTCTGCTGTTTCTATGCTGCGGGCTGGAGGCTGGGTGTGGAGAGGGCTCACAGCCATCACCGTCTTTATGGCACCAAACCGTGCAGGTGAAGGCAGATCACCCTACAGATAACTGAGCTCTGGGTGATCAGGGAACCCTGTGTATCCCACAGAGGTGACAGAGAGGAAAGCCCAGGGAATTCTGGGACCAAGCAAACAGGACAGACCTCACAGATTTCACAAGGCATGTGACAAGCAAGCTAGATTTGGTGGGATAAGCAAGACGTTGCTAGTGGATGGGGGCAAAGGGCAGCCCGGGCAGATAAGAGTGGTGTGTACAGAGAGGCAGAGCAGCATGAAAAACCTGCTCAGGCAAGGGAATTATTAGTGCTTCAGGGAATTGCCATGGAAACATAAAGCAGAAGGGGGTGAAGGGGCAGGAGGCAAGGCTGGTGAGAAAGGAAAGGCTGAGGTCGTAAGAGATGCAGCCAGTCACGTGGGCCAGGAGCCTCAGCCTTGCTCCACTCAATGAAAGGTACTTAAGCCATCATCTGCACGGCCAGACCTATACTTTGAAAACCTTTCTGTGGGGAAGTAGCTATCCTGACACCTTGATTTGCCCCTCCAGAACCACCCTGTCCTCCCTACTCTGTGCCCCAGGAGGTTAACCTCGGCGGACAGCATCCACAGGCTCACTTGCTGTGATTGACCAGCACCGGTGGGAAACCAAAGGGAGCAGGAGCAGGTAGGTACCGTGTTATTCAGGTTCTCCAGAGAGAACCACGCGTGCAAATACGTAATTACATATATTAATATGTGTGTATAGTTCCATATATGTATACATGTGTGCATATATGTATGTTTATATATGTATGTATGTATGTTATTTCATCGCCAAGTCATGTCTGACTCTTATGGGACCTCCATGGGATTTCCCAGGCAAGAATACTGGAGTGGGTTGCCATTTCCTTCTCCAGGGGATCTTCCTGACCCAGAAATTGAAGCCGTGTCTCCTGTATTGCCAGGCAGATTCTTTCCCACTGAGCCACCTAGGAAGTCCTGTTTATGTGTATGTGTGTAAATATATGCATATATATATATATATATATATGGAGAGAGAGAGCCTCACATAATTGTGGGGGCCAGCAAGTACAAAGTCTACAGGGCAGGCCAGCAGGCAGGAGACCTAGAGAAGACCTGTTACAATCTTGAGTCTGAGGGCAGTCTGGAGGCAGAATCCTTCTTCCTTCAGGCATCTCAGTCTTTTTCCCTCTCAAAGCCTTCAGCGGCTCAGATGAGGTCCACCTACATTATGGAGAGTTATCTGCTTTACTCAGAGTCTACAGATTTAAATTTTAATTACATCTAAACAAAGCAATACCTTCATAGCAGCATCAAGACTGCTGTTTTAGCCAGAAACAGACTCATAGACTCAGAGAATGATCTTAACGGTTGACAGGAGGAAGAATGGGGGGAAGAGATAGTCAAGGAGTTTATGATGGACATGTACACACTGCTTGAAATGGATAACCAATAAGGATCTACTGTACAGCACAGGAAACTCTGCTCAATGTTATGTGGCAGCCTCTATGGGAGGGGCGTTTGGTGGGAAAATGGATACATGTGTTTACATGGCTGAGTCCCTTTGCTGTCCACCTGAAACCACCACAACACTGTTAGCAGCCTATCAGTTCAGTTCAGTTCAGTAGCTCAGTCGTGTTCAACTCTCTGCGACCCCCTGGCAGCACGCCAGGCCTCCCTGTCCATCACCAACTCCCGGAGTTCACCCAGACTCACATCCATTGAGTCAGTGATGCCATCCAGCCATCTCATCCTCTGTCCTCCCCTTCTCCTCTTGCCCCCAATCCCTCGCAGCATCAGAGTCTTTTCCAATGAGTCAACTCTTCCCATGAGGTGGCCAAAGTACTGGAGTTTCAGCTTCAGCATCATTCCTTCCAAAGAAATCCCAGGGCTGATCTCCTTCACAATGGACTGGTTGGATCTCCTTGCAGTCCAAGGGACTCTCAAGTGTCTTCTCCAACACCACAGTTCAAAAGCATCAATTCTTTGGCGCTCAGCCTTCTTCACAGTATGACTCTCACATCCATACATGACCACAGGAAAAACCATAGCCTTGACTAGACGAACCGTTGTTGGCAAAGTAATGTCTCTGCTTTTGAATATGCTATCGAGGTTGGTCATAACTTTCCTTCCAAGGAGTAAGCGTCTTTTAATTTCATGGCTGCAGTCACCATCTGCAGTGATTTTGGAGCCCCGAAAAATAAAGTCTGACACTGTTTCCACTGTTTCCCCATCTATTTCCCATGAAGTGATGGGACCGGATGCCATGATCTTCGTTTTCTGAATGTTGAGCTTTAAGCCCACTTTTTCACTCTCCACTTTCACTTTCATCAAGAGGCTTTTTAGTTCCTCTTCACTTTCTGCCATAGGGTGGTGTCATCTGCATATCTGAGGTGATTGATATTTCTCCTGGCAATCTGGATTCCAGCTTGTGCTTCTTCCAGTCCAGCGTTTCTCATGATGTACTCTGCATAGAAGTTAAATAAGCAGGGTGACAATATACAGCCTTGACGTACTCCTTTTCCTGTTTGGAACCAGTCTGTTGTTCCATGTCCAGTTCTAACTGTTGCTTCCTGACCTGCATACAAATTTCTCAAGAGGCAGATCAGGTGGTCTGGTATTCCCCTCTCTTTCAGAATTTTCCACACTTTATTGTGATCCACACAGTCAAAGGCTTTGGCATAGTCAATAAAGCAGAAATAGATGTTTTTCTGGAACTCTCTTGCTTTTTCCATGATCCAGCAGATGTTGGCAATTTGACCTCTGGTTCCTCTGCCTTTTCTAAAACCAGCTTGAACATCGGGAAGTTCACGGTTTACATATTGCTGAAGCCTGGCTTGGAGAATTTTGAGCATTACTTTACTAGCGTGTGAGATGAGTGCAATTGTGTGGCAGTTTGAGCATTCTTTGGCATTGCCTTTCTTTGGGGTTGGAATGAAAACTGACCTTTTCCAGTCCTGCGGCCACTGCTGGGTTTTCCAAATTTGTTGGCATATTGAGTGCAGCACTTTCACAACATCATCTTTCAGGATTTGAAATAGTTCAACTGGAATTCCATCACCTCCACTAGCTTTGTTCGTAGTGATGCTTTTTAAGGCCCACTTGACTTCACATTCCAGGATGTCTGGCTCTAGGTGAGTGATCACACCATCGTGATTATCTGGGTCGTGAAGATCTTTTTTGTACAGTTCTTCTGTGTATTCTTGCCATCTCTTCTTAATATCTTCTGCTTCTGTTAGGTCCATACCATTTCTGTCATTTATCAAGCCCATCTAATTTTCTTGAAGAGATCTCTAGTCTTTCCCATTCTGTTGTTTTCCTCTATTTCTTTGCATTGATAGCTGAAGAAGGCTTTTTTTATCTCTTCTTGCTATTCTTTGGAACTCTGCATTCAGATACTTATATCTTTCCTTTTCTCCTTTGCTTTTCGCTTTTCTTCTTTCCACAGCTGTTTGTAAGGCCTCCCCAGACAGCCATTTTGCTTTTTTTGCATTTCTTTTCCATGGGGATGGTCTTGATCCCTGTCTCCTGTACAATGTCATGAACCTCAGTCCATAGTTCATCAGGCACTCCATCTATCAGATCTAGGCCCTTAAATCTATTTCTCACTTCCACTGTATTTGATTTGATTTAGGTCATACCTGAATGGTCTAGTGGTTTTCCCTAGTTTTCAATTTAAATCTGAATTTGGCAATAAGGAGTTCATGATCTGCCTATACTCCAATATAAAATAAAAAGTCAAGAAAAAAAAAAGACTGCTGTTTTACCAAAACCTGAGCACCATGTCCTGGCCAAGTTTTCACACGAAGTTGCTGCCTTTGCGCCTCCCCGCCAAGCGGCAGGTAAGTACTGGGTGTACTGTTCCATCTGGCTGGCGCTGACCTTCAGCTGCAGCTCCATCCCTAACCTTGACCCGGGAGTGGGAACTGGCACCCTGTTGTCGCTAGTCCTTATCCTTTCTAAACCCTGCTCACAGCCTTGTAAACAGTCCCTTCACAGCCCATCCTCAAGGACACCTCTTCATTACTGTATTTCTCGGCTGTTAGGATCCTGACAGAGACTCTCCGTCACCTTGGGGTTCATAATGTTGCAAAGCAAACAAACAACTCGCGCCCCGCCCCCCGCCTCACCCGGGGAACGTGTGACTCAATCGGATACAAATCTTCACTGGACTGTAAATTCTGCAAGGCTGTGGATCGTTCTGTTCAGGGCTCTGTGTGCCTGTCACACAGTTTGGATGGTCAGTAATGTTAACTGAATGCATGAACAGACATGTCTCCAACTTCAGGAAAAAAAAACTTTAAGAGTTCATAGAGAAGACAGATACGAATCTATGGGCTAGAAGCCCCCAGAGAGAATCTGTTCGACAGGCATGCAAGGTTCTAAAAAATGAAAATACTAAAAATAAAGCTGCAAATGAATTCAACGAGAATAAAAGCAATTTTCTCGATAGGTCTAAAGAAAAAAAGTGTGGCCACATAGGTAGCTTTCGGATAAGGGAACGTTTCTAAAAGAATATGCACAACAGAAACTTAGAAGGGGCAAGATGTAATGCTTAATTAAGGACAAATCCCCCAAGCCAATATCCCTTATCAGAAAAGTATTGGGGAGACTATAATGCAGGTTGCATGAACATATAATATTAAGTGGACAGAAGGACCATGTCAGCATGATGCTGGAACAGGAGAGAGAAAGAGGGAGGGCCAAAGGGGGATAACTCAATCACTCAAGCACCATTTTACAGTCCCCTTTCCAACAAAGTGTTCAAATGAAGTGTGAAAGGCACTTGCACTATAGAGGGGAACTTATGCTCCAGGTGGAGAAGAAAAACTAAGGATACTTGGCCATGTAAAAAGAACTCATTTTCTCATCTCCAGGTGATGTATAAGACCAAAGGCTAAAAGAAATGGCGATGTGATTTCAGAGATGTCTTCAAACACGGTCCCTCCACCTGGAATAGCTTCTTGCCTACCTGACCTTAGCTTTCGCCCAGAGGAGATCACACCTTCCCTGAAAGTCCTTCTGGACCCTCAAGACTGCTCAGTGCCTTCCCCCTGTTCTCCCACTGTGGTCATCCTCCAAAGCCCAAGAAGGGTATCATGCTGCTTATCACTATACTCCTGGAACAGCTCTGGGCTATAATCTGCCTGATGGCAGAAGTAGATTATTTCTCTCTAGATTATCTCAGAGGTAACAGTCTCTGCGGAGACTGTTCACCACAGTCTCCCTGGTGCTCAGCCCAGTGCCAGCACTTCACTTTAAACTGTATCAACATTGTTTGTTAATCAGCTATATCCCAATACAAAATAAAAAGTTTAAAAATATATAACAAAAAATCATAGTAACAACCATAATTACTACACCTAAGATACTGTAATTGTTTCCTAAAGCTGTTGTAACAAAGTCCCACAAACTGGGTCTCACAGTGTTGTCTCAGTTCTGCACAATGGAATTCTGAAGTCAAAGTGGTGACAAGACCAGTTTCCCTCTGAGCCTAGAGGGAACCCTTCTCTCTTTCCAGCTTCTGGTGGCGGCTGTCAATCCTTGGTGTTCCTTGGCTTGAGGCTGCATCACTCCAATTTTGGCCTCTGTGGTCACGTCATTCTCCCTATGTCTTTACATGGCATTTTCCTGTTCTTATCACTTCAGTCACTCAGTCGTGTCTAATTCTTTGCGACTCCATGGACTGCAGCATGCCAGGCTTCCCTGTTCATCACCAACTCTCAGAGCTTGCTCAAACTCACGTTCATCAAGTTGGTGATGCCATCCAACCATCTCATCCTCTGTTGTCCCCTTCTCCTCCTGCCTTCAATTTTTTCCAGCATCAGGGTCTTTTCCAATAGATACCTATTATATTGAATTAGTTAATGTTAGTTTCTCAGTCATGTCTGATTCTTCGTGACCCCATAGAAGCTGGCGCCTGCCAGGCTCCTCTGTCCATGGAATCCTCTAGGCAAGAATACTGGAGTGGGTTGCCATCTCCTTCTCCAGATCTTTCCAACCAAGGGATTGAACCCGGGTCTCCTGAATTGCAGGCAGATTCTTTACCATCTGAGCCACCAGAAAGATTCACCCTAACGACTTTATCTTAAGGTTGATTGCATCTGCAAAGACTCTATTTCCAAGGGTCAGGACTTCAATATATACATATATATATATTTTGCAGGGGTGGGGAGGGGGACCCAGTTTAACCCAAAATAGATACACTGAGAACTTACCGTGTGCAGGGACTGTTCTCAGTGTTTCACATTAACTCATTTAATCTTTACAGCATCCTTGTGAGACAGGAATGACTGCCATGCCCATTTGACAGACAAAAGTAGAGGGAGGTAAAATAATTTGTCCAAGTCCAAACGTAAAATAAATGGAGGAGGCAGCACTTCTTTCCCTTCCCCTTCCTCCTGTCCTTCTCCTTCTTCTCAAGTATTTAGAGAGCTAACTTATGGGAATGACCTACGTAGCACTCCTCAAACTTTAATGTGCCTAAGAATCACTTGGGGATCTTGTAGATTTTGATTCAATAGGTCTAAGGTTTTTCCAACCAGCTTCTAGGTACTGCTGCTGATCTGCAAGCCACACTAGGATCAACAAGAGCATTTGGTTCCCAGGTCTAGCCACAACAGAAATTATTGTTTTTTGTTTTGTTTTTTTTTCAAGTACTAATTCTCAGGACTCACTTAGGACCTACAGACTCAGAATCAGAGTGGTGGGGCCTGGGAATCTATATTTTAAAGAAGGAGATTCTGAAAGATGATTCTGATGTTGAGGCAAACTGCTGGCCTAGATGAGCTAAATGTTCATTGAATCATCCCTGTTTATACTGCAGCTGAGATCAAAACATTCGAGCTAAATGATGATAATCAGGACATTTTAAACTGTTTGAAAGTGAAAAGTGAAAGTGTTAGTCGCTCAATCATGTCCCACTCTTTTCGACCCCATGGACTGGGTAGCCCACCAGGCTCCTCTGTCTGTGGAATTGTCCAGGGTTAAACTGTTTGGGGAACTATATCCCCAAAATATGTCAACCCAGAGGCAATCTCTTAGATTAGTGGTCTGACTCTGCACTAAACAAAATGCATGTGAAAAAGGACTTCCCTGGAGGCCCAGCGGTTAAGACTCTGTACTTGTAATGCAGGATGCATGGGTTCGAACTAAGATCCCACATGCCTGCCTTATGGTACAGCCGAAAAAAAAAAAAAAAGATATATGTAAGTGATTTAGATGAGATCCCAGAAAATATGCTTACCAAGTTTTTATATGGTGAAAGGATGGGTGGGAAAACTAATGTGATTGCTACAAGAAAATTGACCCTATTTTCTAAGGCTAAGAAACTGAGTTAAAAATAGTGAGATGTGAAGTAGTCATAATAAGGCAAAGCTCTCCAATGGGGTTTATAAAATGATCCGTGAAAGTAAAAAATGGAGAAAACCTGGTTTGATCATTTTTTTTTTTTTTTACGTAAAAGGAACCTAGACAGTTTAGTTGCTCACTACTTTAATATAAACCAACAGTACAATGAGACCACCAAAACATCTCAAGTGATCGTAGCCTATATTTCTAGCATTCACAACAAAGAAGGTCACAGCTTCAGGGTTCCTGAAGAGTAGAGCTATAGTACTATGTTCATGATGGGAAGCCAAGAATTAAAAATGACATTAGATTATGCTTTGGGGAGAAAGATCAGTTTGGTAACATGGGCCCTAGAGAATTGATGAAAAGAATGGATACTACCCTGAACTGCAAAAAAAGACAAAAGAAGACTTGAGTTCCATCTAAAGATACTTGGGAGCTTGCTGTCTGAAAAAGAATGACCTGTTCTAAGTAGCTTCAAAGAGGAAGGTCAATGGATGAAAGTTGCAAGGAGGCAATATTTTAGTTAGCATGGGAGGAAGAACATTCTCAGACTTGATCTAATTCATAGTGAAGTGAGACGCTTGGTGAAAGATTCAACTCCATGTTCCAGAAATTGATCAAGGAGCCTGTTATAGAAGAAGATTCTTTTCACTGTTTCAAGCACTAGCTAGATGGCCTCTTAAACGCTTCCAGCTGAAAACAGTTTGGGATTTCAATAACGCGAAGAACAAGACGTAGTCATATATTATCAAGGATTTGTTT
Source organism: Bos indicus x Bos taurus (assembly GCF_003369695.1). Lineage (NCBI taxonomy): Eukaryota > Metazoa > Chordata > Mammalia > Artiodactyla > Bovidae > Bos > Bos indicus x Bos taurus. The sequence continues at coordinate 42,104,158 of NC_040101.1, forward strand.
CATTTCCCAGAAGGTTTTGTTTTCTCTTCCTCTTTCTCAAAAATAGAAATAACTATGTCCAGAGTTAAAACCCTTCTTTTAAGGTGGCTTGATGCTGCTCAAAATAATATCTTGGCATAAGAAGAGTATTCATTTCATTTAATATATCTTGATTATATTTCGTGTCCTACTCTTGCGACCCTGTGGACTGTAGCCCATTAGGCTCCTCTGTCCATAGGATTCTCCAGGCAAGAATACTGGAGTCTCCAGGGGATCTTCCTGACCCCAGGGATCGAACCCGCATCTCCTGCATTGCAGGCAGTCTCCTGGATTGCTGGTAAATTCTTTACCACTGAGCCACCAGGGAAGCCATATGTTGATTAAGCACTAACATTGACAATAATTAATCATGACAACAGCTAACACATATAGTCTTTGGTCTTAGCTCATGTTAGTCCATTTCACCTTAACCATAACCCAATAAACTATACAATAGTATTATCCCTATTCCACAGATGAGGAAACTGAGTCACAAAGACAGATACTAAATAACTCCCCTGAGGTCACACAGGTAGAGAAGAGCAGAAACAGAATACAAACCCAGAGAGCCTGGCTCTAGGATTACCACTCTTAACCACTATAACGAACCATGACTTTTATGCTACATTATAAGATATTGTCTAAGGGCTGACTATCTATTATGCATAATTTCTAGACACCCACCATACTTTAGAGGCTCGCCAAATTGTTTCAATATCTTTTATAATCAAAAGAAAAAAACGAACCTGGGATTGAAGAAAATGTTTAGTTATTTTTCTTACAGTGTTCATGCCCATGAAAAGGCATTGTTTAGGTGGAGGTGTAGGCCCGAAATGTGTAGGGCCCGTGAAAGTTGATATGCTGTCCTGACGGTCCTACCTGTAGACATTTTAAAAACATGTTTCTCTTTGCAGGCAGTGTTTTATTTATTTTTTTCTGCCTTCTCCCACATCCTTCCATGCAATTTGCTTTTTATTTAATTTTTTTTCAATAGCCTGCCACTGAGTGCAGCTTGTAGCTGGGTAACATGCTGTGTCCCTTTCCACTTCTATCTGCCGGCCTGGAGCCTGTGTACTAGTCCAAGCTGGAAATCCTGACAGCGGGAGAAACTTGGTGCTGTTTTTCTTAGTCTTCTGAAAGGCAAATGGCCACGCTTGTGCTTTTGGAAGGACGGTGTTTTAACTTGGCTTTGTGATGAAACTGGTGTTCCTCTTTCTCTGAGGTGACATGAGGGAAGGAGAGTGATGGAGATGGAATTCAGGTGCAGGAAAAAAACATGGTCAAAGGCATGAAAATAGGGCAACAGAGAAGACATTCATCCAGCAGGGGTGTAGGGGAAGATGGGTGTGCAGGACAGAAATGGTTTATTCCACCTCCTTGCTAGAAGAATTGGACTGCTAGAGAGTATGGGGGAAGGCAGTACGCGTTAGGGCAAGCACAAGACCCATTTTGTACTGGAGACAACAATTCGTCTGGAAAGGGAAAGGATTTCCATAGGGACTAATGCACAGAGCCTTGGGGGTTGGAAGGCGTCCAAACAGCTTGTTGGGAAAGGAACATTTATCCTGCCATGGTAAGTGAGACGGAGGCATGACTGCTCTTTTGCAACGCAGATGTAAAACACTTCCCGGAAATGGAAATATTAATAACACAGGCAAGGAGGAGTATCTTCAAGGGAAATTTGATCTGTTTAGCGCATTAAAGATTCGAGAAAGAGGATTTGCAGCTGTGAAAGGCCCTAGTACAGCTGAAAGTTTGAGAGCTGTCTAGAGGTTAACAACTCAAAGAATTAGAGAAGAGGAGGATTTTATAGCATGGTCTTTAAAAATCTCTATTTTTGCTGTACTCAGCTTTCCAATTTAATTAGCATATGGTCACAGAAATTCCAAGGGGGAGGTGGGGACTGGCGCTATTAGAACGTAACTAGTGCAAAAGGCAAGCATTTCTGAGAGAAACATTTTCTCGGTCGTGGTAACTGCCTTAAGAGGGGCCTCCACCCCAGCCCTGCCTCTTCAGGCTTTTACCCTTTGAAGCGCCTTCCTTGACATTTTCCAAGTCCCTTTGGAAAGGGACTGGACACCTTTCCAGTCTGGGACCTGGACACTCACTGGGCCACGTATCTGCTTCCTTCTCTGCAGAGTGTTCTCTGGCCTCTGCCCTATGCCTGTGGTGTCACCCTGATGCCCCTAGGAGCTCTGAAACTTGCACTTATGGGGGTCCTCCCAGGGGCTTGTGGCCTGGCTCCAGGTCTGGAAGAGGGGCCTGAATCATCCCTGACTAGCACCTAATTTTGTATCTTTTGCTGCTTGTTGGATTTACAGTCCTGTGTTGATGTGTGACAGTGAGCATGGACTGATGCCAACCAGAGAAGCTCATCTGAGCCTCAGTGTTCAGGGTTTTCACTGGGGCTCCATTATGTAGACATGACTGATTGATTGACTGATCACCCACATAGTTAAACTCAGTCTCTAAACTGGCAGACATTTTCCCCACCCCCACCACCAGGGCCAATGTTGTGACTAATTTTCTTTGGATTTTTATTATGACTGCAGCCCACATCTCAGCAGAGCCATCAGGGAATTTTGACGAATGAGATTTATTACTCACAGGTCCTGGAGGGTACATGACATGCTAGAGGGTGACACAAGGTCTTGGGTAGTGAGAGAGGGAGGGAGCACGGGCCTGGGGTTCTGTTTATTAGAATGCAAAGGTGGGGTACAGAAGGTTTCATGGGTTCACTCTTTTTTGGCAAAGTTAAGGCAGAAGAGTAAGAATAAGGTATGGGAATGGCAACCCACTCCAGTATTCTTGATACTGAACAGAGCCAGGAGGGCTACAGTCCATGGGGCCACAGACACGATTGAGCAACTAACACACACACACACACACACACACACACACACACACACACACACACAGTGTGGGAAAGGAGAAAGAAGCAGGCCACTCAAGTTGAGGTAGGAGATAGTGGGCCTCTGGGCTGGACACCTGGTGTTTGCCAAGTGGAGTAAAGTTCACGCTTTGTTCTAATCCAGACGCTCCAAGGACAAAGCTAGTGGCAAAAGCTGAGCTCTGCTAAAACAAAGAGATAAGGTGCCCACTCCTGAGGTCAAGGAAGATTTCCCTGTCTGCACATGCTCAGGAAGGCTTCTTGGGGGTCCAAAAGGGAGGGGCACCACACCATAATAATGTGGACATGCACCCATAGGCCACTGCGGTGAGATCCATCTTAGCAAAAAGTTGCTCACACATCTTTGGGAGGGTCCATGGGCCAGTCAGATGTGAAGAAAGAAACAAGGTAATTGGCCAAAGGTAATCAAAGATCCGGGAGGATGATCCTATAAAAGTCATTTACATCACTTCTTTACTGCACTCCTCATTCAGGACGCCGCACTCCTCTCTGGGTGCGTGTCTCTGTCTACCTTCTGACTTACTGCACTCCTCCTCTTTAGAGAGGATTCCCATACCCTTTCTCTCTGGTGTGTGTTTCTGTCCTGCTTCTATCTTAAGTAAACAACCTGTTTGCCTGTGTGATTTCCCCTTCACTGTACTGTGTCTCTAACAATAAACGTTGTTCTTCTTTTCTCAGTTTCTACCTCCTTGAAACTTCCTTGCTTTCAGAGACAAGAACCAGAGCCACTTGCCTCTAGCCTCTAGCTCCTGCTGCTTTGGTGGCTAAGATTCCTAGTTTTCATCCAGGTTACACAGCATTAATTCCTGGGCAAAGAACTAAGATCTCTCTTCAGAACTGCTCACTGCTCTCCCTCTGAAACCAACGTGGTCAATTACCTAGGTCACCCAGGGTTTTCTAAAGTCAGGAATTCATGGATGTTGAGGTGGTACTCAGCTTGGTTCCTTACCTAGTTTTTTCTATAATAACTTCATCATACAGCTGGCAATACGTTTATATGAGATGAATGTCTTTGAAATGGATGCCCCTGCAACCAAAAGCTTAATGTCAGGCACTTACATTACAATCAAAAACTTTAGTATCAGGCATTTACACTACAACTGTTCTCCTTGGGTGGTGTTTTTCATCCATACTGTGGCCTGTGTACTTATCTCCCTTTGGAGAGTATTGCATACAAGTGAAAAACTATGCCATTGTATTTGTGAAAATTTACACATCAAATTTATTAGTAATAATGATACATTTGTGCAAACTGAGCGTGTAGTCAGACATTGACTATTTGATCCATATCTCCTAAATTCCTAAACAAAAACTTTAAAAATTGCCCTTAAAATACAAGAAATTATTGTAAAGAAAATATTTTAACAAACAATAGAACGTATTCTCTCCTTTTACAGAACGGAAAGCAAATTCAAGTGAGTGTACACAGTCTTTTCTTGCTGCAAAGATGTATGTTTTTAAAGACATAGATCGAAGAAATTATGAGTTGGCCTCAAGAACTTGGACAATCTGCTTGCTGCCTCTTCCAAAATATTTATTTATTTTTAAAAACTTATTTTTTCATATAGATGTTTATTGTTTACATACTTTTGAGGAATCAAGTATTATAGCAACACAGATGATGAAACATTAACTGGAAAAACACTTCCAAGGAGAACAGAAGATAAGGCAATCATTAACCCCAGGAAGAGGTCACTATGGAATCTCTGCTCTTTTTATTTTTATTTCTTGATTTTTTTTTTTGAGGTGCCCTTTTTCTTTCCCTCCTTTTTAAAATCTGAAGCACAGTAGATTTATAATATCATGTTAGTTGCAGGTGTACAACAGCAAAAATATTTCTTTAAATTGTGACACATATTTAAAGACAATTTCTCTGTGTTATCTTGGAGTCCACCTTCTTACAGAAATACTAGCGACTTGATCCAGATAAACTTTGTACTATATTCCTTTTTAAAATTCCTGCCTGTCCTTTGTATCTAAAATAAGCAAACAAGGAGCTCACAGTCTAGTGAAGACCAAATAAACAACAACAAAGGCAAACAGAACTCGATAAGCACTCTGACCTAGCACCAAGGTTTTTATGAAGCATCCAGAGAAGAGGGAATTATTCAAATCGAGAGTCAGAAGAAAGGGCCACAGGAGAAAGTGCTATTTTAGGTTTGCTGGAAAGCTGAAAGAACTGCATGGAGAAGGCAGTTTTTACAAAGACCTGGTTTCCTAATTGATCACGCCTACAAAAGAAAGTCTGCCCTCAAACCGAGAGTAGTTAAGAATTCAAGAGACTTTTTTACCCACTGGGGAGAGTGGGACCTGGGCCAGGGAAACTTGGGTCAGATTCAGTTGGTTGAAAAGAGGTTTCCAGAAATGAGAAAATTCCAAGAATTAACTCTTAAGCTTTACTCCTATTGTTTCACAGAAACTGGAGAGTTGGGGTTTTGAGTCACATGGTATAAGTTGACCAGGAGACTGGTTTCAACTATAGGGGCAATCTATCAGTCAATCACATCTACATAACGGAGTCCCCCAAAAACTCTGAATACTTTTTTTTTGGCCACACTGTGCATCATGCAGGATCTTAGTTCCCCCATCAGAGATCAAACCCATGCCTCCTGCAGTAGAAGTGCAGAGTCTTAACTGCTGGACCGCCAGGCAAGTCCCTGAATACTTCTTAATCAATACATTGTATACCTGAAGCTTTTTCAAAAATTAGAATTTTTAAAAATCTCTGCACATGGAGACTCAGATGAACCTGTCTGGTTGACATTACTCCATGTACACTGTCACACGTCGATGCCAAGAGGGTAAAGTATCCTGGCTCCAAAGGAGAGGCCAATGGGTGCTCTGCACTAGGGACCCCTCAGACTCTGCCCAGTGTGTCTCTTTGACTGATTTTAATCTATATCCTTTACTTCTAATCAATAATCATAAGAACTTTCAGTGAGTTCTCCGGGCAAGGTATTAAAAACTCTCATAGTTGCTGCTTTTAAAAATATGAAAGAAGAATTTGCTAACCTATTTTTAAAATCTTCTAAATGAAGAGTTTTGTATATATGTGTTAAAAATGGGGGAAATGCAGTTTGTACCTATTTGTTTGCAAGAACAACTCATAGACATCAGAAAGATGGAAATTCACGCTAGGTAGTCAGTTAAACATTTGGATAATTTTTAATTATATAATTAAAAAATTATGAGTAAACGGAGACAATGGTGCATCCCCCCCCACCCCCAACTGATCTAAGAATCTTTGTGAGTTAGTATTTCATCAGATATATACATTAAGAACCAGGTACTGAGACACATAAACCAATGGAATAGAATTGAGAGTTAAAAAACATACATTTACATGTGTTTGTTAGCCATCTGTATGTCTTCTTTGGAGAAATGTCTACTTAGTTCTTTGGCCCATTTTTTGATTGGGTCATTTATTTTTTTGGAGTTGAGCTGTAGGAGTTGCTTGTATATTTTTGAGATTAGTTGTTTGTCAGTTGCTTCATTTGCTATTATTTTCTCCCATTCTGAAGGCTGTCTTTTCACCTTGCTGATAGTTTCCTTTGATGTGCAGAAGCTTTTAAGGTTAATTAGGTCCCATTTGTTTATTTTTGCTTTTATTTCCAATATTCTGGGAGGTGGGTCATAGAGGATCCTGCTGTGATGTATGTCAGAGAGTGTTTTGCCTATGTTCTCCTCTAGGAGTTTTATAGTTTCTGGTCTTACGTTTAGATCTTTAATCCATTTTGAATTTATTTTTGTGTATGGTGTTAGAAAGTGTTCTAGTTTCATTCTTTTACAAGTGGTTGACCAGATTTCCCAGCACCACTTGTTAAAGAGATTGTCTTTAATCCATTGTATAGTCTTGCCTCCTTTGTCAAAGATAAGGTGTCCATATGTGTGTGGATTTATCAAAGCTGTGGTACATATACACAATGGAGTATTACTCAGCCATTAAAAAGAATACATTTGAATCAGTTCTAATGAGGTGGATGAAACTGGAGCCTATTATACAGAGTGAAGTAAGCCAGAAGGAAAAACACCAATACAGTATACTAACGCATATATATGGAATTTAGAAAGATGGTAACAATAACCCTGTGAACGAGACAGCAAAAGAGACAGTGATGTATAGAACAGTCTTATGAACTCTGTAGGAGAGGGAGAGGGTGGGAAGATTTGGGAGAATGGCATTGAAACATGTAAAATATCATGTATGAAATGAGATGCCAGTCCAGGTTTGATGCACGATACTGGACGCTTGGGGCTAGTGCACTGGGACGACCCAGAGGGATGGTATGGGGAGGGAGGAGGGAGGAGGGTTCAGGATGGGGAACACATGTATACATGTGGTGGATTCATTTTGATATTTGGCAAAACTAATACAATTATGTAAAGTTTAAAAATTAAATAAAATTTAAAAAAATTTAGACACATTAAAAAAAAAAAAGTACATTTACAGTCAGCTGATTTTTGACAAGCTTACCACAACAATTCAGTGAAGGAAAGAATTAGTGTTTTCAATAAATTTACTGGGACAACTAGCTATCCACATTCAGAAGATAAAGTTGAACCCCTACCACACACCATCTATAAAAATGAACTCAGTGGTTTGAAGACCTAGATATAATGGCTAAAACTATAAAAGCTTAGAGAAAAACATAAGTATAAAGCTTTGGGTCCTTGGATGAAACACTGGCTTTTTAGATATGACACCAAAAGCACATGCAACCAAAGAAATATAAAAGCTAATTGACTTCATCAAAACAAAACCTTGTGTTCTTCAAAGGCCACTATTAAGAAAAGAGAAAGGTAACCCATAAGCTTAAAAACAACTGTAAATCATATATTCAAGAAGGGTCTAGTGTCCAGAATATATAAAGAGCTTATTACTCAACAATTAAAAGATAAATAACTCAACTTAAAAATGAACAAAGACTTTGAACTGACATTTCTCCAAAGATATACAAACTACCAATATGCACATGAAAAGATGCTTAGCATCGTTAGTGATTAGGGAAATGTAAATCAAAGCCACTCACATTCATTAAGACAGCTATAACAAAAAGATGAACAGTAGCAAGTATTGGTGAAGGTATAGAGAAATTGGAACCCTCAATACATTGCTGGTGGGATTTGTAAAATGGTGCATCCACTTTGGAAAACCATCTGGCATTTCCTCAAATCGTTAAACGTTAAGTTAGTACATGACCCAGCAATTCTACACCTAAGTAAATATCCAGAAAAAAAAATTTTTTTTGAAGTCTACACAGAAGCTTGTACATGAATGTTCATAGCAGCATTATTCATAATAGCCAGGAGTAGAAACAACACAAATGTGCATCAGCAAATAAAGATAATGTGGTTTATTTATACACTGCAATATTATATACAGTCATCAAACAGAATGAAGTACTGATACATGCTACAGCATGGATGAATCTTGAAAACATTGTGCTAAGTGAAAGAATCAGACACTAGAAGCCACATATTGTAAGAATCCACGTATGTGAAATGTCCATAATAGCCAAATCCATGAAGACAGAGAATAGATTAGTGGTTGCCAGGGGTCAGGCCAGAAGGGAATGGGGTTTCTTTTTGAGTTGATGAAAATATTCTAAAATTAGATAGTGGTGATAATTCCATGACTTGCTGAGTGTGCTATAAATCACTGAATTGTATACATTAAAAGGGTGAATTTTATGATATGTGAATTATATCTCAATTTTTTTAAGATTTAAAAAATACAAATACTGTATTAATAATAAACTGGACTAATCCAAAACTTTGAACTGCAGTATCACAGAGTGACAAACTGCTTTTTTTTTAAAAAGAAAGAAGTATATTTAATCATACTGCTTTTTAGCAAAAACAGTTTGGCTTTTTTGACCGTTACTAAATTTTTAAAATTACTTATTTTTATTTTGTTTTTTGACTGCACCAGGTCGTTGTTGCTTTGCAAGGGCTTTCTCTAGCTGTGGCGAGTGGGGTTTACTCTTCGGACAGTGCGTGGACTCCTCATTGCAGCGGCTTCTCTTGCTGTGCAGCACAGGCTCTTGCCCACAGGCCTCAGCAGCTGCAGCATATGAGCTCAGTGGTCGTGGTGCAGGCGCTGAGCTTCTCCATGGCACGTGGGATCTTTCCAGACCAGGGACTGAAACTGTGTTCCCTGCATTGGCAGGTGGATTCCTATCCACTGTACCACAAGGGAAGGCCTGTACTAAGTAAAATGTAATTTAAAAATACCTTTAAAATAGTTTAATCTTTATCTTACCCTTTAAATTTTAATTCTGGCCTATTTCATAGAGTACATAAAATAGTAGTGCAGGAGTATAAAGATAAAATTTCTAAATTGTAAATATACACATATTGGATTTTTTTATTGGAGTACCATTGCTTTATGATGTATTCATATCTGCTGTACAACAAACTGAATCAGCTATGTGTATACATATACCCACCGTCCCTCTTGAGCCCCCATCCCACCCCTCTAGGTCACCAGAGAGCAGCAAGCTGAGCTCCCTGAGCTATAGAGCAGCTTCCCACTAGCTAGCTATTTCACACATGGTGGTGTATGTATGCCAGTGCTACTCTCCCAATTCCATCCCACCCTCCCCTAATCCCCCCTCCCATATGTTGGATATTAATGCACAAAGTTTTTATTGATGTGGGGCACAATCAACAAAATTATAGATCACTGCTTTGGCATCTTGTCAGATGACAGGAAAAAAAAAAAAAAAAACCAAAAACCCAGGGAAATGGATGTAAGAAAATCAGCAAGAGGTACTGACATATCAAATTTTAGTTTATATTCAGAATACCAAAGGAATTTTTATATATGATTAAAATAAAAACTAATCTGAAAGTCTCTATTGGAAAGTTCTCTGAAATTATCATTTCAAGTCATTTCAATTCTTCATCATATGGTGGTAATTTGGTATTAAGCAAATTTCCATTCTGTGTTGCACCACAGAAGAGGGTCACACCTTATATACTGTGTACCAAAAATACATTCTTGGAGAATAATAACATTACAGTTCTTTCTTCACTCATGTCCCTGACTGCTAGCCAGGCATTGGCAAGCTTTACTGATTCAGCGGGTACCGCAGACGCTGTCTGGGCCAGCGTCCGACTTCTTTTCTCTGCTTGCCCTGGAAAAAGACAGTGGTATCCCTGTAGTCTGTGATCTGTCTCTTCAAATGTTCGCCTGACCTCATTATCCAGAGCACTCTATAAAGGTAGTCTGCTACACAACCCCGAGTCTGTGAAGGAGCAGAAAACTGCCTTGGAAGTGACAAAGCAAAATAGAATGATCTGTCTAGCCAGGCTTGGAAAATACAGTTGCCAGGTTGTTATTGGTCTAAAGAAAACGCCTGAGCAATGTGCTGGCCACCACCGTCTGTTCCTGAAACACTGCTGTGAACACTTTTAAAGAAGCACCAGAAACTGAGAGGAAAGTCTGCTCCTCTGCTAGCATTCCTGCCCACTAGCTGTTCTTCAGGAAGTGCTTTGTACTTTATGAGTGATCACAAACCTCAGAGCATGGCTGCACCCATCTTCCCACATTGCCAGCTAGTTGGCCTATAAAGCACGTGTCTTTTCTTTCAGTAGGGCCACACTGTGGGAAGACTGCTCGGGTAACTTGTGTTCGAATTTCTGGTCTTCCACCTATTGACCTTGGAGAACCACTCGACTTCTCTTATCCTTGGTATTCTTACCTGTAAAATGGAGGTGAGGACCACTGCTGCGTGTGGCTGTTGTGCAGCTGAAATAAGAAAATACATCCAAAAGCAGCACCGTATCTGACACAGAGTAGGTACTCAACAAGTGTTAGATTTCTTTTGTGCAAGTCAGGGGGACAGGATCTGGTGGTTCCTCCTTACTATCCCACAAGCACTATTGTGACATTGTTAATGTTGCTTAACCAATAGACAGTCATGTACACTTCTTGACAGGAAACCATAATTTTTTTTTGAATGGTATTTGAGCTTGGATTCTCTTCAAGGCAGAGCCTGAGACAAGACTAGGGTGCACGTTGCACATATTTATTTGGAAGGTGATTCCAGGGACTAGGAATGAGGGTCTGATGAGAGTTGGGCAGAAAAGGAAGACAGGCCAATTGAAGAGTATGTTATCAAGGTCACTGCTGTGGACAATGGAGGTGGATTCCACCTGGACCTTCTACGAAGCATGCACAATGCCCCGAAGGATGAGACGCACCGTCACTTCTCTGTCAGTCCTGTGTTGCAGTGGTTAGGGTTTGTGTTAGTCCACCACGCTTCCAAGTTATCCATGTCTGCCAGCCTATTTTTAAAAAAATACTGATTTATTTATCAGCTGCAGAGGGTCTTAGTTATAGCACAGGGCATCCTCAATCTTTGTTGTGGCACACAGGGTCTTTAGTTGAGACATATGAACTCTTAGTTGCAGCATGTGGGGTCTACTTCCCTGACCAGGGATTCAATTCAGACCCCTGCATTGGGAGCTTGGAGTCTTAGCCACTGGACCACCAGGGGAGTCCCTCCATCAGCCTATTGAGTACACCCATGGGTGCCTTCCTGGGTGTTCATTAGAAGGACTGATGTTGAAGCTGAAACTCCAATACTTTGGATACCTGATGCAAAGAGCTGACTCATTTGAAAATACCTTGATGCTGGGAAAGATTGAGGGCAGGAGGAGAAGGGGACAACAGAGGATGAGATGGTTGGATGGCATCACTGAATCAATGGACATGGGTTTAGGTGGACTCCGGGAGTTGGTGATGGACAGGGAGGCCTGGCGTGCTGCGGTTCATGGGGTCACAAAGAGTCTGACATGACTGAGCGACTGATTGAACTGAATGGGTGCCTTCCTGTACCAAGGATTACTGGGGAGAACTGAGTCAAGGCCTGTGTGGAATGCCCATCCCAGCCAGGACTGGCTAGATAATTTGTGGGATTCCAGGGCAAAATGAAAAGGCTGGCTTCTTTGTTTAAAAATTATTGAGAATTTCAAGACACCTACAGAAGAGCACTAAACCAAGCCCTTCTAAACGAGATGTCCTGTGCAACTACCTAGGTCCCGTGCCCCATGAACCCTGACCCAATGAGGGACAAAGCCAAGTAAATGTGAGTGGAGGCACCATTGGTGCCAGAGGCAATATGCCAAACTTGAGAGTTTGAACTAAAATTGGTCTAAGCCCATTGTGGTGATCTCATTTCCCTTCTAGAGTGATTAGGTTAAGGATGGTCACGTCCTGGCCAGTAACATGTAAGAGCGTTAAAGCATAACACCAAAGGGTATTGGGTAAAAGGAAGTGAGCAAAGCAAAAGTGTTTCTCTTGCTCTTTCCTCGCTCCCTTCTGCTAGAGATGCTGTCCTGTGAGAATATAGTGCTGGAAGACGCAGCAGCCATCTTGTAGCTCTGAGGACACATTGCAGCTACGCTGAGCACCGGGTCCTTGGAAGACTCTGTTGAGTTTCTGGACCCACTCCGGAACCACTACTTTAGGACTTGCTGCTCAGTAACAATAAACATCCCATGAGTAAAGTCACAGTGGCCAGAAGCATTCCGAACTTCTATAACTCTGAAAAATGTATCTTCTCTTTTTGTCCACACATTTCCCACATTCTCTGAAGCAGAGTAAAGGCTTAACAATAATCTGTAGACTACGCTTTGATCAAGCCAGGGCAGATGAAGAATTAATTAAAGAAGTAAACTGTCACTTGCATTTGAATGGGTAGAGGAAAGACAGCTCTAATTTACTTTCTCTATCTGGATAATCTGCATCTTTTGCCTCTAGCTGCTTTCTAAATTTTACTTGCTGGGAAGAGTGATAAGAAAGGACATGACAGTTGACTTCTCCATGCCCTCACTGGTGGGAATTTAACCACTATGGATCTTCTTTTCTAGGGTCAAGCTGTTTAAACTTTCTAGAGAACACTGCTGTATCTGCCTGCCCTGAATTCCCTTCATCTGGTAGTGAATTCCGTGTTATCTTAGAGAACTGTCCAGACTCTTAGCCTGTATTCTTGCTACCACTTTAGAATCAAGGTACCTGACCCTCCTATGACCAAGGTCTGGGCAACTAACCCAGAGGCCAGTTGGACTTTCTCTCCAGGAAAGCTGACTCCTAAGGCAGTGCCCTGAACAGATTAATTCTTGCTGTCTAAATGTTGAGTGATCCAGGGTCCCTGTCCTTGCTGAAGCTTATCCTTAGAGTCTGTGAGCTAGCCTATATTTTTTTTCTCTCTTTACTTTCTTTTTTTTTTTTTGCCTGTTACCTGCAATTTCTACGGCACATCACCAAAGAATCAAAGACCCAAACTTCAAACCCAGAATTTAGAGGAAATGGAAACCCTAAATGTAGATAACATTATCCAGCAGTGAAATATGTATAAGTGAAATCCCTTCCTTTTACATATTCTCTCACATTAACTGAAAATCTATTTAGCAGCCTAATTGCAAAACTGGCTTCAATTATCTATCTTTCCATGTATTCATGTAATTCTGCAATGTGACTTGGTCACTCCTCCCACTAAAAGATGGAGTCTGTTTCCCCATTATTGACTATGGAATGGATTGGCTTTGTGATTTGCTTTGGACAACAGAATGTGGTCAAAGCAGTGAAGCGTCTGTTCAAAGGTTAGGCCTCAAACGGCTATGCTTGCTTCTGATCGACCTCCTGTGGCCCTGTGACTGCCATGAGAACAAGCCCAGGCTAACCTCCTGTAGGATGTGAGGCCCCATGGAGCAGAACTGATGGATTCCAGCCAGGCCCATCTTAGACCAGAACGCCACTGACACTCAGCCTATGAATAAGCCAGTCCAAAAATCAGAAAAGCTGCCTACACGTCTACAAATGCATGAGTGAGTCCATCCGCAACCGGAAGAACCATTCAGATGATTAACAACCCCCTGAGCAAAAATAAATGGTCATTGTTTTAACCCACTGAGTTTTCAGAGAGTTTTTATACAGTAATAGCTAATTGATACCACCTATAAATAAAGCCTAAGGCACTGCACTGGTATTTAACCAATTATTATGTGCTTAATAAGTACCTAGCACTGTGCTCACACATTAGTGCTTATTGAGATTCTCATGGTAATCCCATCGGTTTATTTATTTATTTGTTTGCTTATTTGTTTTAAAAATAATGAGGCCCCTCTCTACCTAGAGAGGCAAATATTTAGATAGTATGAGAACTATACTATCAAATGTTAATTAGGAAATTTATCTGGCAACAGAATTTTTTTTTTAAATTGGGCATTAGCACAGTCCATCACTTTGCCAAAATCAGAAGGAGATTCTGTTTTAACAAGGTGTTGTGAGTGATAACTGTGGATCTTGGGCCGTGATTATTCCTACCATCTTTCTCCCTTCTTTATTTAGCACATATCTGAAAAATTGAATTGAATATTTAATCTGCCAAGGGCAAGACTTATGGTTCTAGTGAAGACTGGAGTAACTTCAGGTTTGTGAGCCAAACCACAGTGGTACAGATTCAGAAAGCTTGAGTCAGCTCTGTGATCACTTTTGGAAAATTCTAAAACTGTCTATCCATGTAGAGCCAACGTATAACAAGGGGATTTGGTAGAAACAACTAGGTTTCAATGAAGCAATTCATTTCATGGACTAGAAGGACAGATTTCAGTAATGGGTGTGTTTGATTTTCTCAGGCTTTGAAATAAATTTTTGAAAAGCTGTGTTTTAATCTGGTGCCTAAAGCCAGTAGTTGTAGAGGACAGTGGTTCATTTAAATAGATGAAAAGTAGAAATATATTTAACACAGTCCCATGATTTTTACTATACAAGGTATTTTCTAACAAAATGGAATTTTGAAATCACTGCTGCTGCTGCTACTGCTAAGTTGCTTCAGTCGTGTCCGACTGTGCGACCCCATGGACTGCAGCCCACCAGGCTCCTCCGTCCATGGGATTCTCCAGGCAAGAGTACTGGAGTGGGGTGCCATTGTCTTCTCCGGTTTCCAGGTTAGCAGGTCTAAATGTTCACTCCACCTGATCAACACCAGTCTTTCCATGTTTTGTTTTCTTCCATATTTAGAAACAATTAAGCAAAACTCAAGGCTTCTCAGTGTAGCCTTAAGAAACTCAAATTACTTAGCCCTCCCAGCAAAGTTCAGGTTTCAAAATAGGATCATTAAGGGAGGAGAAGCTAAATCTCTTCCAAATCCAATTACAATTTTACCTGATTATTGATCTCAGATTCCAAATGTTAAAGACATAGTTCACTCTCACTTCTTGCAACTGGTTTTGTGTCACCCTTTAAGCTTCAGAGCAAACATAAGGATGCCAAGAGTCCTGGACATTTTGATTCTCTGTGTTTGTTGTCTTAGACTGCCTTGCTATATTTCATTTGCAAGCTTTTGATGAAGCAAAGTTTTGATCTTGATTTATGTGTCCTTAGCACTTTTTATCAAGATTGGAAAGGGAAGAGAAAAAAAAAATAACTTCCTAGTTTTTCTCTGGAGGAATATAATTTCTTACAAGTATTTCTAAATGGGTCAAACGCATTTTATAAATCCATTTCATTTCCAAATGCTATCTTTTGAGAAGATGTAAAATAGAAAGAGAGAAGAGAATATTCTTGGTTCTCCATCCCTTAGAAGCTTCTAGTTCTTGAGACATTTATTTCAATGTAATCTATTCATAAATGTGCTTTTATTGTTTAGTATCAATGAATACTGGAAGGAGGAACTCCCCAGTGAGGATATCCTCAAAATCCTCAAGGAAACAAATTTAGATGGGAATAAAATCCACGAAACAAGAGAAAGTTTGAAACTAGGACATGCTAGAACTAGGATCAACTAGGAATGTTAAAATGCAAATATAGTATGGAGATAAAAATTGAATAGATGAGCTTCATATCAGCTTCCTTACTGCTGAAGAATGAATGGGTAAACTGGAAGGTCAAACTAAGTTTATCTCCCAGAATGAAGTTCAAAAAGATAAAGAGAATGAAAAGTTAAAGAAAAGTTCAGAGAGAACACATCTATATATTTAGTACAGTGTCAGAAGCAGAGAATAGAAGAAATAGTGAAAAGATAACATTGAAGAGATACTAGGAAGAACAACCCAAAGCTAAAGGGGAAGAAATGAGCTCTCAAATAGAAAATTCCTATCAAGTGTATGCTACTGCTAAGTCGCTTCAGTCGTGTCCCACTCTGTGTGACCCCATAGACGGCAGCCCACCAGGCTCCCCCATCCCTGGGATTCTCCAGGCAAGAACACTGGAGTGGGTTGCCATTTCTTTCTCCAGTGCATGAAAGTGAAAAGTGAAAGTGAAGTCACTCAGTTGTGTCCGACTCTCAGCGACCCCATGGACTGCAGCCTACCAGGCTCCTCCATCTATGGGATTTCCCAGGCAAGAGTACTGGAGTGGGGTGCCATAGGATAATAATAATAACACACACCTGTAGGCATATCATGTAAAATTCCAGAGCATCAGAGATAAAGTGAACATTCTAAAAGCTATCAGAGGGAAAAGACATAATAATACAAGAAAGGAATGGCAATGAAATTATCAACAACACTGGAGATCATCAGTCAATATGCTAAAGGAAAATAATTTTGGACTCAGAATTCTATATCTAGCCAAGTGGAAAGACAAAATAGATATTTTAACACATACAAATATTTGAAAAATTTACTATCCAAAGACTCTCACTGAAAAAACTACACTAGGGTGTACTCTTGCAAGAAAAAAAAAAAAAGTGAATCTAAAGGAAGGGTGCAAAAAGTCACAGTGAGCAAATAAATCAACAAAAAATATAGTAGTGAATCAAAATGCCAGGAGCAATATCAATAACCTCAGATATGCAGATGACACCACCCTTATGGCAGAAAGTGAAGAGGAACTAAAAAGCCTCTTGATGAAAGTGAAAGAGGAGAATGAAAAAGTTGGCTTCAAGCTCAACATTCAGAAAACGAAGATCACGGCATCTGGTCCCATCACTTCATGGGAAATAGATGGGGAAACAGTGGAAACAGTGTCAGACTTTATTTTTTGGGGCTCCAAGATCACTGCAGATGGTGATTGCAGCCATGAAATTAAAAGATGCTTACTCTTTGGAAGGAAAGTTATGACCAACCTAGATAGCATATTCAAAAGCAGAGACATTACTTTGGCAACAAAGGTCCGTTTAGTCAAGGCTATGGTTTTTCCTGTGGTCATGTATGAATGTGAGAGTTGGACTGTGAAGAAGGCTGAGCGCCGAAGAATTGATGCTTTTGAACTGTGGTGTTGGAGAAGACTCTTGAGAGTCCCTTGGACTGCAAGGAGATCCAACCAGTCCATTGTGAAGGAGGTCAGCCCTGGGATTTCTTTGGAAGGACTGATGCTAAAGCTGAAACTCCAGTACTTTGGCCACCTCATGCGAAGAGTTGACTCATTGGAAAACTCTGATGCTGGGAGGGATTGGGGGCAGGAGGAGAAGGGGACGACAGAGGATGAGATGGCTGGATGGCATCACCGACTTGATGGACGTGAGCTTGAGTGAACTCTGGGAGTTGGTGATGGACAGGGAGGCCTGGCATGCTGCGATTCATGGGGTCACAGAGTCGGACACGACTGAGTGACTGAACTGAACTGAAATCAAAATGAATAATGTTTTAAAAATTATGTGTTTAAAAACAAGCTGGGACCAAAATTTCAGAGAGTAGTAACATGGAAGTTGGGAAGAATAGTGTTCAGTTCAGTTCAGTCGCTCAGTCGTGTCCGACTCTTTGCGACCCCATGAATCGCAGCATGCCAGGCCTCCCTGTCCACCACCAACTCCTGGAGTTCACTCAAACTCACATCCATCGAGTCGGTGATGCCATCCAGCCATCTCATCCTCTGTCATCCCTTTCTCCTCCTGCCCCCAATCCCTCCCAGCATCAGAGTCTTTTCCAATGAGTCAACTCTCCGCATGAAGTGGCCAAAGTATTGGACTTTCAGCTTTAGCATCAATCCTTCCAAGGAACACCCAAAGAATAGTGTAGAGAGAAATAAAAGTAAGTCAAGTGTCTTTTTTTGTTTGGAGAATAGAGATTTTGATTAAATTATGTGTTTAAATAAAGTAACCACTTACATGCACACATGCATACACATATATAAAACAGTAGAAGTGGGAAATGTGGAAAAAAGCAAATGCAGTCAACACAATAAAAGATAGGACTAGAGAAGAAGAAATGGAAAAAAAAAGGAGAGTCAAGAGAAAAAGACTTTGCCTTAGTGACATTGTCTGAACTCCTGGAATCAGCCTTGCCTGACTCTCGATCACTCCTGGACCTCTTACTTACTTGAGTCATTCAGTCACCCTTTTGGCTAAAATTAGATTAGATGTGTTTCTACCACGTGAATTCATCCCAAAGCATCTTAATTAATTCAGCCTTCATATTCATCACCCGTATTTTTGCTTCACTTGCCTTCCTTTTCATGCTGAATTAAATGCTCACACTTTACCACAGTGTGTTAAAATTTATTTCTGAAAACTTACAAGATATAAATAATGGAAAAAAAAAATCACCCATTGCCAGATTCCTCATTTCTCTGGCTTTTCAGTATTTCGACTTTGCCATTCCCTAGCCCTGCAGAGAGATGCCATCTATTTTTCCGTCTCAGAGTCTGGGACACATGATCTTCTGTTGGAAAAGGATTTAAAAAAAAAAAAATCAACTTCTTCCACCAAAATTACGCAAAAATGAAACACAAGTTATGCCATTTATACAGTATTTTCATACTCAGTTTGACCTGAGATGATAACTTGGGGACAATTAAATAGCCATAAAATAAATCAACCTCAGAGAGCCGATTTCCCAGGTCTAATGTTCCTCAGAGTTCCAAGTAGAGTTTCTAATCAGTTTTATTCACATAGGAAAGTACTTCCAGTCATATTTTTCTTCCTGCTGCACTCACAGGCCAGGATTTTCTCCTGACTGTGTGCAAAATAAAAAATACCCCTTACTGGATCACTCTTTCTCTGTTTATAGAGAACCTGAAAGGGAAAGTGTTAGTTGCTCAGCGGTGTCCAACTCTTTACGACTCCATGGACTGTAGCCCACCAGGCTCCTCTGTCCATGGAATTCTCCAGGCAAGATACTGGAGTGGGTAACCATTCCCATCTCTAGGGGATCTTCCTGACCCAGGGATTGAACCCAGGTCTCCTGCACTGCAGGCAGATTTTTTACCGTCTGAGCTACCAGGGAAGCCCCTTGTGTATGAATTTATCACACTTTGTCTATCAGCTGTTAGATATATTTAGGTTGTTTCCACTTTGGGGCTATTATGAATAATGCTTCTATGAACATTCACGTATAAGTTTTGTGCAGACATACCATTCCAACTTTCAAGATGCTTTTTGAGAAACTTCCAAACTGTTCTCCAAAATTACCATACCGTCTTATAATCCTACCATAATGTGAGTTTCAATTTCTGCACATCCTCACCTATACTTGCTATTGTCTTTTTTATTATAGCCACTTAGTGTCCGTTGTGGAGAAGGCAATGGCAACCCACTCCAGTGTTCTTGCCTGGAGAATCCCAGGGACGGGGGAGCCTGGTGGGCTGCTGTCTATGGGGTCCCATAGAGTCGGACACGACTGAAGTGACTTAGCAGTGTTTGTTAAGAGGTATTTCATTGTGGTTTTGATCTATACTACCTAATGACATGTGCTGTTGAGCATATTTCCGTGAACAATCAGACTAAAAGTAGTGTAGGCTCAGAAACAACTGGAGCCAGGGTCACAAATGCAGCCAAGACCCCCTCTCTCTTTCCTTATCACCTGCTCTGCTTTTCCTGGCAGGTGAGCTGAGTGTTTGTCTCTTTCATCAGAGACAAACTTCTTCCACATGGCTCCTGTAAGTTCCTGCCATCAGACAGGGCCTGACTCCTTTTGTCAGGAAGCTCTGATTCATCTGCCTTGGGTCAGACACTCAGGACTAGATCAGTTAATAGTGAGCAGGAAATCAACACAAGACAAAAACATGGCAGCTCCCAAAGGAATCACACAACTGAAAAAGGACGCGTGGTTCTCAAGAATGCCTGTGTGTGTGCTCAGTTGCTTCAGTCGTGTCCAACTCTTGGAAACGCCATGGACTGTAGCCCACCAGGCTCCTCTGTCCATCGGATTTCCCAAGCAAGAATACTGGAGTGGGTTGCCTTTTCCTTCTCCAGAGTATCTTCTTGACCTAGGGATCAAACCCAGGTCTCCTGCACTGGCAGGTAGATTCTTTACCACTGAGACACAAATAGGGAAATGTTATTTCCAATAGAAAGAGGAGAAACTGATAATACAAAATACTATTTGTCCATGTCACTACTGACTTGGAAGAGCAAAAGGTACTAGATTTTTAGTCTCTAAACGTTTTATAATGGCCTTTGGTCAAAAGCCTTAAATTTTTTCCTCACCTGAACTATTGCCAAATATAAAGGAATGTATAGTTATACTCTTACTGTATATTAGTGACATTCTTGATGTTGGTTGTCTACTTAAACAGCAATATTCTGGGGCCAATGTAACGTTATAACACAGCTTTTGAAGGAAATGCGATTGCAATAAATGACAGCGCTGTTTTGTTTGTATCGCAACTTTCATTGACCTCACCAAAAAGGATTCTGACGAAATGAACTCACGGGTTACAGTCAGGCAGCCCGCAGGCCTGACTTCACTTTATAACATTTATTGTTTGACTCACACGACAATTTTTTTTTAAGGTGAATTAGTCTCCTACACTAAAAAATCCGGAAACTTCACACAGAAATCTGAATTTTTAGCTTCTCTTGGAAAATGAAAGGCACTTCCCTTCCACTCCCATTCCTCTGCATGCATGTGGTTTGTAACCACTGATTCAATTTTTTTTCCATCTCTAGTCATCAATTGTCTCTGAGGAAGCATATATCAAGTTTCTAAGTCATAGTTACTCATGGCCTTGCTGACCTATAAGGTGATAGGACATAAATGAGGGTTTTGCTTCACAGCTGAATGAAACAAAAATCTCTTACATAGGTATTTAAAGCTTGTGATCATTTTAGTTTCAGGCTCTTGTATTACAAGAAGGAAAATTATAGAGACAACATAAATTCTCTTCACAAAATCAGGAGTCTTTGTGTTAATTCTTGGTCTTCTCTCAAAACAGACAACTCCTAGTTTTAATTACTCACTACTAGTACTCTTGCCTGGAAAATCCCATGGACGGAGGAGCCTGGTGGGCTGCAGTCCATGGGGTCACGAAGAGTCAGACACGACTGAGCAACTTCACTTTCACTTTTGACTTTCATGCATTGGAGAAGGAAATAGCAACCCACTCCAGTGTTCTTGCCTGGAGAATCCCAGGGACGGGGGAGCCTGGTGGGCTGCCATCTATGGGGTCGCCCAGAGTCGGACAGGACTGAAGTGACTTAGCAGCAGCAGCAGCAGCAGAGGATTATATTTATCTAATACTATTCTGTATTTTCATTATCAATTGTCATAAACCATCTTTAGTAAATAAAATAAATGTATAGTTATAATAATATAAATATAATTAACAATACTGTATTTCATATTTGAATGTTGCTATGAGGGTATATCTTTAAACTTCTCATCAAAAGAAAAAAGGTTTTGTTAACTATGTAAGGTGATGGATGTTAAACTAAACTGTGGTGATCATTTTGCAGTATATACAAATGTGGAATCATATGTTGTACAACTGAAATCAATAAAATGTCATATGTCAATTATATCTCACAAATTTAAAAAAAAATCTTTTTAGCTTGAAGTACTCTAAACAATTCTGGTTCTAATCTAAGGCCATCTGGTTGTCATCTTACTCTAATTGATGGCAGGAAGTTTATAATCTTGCCCTTTACCTTAGTCAACCCAATGAAAGATGGCACTCTGTGTTATTAGTATTTCAATTCAGTGTCTTAAGACTCAAGAGGCTAAGGTATTGGGCCGTCTTATCCACTGACTGCCTGAGGTAGACCATGGGCTATGCTACCCAGATCCCTCTGAGGAACGAGTAGTTTATTCCCTCAGATGTTG
Organism: Bos indicus x Bos taurus; assembly: GCF_003369695.1. NCBI lineage: Eukaryota > Metazoa > Chordata > Mammalia > Artiodactyla > Bovidae > Bos > Bos indicus x Bos taurus. The sequence goes on from NC_040101.1 coordinate 42,126,080, forward strand.
GGCGTGCTGCTGGAAGATGTATTCAGCTGTCAACCCTATTGAAACTGCCTTCCTCACAGTCATGTCTTCTCCCAGGGCAGTCGACATCTGACGAATTCTTGCTTGAGATATAAAATCCTGCCCCTCTTTTCCCATTGTGGGATATCTAAAGGACCATTCCAGCCCCAAGACTCCCAAGGCCTCCAATGAAAGTTCAGCTTCTGTTTAATCTTGCTTCTCTGTGTCTTTCCACAGGCGTTGACCTCAAGCTCCCTTTAGGAACCGTTTGCACCCTAATCTCCAGCTTGGAGCTGGCTTTGCGGAAGCCATCTTGTGAAACTGTTAGGAAGAGGCTGGCTATGAATGAGGGTAGTGCTTCAGAGAGGAAGCGAAGAAACTAGGAAGGCTGAAGCACAGGATTCCTATATGGGAGACGAGGCAAAATAGCAAGAGGGGCAAGTGTCTGAAAGCCCAGCAGGAAAGACTCCATTGATTCTCAACCAGAGCTCCCAGAGAGCAGAAACCAAGCAGTCCTGGTAATCCTTCTCCTGTTTCCTATTAAAGTACTCATGAGCACAAAGAAGATGAAAGTCCAACTGGCATTACCAACTAGGAGTGCTCCCCAGCTATCTGCCAGATGTCAGGAAGGACGTTTTCGTAGCAAAGCCTGGAATGAGAAGCTAGGGGGATGCACCTTAGAGGGGTTCTAAGTAGGGAAAAGTGAGAAGGTGAATACAGGCAGAACTACAGACTGCTAGAGATGACTGCCCCCATGAGGGCAGAGAACTCAATCCTGAAGGTCAGACGTCCTCTCTTGTAAGGACCAGGGGATCTGTCCTTTAGAGTGAATGGATTTAGAATAAAAAGAAACCCGCAGGCTAACAAAGATGGGCTAGGTGGCTTGCCCATCCAGTCCTCCAATCTGAGATGCAAACAGAGGATTCTAACACTCACCGTTGCCCCATGATTACAGGCATTCACCAGAGCTGAATATAGTTCTCCCTTTTCAAGGATAAACAATATTTAAAATGTGGTAGGGGAAGCCCATGAAACATTATATAACATAAATGATAGAGAATTTGGCCCTTGAGGTTTTCAGAATAACATGTGTTTGGAAAATATTTCTATAGGAGAGCTAATTGATTTTAAGAAACCATCAGCTTTGCACTCTGAATAAGATTAAGGAAAATATGGATGTTTGAAATAAAAGATGAACTATGAAATAGTTATAACAAACTGATTTTTTTAAAGGAGCTAGTTGAGATGGAATCAGAAATCAAAAACTGTATCAGATGGAACTATTGTTAAAAAAAAAAAAGTTAAAATATAATCACATAATTAGTCACACACCGACAGAGAAGAAAACTGAAGCAGTGATTTGGAGAATTAGCTTGAGAAGAAGGAAGCAATAGAAAAAATATAGGGAAGTAACCTATTTTTTTCTGAGTAGTGTGATTTTCATCTGTTTATTTGTTCATTGTTTTCATCTTCTTTCTACCTAAAAAATCCACTGACTGGAAATTCAGAATTTATTCTCACTGTGCTCTCACCCCCTTGATTTTATAAATATCAATCAAATGTCACTCTGTGGCATCTGTTTCCCTCACCATGCACGAAAGAGAATGTTGAACTGTTATCTTCAGAATGGCCAATCAGCAGTGCCACCCCCCTGGATATCTATTATCTTAACTCTGTGGTTCTCAGAACACTGGGAGGGAGTGTTCTCAAGGTTACTCAACATTAAAAAAAAGGAAAATGGAAATGCTGAGAGTGAAAATGTGATAAATAGGTAGGGCAGAGACTAGATAATAATTCCAGATAAAAATTATTCCTTTTGCTTATGGCAGAAAAAACCATAAGCAATAAATTAACAGAAACAGATTATGAAAAATTAATTAATTAACAGAAAACTTTGCTGATATGAAGATGTGTCACAGTGCATGGAATTCAAGAGCCCATCATATACCCAAACAAGAAAGGTAAGAAAAAAGTGAACACCTAGACATGTCCTATTAAAATTTTTAGTTTCAAAAAATTTTGAAGTGTGCTACATATAGGAGAAAGACATGATGTACAAGAAAAACTGTAAGCGTAAAATGAGAGGTATTCCTTACCTCTCATGTAGAGATGAAATCATAGACAGGAAGGAGGGCTGTAGAAAGAACAAGGGAGTCAAAGTTTGAACTATTATAGTAATTGCTTGTCACAGCAAGTCCTGGATCCAGGACTGGAGTCACACTCGCTATCTCTGGTAGTTTCTCAGGCTCCTTTGAGCTGCTCATCCTTTCCCTCTGCTCTGCCAAGAATGAATGACCTTTCACCAATGCTGTGGTCAGCTAGTACACGTTGTATCTTCACAATCAGGTTCAGTAAGGACCAGGCCACCATCAGGTTGACCATCCTGAACTCATCCGTCATCACCCCTTTGATGCACCTGATCTGTTGGATCATCTGTAGTGAGTTTTGTTTTCAGACTGTGGCCATAAACAATCACACTAGTTTGCTATTGCTGCTATAACAAATTAGCACACACTTGGTGGCTTAAAACAACTCAACTTTATTATTTTACAGTTTTGTGGATGCTGGAAGTCTGAGATGGGTTTCACTGGGATAAATCAAGGTGTCAGGAGGTCTGAAGTCTCTTTCGAGGGCTCTATATGAGAATCTGTTTGCCTGTTCTTTCCAGCTTCTCAAGGCTGCCCGCATCCCTTGGAACATGGCCCCCTTTCGTCTTCAAAACTAACTAACAGCAGTTGGCTGAGTTCTCATTACACTGCATCGCTCTGACCTTCCCTTCTGCCTTCTTCTTCTACATTTAAGAACTCTTGTGATTATATTGGGCCCACCTGAATAATCCAGGGTATACTCTCTTTCTTAAGGTCAATTTGTTAATAACCTCAGCTCTATCTGCTACCTTAATTCCCCCTTGCCATATGACCTAATGGCTTTTAGGAATTAAAACATAGCCATCTTTGGAGTTCCACTGTTCTTTCTACTACAACAGGCTTCTCTGGTTTTGCTTCTGGCTACCTTAACTATGTGGCTTCCCAGATGGCTCAGTGGTAAAGAAACTGCCTGCCAATGCACGAGATGTGGGAGACCTGGGTTTGATCCCTGGGTCAGGAAGATCCCCTGGAGGAGGAAATGGCAACGCACTCCAGTATTCTTGCCTGAAAAATCCCATTGACAGAGGACAGGCCACAGTGGCAAAGAGTTGGACACGACTCAGTGACTGAGCACACACACCTTAACTATGCATTAGCACTTCCAGAGAAGATTGGTGATATAAAAAAGGTAAATGTTAACACTCATTAATAAGAGTTTGATGAAGGAGGGGGCAACACATGGCTAAAATATGGAACTAAGATTAAATCAGATAAAACATGTGAAATCCTCTACCCCATACTTGACCCAGAACCTTTTGATTAAGTGGAATCTGAAGTTGATACCCCAGTTCCTTTCAAAGCATGGCTCCTAGAGTTTGGTCCTTCATCCACTTTTACACAGGAGTCATTATTTCACAAAATTCTCGCTACCATCTTTCTCTTCTCCTCCCCATCATCCCGAAAATATTTTTTTATTTCTCCTTTGGATACATTCAGCATGGAAAGGCTGCCATGGACACTGTGTTTGCTTTATCACTGTGGACCAAGAGTCTGTAATCTTGATCATCACTCTTCTGGATTTTCTTTTGTGCTTCTCTGGTGGCTCAGATGGTAAAGAATCTGTCTGCAATATGGGAGCCCCAGGTTCAATCCTTGGGTTGGGAAGATCCCCTGGAGAAGGGAATGGCAATCCACTCCAGTATGCTTGCCTGGAAAATTCCATGGACAAAGGAGCCTGGTGGGCTACAGTCCATTGGGTTTCACAGTCAGACACGACTGAGCGACTAACACACACAGCAATGTATCAAAGTGGTTGTCTCTCTGTGGTCCTGCCAATAAAATGTTGTCAAACTTTCGCACTTTTGTCATCTCATAGATGAGAAGTGATACCAACATAGTTATAATTTTCACGTCTCTTATTTTGAATAAGCTTGACCATCTTATCATATTAAGGGTCATGGAAAATACATTTTAATTTCAATGTATTTGTTGCTTGTAGTATTTTCTCACTTTTTAAAGTTGGAGAGAACGGGATGGGTATGATTAGGTATGAAACCAGTTTATATTGAGCCAAAGGTAATGGCCAATATGTTTCTTAGAGAAAGATCTATGAAGCTTTACTTGAAATATTGCATGGAGGAAACTGTATTCATCAGATTTTAACATGAATTCATATAGTGAATTTCCTTACAGTATCTTGCCCTCACCAGAGTGCTCTTCTTTAGCTATGTATCAGATGCACACACAGAATTTTGTTTTGAAAAAGAAAAGAAATAGATGCTTTGACCCACTCATGGACATTTAGACCCGGAGACTCTGGAGTCCTGGTAGGTTATGTTTTTGTTTTTAGTTTTCTGGAGGTATTTTTTGTTTGTTTCTTTGAACTGAGAAGATGATTCTGGGCAGAAGAATGTACTTGTTCAATAGTTATTTATTGGGTGTCTTCCAACTACCAGGGAATGAACTGGCTGGCAGATACAAGGACCACAACCGTGATAAAATCAGACACAGCCTCTGTCCTCAGAGACTGGAAAAATATACACCAAAGATATTGAATAGATTCACATGAAGTGTCATCAGTGCTCTGAAAGGACAGGGGGTTGAGATAGAGTAACCGGAAGGAATGCTTCTGGACAGTACGGTCAGGGACGGTCTACCTGACGAGGGAACACTCAAGCTGATTTGCAGAAGCAAAATGGGCTTTGGGGCCGTGTACCTAAACTTTTAAGGGCTACCGGAAACACCCGAACAGAATTCACATAAAGTCCTTCGCTCAGTGCCTGGTTCATAGTAAATGCCAGCTGCTATGATGATGATGCAAATGATTTTCTGTTCAGCCAGATTTTCTTCCTCTAAGGTCCATTCCTGACTGTTAGTTGCTCAGTTGTGTCCAACTGTATGATCCCATGGCCTGTAGGCTGCCAGGCTCAGCTGTCCATGGAATTCTCCAGGCCAATATACTGGAGTGGGTAGCCATTCCCTTCTCCAGGGGATCTTCCTGACCCAGGGTTCGAATCCAGGTCTCCTGCACTGCAGGCAGATTCTTTACTATCTGAGCCACTGACTAAACTGCTGCATTAAACCTTCCTTAGTGAATGCAGCCCACACACAAGTTTGCTCACCAGATGTTTACGGGACCTCTACTGTTTGTCAGGTACCACACTCAACTCTGGGGATACACTGGTCAGGTCCACTCAGCCTTCACAGAACATATGTTACAGTAGTAAACTACATTTCTCAATTTTCTTTTCTTTTCCAGACTCAATAGGATTGCACACTCCTGGAGGGCACTGGACTTATCCTTTTTTTAATCCCTCCCCACAGTTCCTGACATAAGCTAAGTGTTTTGTAAAGTGCTAGACTCAGTGACCTTTTAGCTGGTCCAGTGTGCATCATCCTCTCAGTAGCCAAGGACTCTGAGACCTGTCAGTGCTACTAGGAGAAAGAAGAGAATAAATGTAAAGTCTGACACATGAAGGCCAAAAAACTATCTTTATACCTTGAAAAAAGGCCAACATCTCTACCACTACAGACTGCTGAAAAGTTTGAAGTTATATGGTACCAAAACTCAGATCCTGCTGGCATGGCCTTTAAACAAGTGATTGTTATAAATGTGTTGGTTTTGTTACTGTTGTTAACCAACTTAAAAAAAATTTTTTTTTTCTTAAGAGAATATGTTCATCGATCCTGGGGAAGTTTCTGGATTCCTAATATGAACTAAAACCCTCCCTCCACGTTGCCCACTATTACCCCACCACCCCACCACGTGTATGTGTATCTACATCTACGTATAGTGTAACGTATTTACACACTATGTGGAGTCTACAATTTTATTCCAAATCTCCTATTTCCTCCAAGTCAGTGCTTTCCAGCATAATCATGCAAATGATTTTCTGCTCAGCCAGATGTTCTTCCTCTAAGGTCCATTCCTGACTGTTAGTTGCTCAGTTGTGTCCAACTTTTTATGACCCCATGGCCTGTAGGCTGCCAGGCTCATCTGTCCTTTATGCCAATAACTTATTGAGTTACAGTTCATTTATTATGAGTTTGTTGTTACTACTGTTGAACACTAAGTCACGTCCGACTCTTTGCCATCCCACAGACTGCAGCACACCAGGCTCCTCTGTCCTTCACTGTCTTCCACAGTTTGCTTAATTCATGTCCATTGAGTTGGTAATGCTATCTAACCATCCTATCCTCTATCACCCCCTTCTCCTCCTGCCTTCAATCTTTCCCAGCATCAGGGCTCTTCACATCAGGTGGCCAAAGTACTGGAGCTTCAGCCTCAGCAACAGTCCTTCAGATGAATATTCAGGGTTGATTTCCTTTAGGATTGCCTGGTTTGATCTTGTAGTCCAAGGAATTCTCAAGAGTCTTCTTCAGCACCACAATTCAAAAGCATCTATTCTTCAATTATGAGTTTAATATTAAATAATACAGGATGCCCCTTTGGGTGTGAATTTCAAATAAACCACATATAATTATTTAGTGTAAGTGTATCCATGCAGTATTTGGAATATGTGTATTAATCACACTTAGTTGTATCTGATTTTTTGTGACCCCATGGACTGTAGCCTGCCAGGCTCCTCTGTCCATGGAATTCTCCAGGCAAGAAAACTGGAATGGCTTGCCATTTCCTTCTCCAGGGGAATCTTCCTGACCCAGGGATCAAACCCTGGTCTCCCGCATTCCAGGCAGATTCTTTATCAGCTGAGCCACCAGGGAAGCCCATTTGGAACATAGTTATATTAAAAAAATTATCTGTTTTTGTATGAAATTCTAATTTCACTTGGTGCCCTGTATTTTTATTCACCAGATCAGGCAATCCTACTTGTTATAGGTCTTTACCTATGCTGTTTCTCATAACCCCTTAAAAAATTATGCAAAGTAAGAATGCTAATTTTACAAATAAGGTACCTGATATTTAGAAAGAGAGAGTAATATTAACATCCTCAAGATCATACTGGCATGTGGTAGAATCAGGATGTGAAGCTAAGTGTGTTCAAACATGAAGGCCCTGTTTTCATACTTCTCAAGAAAACCAGTAATTGTCACAACCGTTTTGTCCAGAGCTGAATCAAACTCGAGTTTTATAATGTGAGATTAAGGGACATGCTTTTGCAGTTCCCAAAACACAGCTCTTCACTGTGCTGAGACTTGGCACCATCGGCCCCTTCTCACCATGTGAGTGCTGCTCAGGCTTCATGACTCAGCTCAGAGGTTACCTCACTGAGGAAGCTTCTTTGGTCATCAGAGCTGATCATTCTATGGATCTTCTCGGCACTTGTGCAGTACACTGCAATAATCTTCTTAAGGCTCTGTCTCCCTCAGAAGGCCATGAGTTTCCTGAGGTGGGCACCATGTCGTTTTTCCAGTGCCCAGCATGGAAGTAGAGCTTCAGTAAATGCCCAAAGGCTGAAGCCCAAATCCTGGGCATCCAATTTATATAAATTCTGCCTAAAGCACATATGAGATTACTGACTTGTTAGACAATGGATCTCCTGACTGTTTTTGAAAAATGACATCAGAAAATGGAGATTAGAAACTAACTTAACTGAATAATGTGAATCCTTATAGAGGCACATTTATTCCCTCCATAAGTTGTAAATGATTCCATTTGAATTGTTATAGTCCAACAGCTAAATGTATGTTCATAATACAGTCTACTAAATTTCTACATTTTAAGTATCTTATGAGATATATTGATAGTAATTAGACATGTCCATCAACCATTTCTCAAGACTTTAATATCTTAGTTTTCTAAGGGTGTTTTTTTCAACAACAAAAATAAATATAGCATTAGTGTAATAATAAAAGAAACTAACCTAACTGCTGCTGCTGCTGCTACTAAGTCACTTCAGTCGTGTCCGACTCTGTGTGACCCCATAGACGGCAGCCCACCAGGCTCCTCTGTCCCTGGGATTCTCCAGGCAAGAATACGGGAGTGGGGTGCCATTTTCTCCAATGCATGCATGCATGGTAAGTTGCTTCAGTCGTGTCCAACTCTGTGTGACCCCAAGGACAGCAGCCCACCAGGCTCCCCTGTTGATAGGATTCCCAGGCAAGAATACTGGAGTGGGTTGCCATTTCCTTCTCCAACCTATCTAGATATAGACAAGAAAACCGTATCTATTACTTTACTATTTAACTTGAGAAGAACCTTATCAATTACACTTTTTTTTAATGATCCTATTTTGCTGTCACCTTTGACATAGTTTTAAGCTGTTTTGTTGCACAATTATCTTGAATGGAACATCTAAGAATGAATCAGCTTTAGTTAACACTCATAAATATCTGAAAAAGCAGGAGGGAGGAGTAAAGCAAAGATTAGTCTCATTCCTAGCTTGACAAGGTTCAAATTCGTCATTTAAAAAAGCCAATTTTGTGTGAAAAATGAAGTCGTTTTACATGCTAAAGATACATGTGCTTGGCATATAAGGATGTTATTTCTTAATATATTCCCTTGAATATATTCCAGATACTTTTTAAAAAGGTCTTTTAATTGCGGTGAATATGGGGCTTCTTTATGTCATTCCTCCTTTGCGGACAGACTCAGTGATTTCCAAAGGCTCCCAATTACATTATTGAAAAGAAATACAGTACTCTTGTCCCTTGGCTGACCTGCTCGTCATCTCAAACTGAAACACATATTTAGTGCCAACAAAGTGCTACTTCATTGAGAACAGAAATACATCCATTCCCTCTGGTTTTGAGTTGGCCTAATATGTCCAGGTTCTGTAGCTCTTTTTCTGAAATATTCCAGACAAGAATAATGATGGGTTGATGCCCTTTCCAAAATGATATGTAAATACTATAAAAGGCATCTATTTATACTAGTCAATAAGTGTTTTAGGAATGATAGACAAATTCAAATTTAGATAATTTCTGTTAAGACAAATAATGACCAGATCCAAATGGCAACTCTTCTTTGGCAGAAGCCCATTCGGGAAAACCTTGAATTTATTCTTTTATGCTGAGGAAGTGACTGATGCAACCTAGGGTGTGACTTCATGTACTGGACACAGCTTTATGTCACAAGGAATTCTGTCTAATGGTGGAATCCCAAACATCAACCACATAGTCTAAGCAGCATCTTGGGAGCCGAAGTGAACTCCTCCTAGGTCGACGGAGGTGAGCACACTGCTGGCTCTTCCTCTGTACACGTGGGGGAAGGAGAGAGACGCAGGTAACAGGTAAGAACACTGACTGCGGAGTCAGACTGCTGGAATTTGTCTCCCAGATCTAAGGCTTCCTGACCTTGGACAAGTTTGCTCTGAGCCTCGTTTCTTCCAACTATAAAAGAGAAAATGATAACAGTTATCTACCTCATAGATTACTGTGAGGATCAGTGAGACAGGTGGATGATTCAGCTCAAGGCCCAGCAAGGTAAGTACACAATCTGTTCGTGCTTTCCTGCCTGTCAGAATGATGGAAATCAGTGGAACAGTCCACTGGCACGCAGGTAGACAACGTTTCAGCTTCTGACCACAACTTCCTCTGGATTGATTTCCATGAATAGTGTAAATCATATTTGAAAGGAGCAGAGATTACAAAAAGGAAGAGATGGCAGGGACTCAGGATTTTAAATGCCTCTATTCTTTCTGTTCTTTCCCCTTGGCCTCCTTTCCACCTTAGTTTCTTGAAGGAAACAAAAACAGACGCACAAAAAACAGGTCAGGAAAATACATGTTAAAAGACTTTGGCCTAAATCCCTATACAGACGAGAGGAAGCTGAGCTGGCCTTTGGGGAAGATCTGTTTCACGTGGCAGAGGCAGGCCTAGGGCCTAAAAGCAAAGGAGCTCCTTGCAACCCTTTCCTCCCTAAGCCCACACCCAGGATTCTCTGGATCTGACTGCGCTAACAGCGTGGAAAGGCGGATTGGGAAGAACGAGAAAGTCAGCAGAGAAGCAACACACTCAAGAGACCACGCATCCCTCACCTGGTGCTCACCTGGTCCAGGCTTTCTCAGCAGGTGAGTGTGAGCCCCAGGATTCCTGGCCTAGATAAATACTCACTGAAGAGAGAGAAAAAGTCAGATGTTATTTGCTCAGTCGTGTCTGACTTTTTGTGATCCTATGGACTACAGCCCGCCAGGCGCCTCTATCTTTTGGATTTCCCAGGCAAGAATACTGGAGTGGGTTGCCATTTCCTTCTCCAGGGGATCTTCCAGACCGAGGGACTGAACCTGGGTCTCCTGCATTGCAGGCAGATTCCTTACTGTCTGAACCACCAGGGAAACCCTCAGAAGACAGAGCCGAGAGCAATCACCACAGCTGGCTCAGAACTTTAACTTGTTCTATTCTCCTCATTTGTAAGCTCCTATTATGTGCTGGGCACTTATTCCAGATGCTGAAACCCATGCATCCCAGTTTAGAAGTCAATGATAACCAAAAAGAGCATTCAAGCCCTAGACCCTGTGCACCTCAAACTTGCCCTTTTCCTCAGAACTTGACTCCTTCCCTTCATGTTAATGATTTTGCCCTCTACCTTGCAGCTTCCTGAGGACCGGGTGTGAAAGAGGGGAAGAGAGGGACCAGAAGACAGGTTTGAGGTTCCAGAGCTGGCAAATAACAGAGGATATCAAGAGAGGAGATATGTTTTTGATTGCTTTTCCTAGTTTAACTTTCATCAGCATCAAGGTCAAAAGCAGTGGTCCTGCTGACCCCAGTGGGTTCTGTTCTCCCAAAGCCTCTTTAGATTTTAACTCAAGACACAAAGTCTCAGGCCTTCCCTCTCAGTTCCAAGTTATTACAAACCTCACATTTCTGTCACTGGACTGTCCTTTGGCTCCAAATAGAAAATTAAGTTTTGATCTTGACTGGGCTTGCACCAGACCAGAAGAGATTCAGGTAGATAGTCTGTACTTGTTTGCTTTAGGAAATGATTTGCCTGCTTGACATCCCAAGCAGGAAGGTTTTCATATAAGAGTAGCTGAGACCAATAATAATCCACTCAAGTGTCATGAGCTGAAGTGAGACCAGGTTCTAGAAACAAGAAAAAGATGCTCCACCAGACACTTCCTTTCCAGACCAGTCCCAGTCATCAGCTATACTATGTTGGTCCCCAAATGGAGCTGCAGAATCCATGGAAAGCTCAGGACAGACTCCACTAAATCATCATAGAGCCTGGTTTTTTTTGAGCTGCTCCTTAAGATTCCTATTCATTTATCCCCATGATCTATAAAAAATAAATTGACTTACATTAACATGCTTATATTTTAGCTTGGGGAAATTGAAATTCCACTAACCAGGACACTTTGTATTTGAAAACAAAGAACAGAATTCAAAGAGGGTAAATATCCTCCAGACTTCATGATGTAAGTGTTTTCTTGTTTTCTATCATGAACATACTCTCTCTGGAACTCTCTTCATTTCCCAGGTGAAAATAAAAAGGTGTAATGTGAAGAAGCTAAGTGACCCTCTTCAAGTCACATAGCTTGTCATTGCAGAGGTCACGCTAGACTGCAGGACTGGACTTCTGTCTAGGGCTTTTGTTTTGTTCTCAAACACATGACAACCTTTCTATTGTACATAGACCAAAAATATTATAAATGAGATGGGAAATTATTTACTGGTTAAAACAAAGGATTTCAAAAGATGGAAAAAACAAACTGTGGTACAGCCATTTCTAGGAGACATGGCCTAGGAGGAAGCGCAGGCTGCAGCAGGTCAGGGACCAGGGGACAGTGGATCCAGGAGTCAGGAAGACAGTGCCTGTGCTTACGAATGGCTTGATGATATAGGAGATCCCCAAATATCATTATGAGACATGGATTTGGGCTGGGTATCTAGACTACAGCAACTGCAAAACCACTAAACAGAGGTAAGGATAGAAAGATTGAAAAAAGGAAAAAGAGGAAAAGAAGAAAAAGACATAAATAAACACAACTTCTACGCTAAAACCAAAGACATTTCAAATGAAAAGAAATCTAATTTAGAAAAGAAAAACAAACAATAAAATCAATAACAAGAACATGAATTCATCCTGGATAAACAATTTTATGTTACAGGATGACAAAAACTTTAAAATAGATATTTAGAATGCCCAAAGAGACAAACTGAAGGTTAACTTTCATTTTAAAAGAACAACAAAAGATGAAACAAAAAGAAATAAAACAGGTGAATACGAAAACTAACCACTTAGAAGTACTGGGAATTATTTCTAAGTAGTCTTGAAGTTTTTAAAAAGTAGTAATAAAATTAAAAAACTGAAAACAAAAAGACCTCACCATATAGGGTAAACTCTAGGCTAGACACTAGAACGGAAATTAGAAAGCAGCGAGAGGCAAAGGGTTGAAAAATATATAAAAAGGCTGTGAAGAGACCTGGAGGATCAGTGTACAGGTGAATAGATTGAAAGGGTCCAACATACATCTAACAGGAGGTTCAGAAGAGGAACTCATTATTTCTCGTAGCTCTTCCATAAATGCCCAGAAAGGGAGGAAGAGCCTCTCTCCCTCATTTGGCCAAGCCAGGTATATACTACCTGCACGTATCCATTCAATCAGGTTGGCAACGTGCTGTCAGTTTTTGCCCACCCCAAATGCATGCAAATGTTGCCAGAGGGCAGGATGCACTGTAACCCAGACCTCTGGAGACATTTCTGATCCATTTAATACCACCTCCTCAAGCATCCTATAAATGCAACACTAAAGCTGGAAATTTTCCCCTACAATTTGGTTTTAAACCTGACCGCTAATGCTACTAATTCAGCAGAGGAATATTCCCACTTAGTTGTTTTCAGCTCTTAAGGATCTCACCTCAATTATTTCCGATTCCTAGTGGTCTATGTTTTAGTTATGTCCTAAAACACAGGCCATTTAGTTAAGACCCCACCTCTGGGGTCTCAATTCTCCTGCAAAATAATAGTCCTCACCTTTGAATGGGGGAGCCTACAGCTCTGCACTTTAATCATGTAAAATGCAGCCATTTCAATACGTTCTTCCTGTGGTTATTTTGATGTAATGGCCCGGGGGGGGGGGGGGGGGGCAGAACATGCTGTCCAGACATCCCTCCCTAAAGGCAGTGCCTTTAGTCTTATTTAGTTTCCTGCTGAGCTGTAATTCCTTTTCTGTGCTAGTACTTACAGCCCATAACAAAGCCATGTAACAACCAAGTGTTTGCTCATTTTTTTTTTTCCACTTTTGATTTCCCACCATTTTCGTTAATATATCTAGCTATTTGCCCTTTGGAGCCTTGTCCTCGCGTCCCTGTACTCACGCAATGCCTGGCGTTCCATAAACCTAGCCAGGTCACCCTCTGTGGAAGTAGCTTGCCAGCCTGGGATTTTCCCTGTGAATAATGGGCTTTCCCCTAGCATGGCCCCTTTATTCATTCCTGCATTGTTTCCAGTTTACTGCCTGGCTTGCCAATTATTGGAGGATGGAAGGAACGCAGTGTCCACCAAACAGAAGGCATCTTGAGAACAAAATGCCAGGCAGGCAGCTCTGTGTAGTCAATGAGTCATTTGACTTTACCTGTAGGGTAACTTACAGGGTGGGAAGGGATCAGGTGGATAATCCAGAGACATTCACAGCTGTACTCTGCATTATCAGGAGACCACTGGGATAATTTTATAGTTAACCTAGGATATGAGGTAGGTACTTGGAAACAGGACAAGCATTCCCAAGTCAAGATTCATGAATGGGAAACTAATCTCCTGGGCACCAGGAATTTATCAGCGAAGGTTTGCATCATTGCTTGGGGACTAACAGAGAATAGAGGCCACCTGGTCCTGTTCATTATTAAACAATACCTATTAACTATCTGATACAAAGCCCTTAATGACAGAGAAGTGGTTCACTGTACAGTATAGTACTGGGTAGGGTCAGCGGAGGGAGAAACAGTAAGGGCCCAAGATGGCATCAGTTATGCTAACAACCACAGAGGGATTAAGTTTTATCTTCAGATCCTCAGATTGGGAAATATTTTGGGGCAATATTTGTATGTAATAAGATTCTCGGTTCAGTTCAGCTCAGTCGCTCAGTCGTGTCCGACTCTTTGCGACCCCATGAACTGCAGCATGTCAGACCTCCCTGTGCATCACCAACTCCCAGAGTTCACCCAAACCCACGTCCATCGAGTCGGTGATGCCATCCAGCCATCTCATCCTCTGTCATCCCCTTCTCCTCCTGTCACCAATCCCTCCCAGCATCAGAGTCTTTTCCAATGAGTCAACTCTTCGCATGAGGTGGCCAAAGTACTGGACTTTCAGCTTTAGTATCATTCCTTCCAAAGAACACCCAGGACTGATCTCCTTTAGGATGGACTGGTTGGATCTCCTTGCAGCCCATGGGACTCTCAAGAGTCTTCTCCAACACCACACTTCAAAAGCATCAATTCTTCGGTGCTCAGCCTTCTTCACAGTCCAACTCTCACATCCATACATGACCACTGGAAAAACCACAGCCTTGACTAGATGCACCTTTGTTGGCAAAGTAATGTCCCTGCTTTTTATATGCAGTCTAGGTTGGTCATAACTTTCCTTCCAAGGAGCAAGCATCTTTTAATTTCATGGTTGCAATCACCATCTGCAGTGATTTTAGAGCCCCCCAAAATAAAGTCTGACACTGTTTCCACTGTTTCCCCATCTATTTCCCATGAAGTGCTGGGACCAGATGCCATGATCTTCGTTTTCTGAATGTTGAGCTTGAAGCCTACTTTTTCACTCCCCTCTTTCACTTTCATCAAGAGGCTCTTTAGTTCCTCTTCACTTTCTGCCATAAGGGTGGTGTCATCTGCATATCTGAGGTTATTGATATTTCTCCCGGCAATCTTGATTCCAGCTTGTGTTTCTTCCAGTCCAGCGTTTCTCGTGATGTACTCTGCATAGAAGTTAAATAAGCAGGGTGACAATATACAGCCTTGACGTACTCCTTTTCCTATTTGGAACCAGTCTGTTGGTCCATGTCCAGTTCTAACTGTTGCTTCCTGATCTGCCAGGGTCCAGCCCCGGCTGATCCAGGGTATTCAAAGGAGAGACGGCATCGGCGATTTATTTAAATATTAATTAGAGATATAAAGACTAATAGCATGAGGATAGCTCAGTAGGAAAATTCAGTGGATAAAAGAGGCTGAGTAGCTTGGTTTACGCGGAAAATCAATATAACCTGTGACACCAGGTTAGCTCTGACCACGGAGGCCACAGGCGCCCTCTCGAATAGCGGAAGGTGCCCCACCTTAGACACCTTCTCGAGTGGGTCTTAGAAGCCCAGGCAAATAAATGGTTGCAGAGGACCTTCACGTTCCAGATGGAAACATCAGCCGGAATATGAAAAGAAAGAATGACATGGGGAGACCAAGCTTTGGTGAGCAAGGCCAGTAGCTTTATTTTCAACAGGGGCTTTTATACCCTAAGTTGCACATAGAGGATAATAAGGGATGTGAAATCATACAAAGTCAGCAGTCTTTGATCCTTATCGAAACCAGGGTTTCTTTCCTGCAAATTTATCGTATACAAATGGTTTAGGTGATTTACATCATCTTCTGGCCAGAAGGCCTATTAACATTTTATGACTCTTGACAAAGGTTTGTCAACTGTAAGACTTATTTTTTCTAAGAGTAATTATTTTAAGGTTTGGCGCCATCCTCCGGAGGTGTTAGATAAAGTTGCATTCCTATAGGGCAGAGGTGCAGTGGGTTTACAACAAAGGAAAGAATTTATTACCTTAAGGGTCTAAAGCTGCTAACACCAAGGCCACTACTTATTTTTTCTACATACCAACTATATTAATTAATACACACTCAATGATACAATACAGGGGATGTGGAAACTTGGCAGCAAGCATTGGCTCATCAATGAAATCCTTTACTAGTTTTATTCTGACAGTTTCTAACTCTCTGAGAGGCTCTAAGCTATTTGAATATCTTAAGCTTCCCGTGCCTCTTGAGACTGAGAGACTGTAAACAATCGTATGCATAGCTGTAGGAGTCCGGGTAAACTTGTCAGGCGAGTTAGAGAGCTATCCGAGGGGTTTAGATTTAAACACTCCTAATGCCCAGGAACTTATTAACTGGAGCTGTAAATTAACTCTTTATCAGAGAGAGCGAGATGGTGGTGGGGGACAGCCCCCAATCAAGTCAGAGGTGAGAGCACAAAGCAATAAAGTAGGCAGACTCTGGTTTTTTGGGGGTAGATGCTCGAGAATATCCAGGGGGACTCCTGAGGCTCGATCCTGCCTTTGCGTATGCCGAGCCTCCTTCCTCATGACCTTTGCCCTGAGTGGAGTGCCTCTCGCCGGCTCCCGGCACTGATCTGCATATAGGTTTCTCAAGAGGCAGGTCAGGTGGTCTGGTATTCCCATCTCTTGAAGAATTTTCCACAGTTTATTGTGATCCACACAGTCAAAGGCTGTGGCATAGTCAATAAAGCAGAAATAGATGTTTTTCTGAAACTCTCTTGTTTTTTCGATGATCCAGCTGATGTTGGCAATTTGATCTCTGGTTCCTCTGCCTTTTCTAAAACCGGCTTGAACATCTGGAAGTTCACGGTTCATGTATTGCTGAAGTCTGGCTTGGAGAATTTTGAGCATTACTTTACTAGCGTGTGAGATGAGAGCTATTGTGTGGTAGTTTGAGCATTCTTTGGCATTGCCTTTCTTTGGGATTGGAATGAAAACTGATCTTTTCCTGTCCTGTGGCCACTGCTGAGTTTTCCAAATTTGCTGGCATATTGAGTGCAGCACTTTCACAGCATCATCTTTGAGGATATGAAATAGCTCAACTGGAATTCCATCACCTCCACTAGCTTTGTTCATAGTGATGCTTTCTAAGGCCCAATTGACTTCACATTCCAGAATGTCTGGCTCTAGGTGAGTGATCACACCATCGTGATTATCTGGGTCGTGAAGCTCTTTTTTGTACAGTTGTTCTATGTATTCTTGCCACGTCTTCTTAACATCTTCTGCTTCTGTTAGGTCCACACCATTTCTGTTCTTTATCGAGCCCATCTTTGCATGAAATGTTCCCTTGGTATCTCTAATTTTCTTGAAGAGATCTCCAGTCTTTCCCATCCTGTTGTTTTCCTCTATTTCTTTGCATTGATCGCTGAAGAAGGCTTTCTTATCTCTTCTTGCTATTCCTTAACTCTGCATTCAGATGCTTATATCTTTCCTTTTGTCCTTTACAAGATTCTACTGACATACAACTGGTCATGTGGTGTTTGCTGTAAAACACATTGTTATTGCAATGATGGTCATTACATGATGAAGTGGGGCAGAGGCCATAAACATGGCATGACACTCGTGCAACTTGCAGCAAAGCCTTGCCTTTGTCATTCCCTAGCATTCCTCATCATGGATTTCGGCCAAAGCATCTGCCAGCTACCACTGTTCAACGTGTGCTCAATGAGCTTGGCTTTATGGACTCCAGGGATGAGTCAAGGGCATGAGGCTAAGGAACTGCTTTAAAGCAGTGGAAAGGAAAATAAGTACACAATATAATTGTAGTTACCATTATCCTGTAATTCATACAATTTAGAATCTCCAATAAGGTCTGAATGTGTTATCCTTGGAAATGCTACAAATGCAATTCTAAGGGATGGATTGTAATACAGCTACTAACCTGCCCCACCCTCCTGATTAACTCAGAAAGCCTTGTATACCAGGTGCATGGTACAGTGAGCTGAGCCTGGAGATATAAATTGATTTGTCCTGGAAATGGTTACATACAAAGCTCTGCTTAGACTTTTGTCTTCTTTCCATTTCCTGCTAAGCATACAACTTTTTTGACCTAAGCAATTATAGCTAATGGCTACAGAGAAGGACAGAGGGTGGCAGCATCTTCAAAAGCACTTTTCCCCCCAGTGGTGGGCAGTGTCAACAGACTGAAGTGGTTTACAATCAGTTGCATTACTTAAAACAATCTGCATGCCAAAGTGCCCCAAATGAATGAAGTCAAAATTCCACTGTTACCACTGATACAGCATTTGAATCGAGCATAAAGTGTAAAACAAAACAGTACTTTCATCTTCCATTTCAATTCCCTCATCTGCAAAACAGGCTTCATACTATGAACTTCATAGTCTATAATGAAGATTAAATGGAGTAACAGGTAAAGTACTTCTATACAGTACTTGGCAGGTGTAGATATTCCCTGTACTCAAGGGCAATTGTTATTTCACACAAATGATTTATTTTATAGATAACCAGTTAACATCAAGTACATGGCTGAGTATTGAGAATTACAATGATTTTTCTCTTAAGACTAGCTTTACACATTCTGTTTGGGCGAATACAAACAAATGCATATACCTATACTGTAAAACTGTGTTAGTCACTCAGTTGTGTCTGACACTTAGTGACCCCATGGGCTGTAGCCCACCAGGCTCCTCTGTCCATGGACTTCTCCAGACAAGAATACTGGAGTGGGTTACCATTTCCTTCTCTACGGGATCTTACCAACCCAGGGATTGAAGCTGGGTCTCCCGTACTGCAAGCAGATTCTTTAACATCTGAGCCACCAGGGGAGCCTATCAATAGTAGTCCTTTTTAAATATTTAGTAACCAAAGAGCTTTTAGACCTGTCTTTAAAAAAAAAAGTGTTTTGAAGCTCATGCAGGCCCATAGGGTAGAGAACTGTCTTCTAGTCATAATCGGTTTTTTTTAAGAGCTAGGCCTAGACTTGAAAAGGAAGTTCTATTTAACTGCCTACCTCCAGCAGTGACTGAGGCAAAAACTAGTAACATGGTTTGAAGAAGTCCCATAACGCTCTACTCCATTTCCCTTCCTAGAAAGACCTGAAGCATTGCAACCAGATCCAAGTGGATTTAGAATCCCAGCTACTTCTGATTTCCTATCTACATCTGGGAGCTTCACCCATTGTTTTTCTCGGCAAGGAAAATGCAGGTTGTTTCTCATTTCTTCAGACTTCTGCCCAAGGAGTTCAGTATTTCTCCTCAGACTCTTCTCAGTTATCTAGTACAGTAGCAATTCAAGCTGTGAAACGCAACTGTAGTTTCCCACCATGGACAGAACTTAGGAGGCTACACAACTCTACCTAAAATAGTCAAATTAGGAAACCAGGCCCTCAGCAAGTCTCCATGATGCAAAGAGTGACAGATAATTTCAAGGAGTAATGCTGCAGACGGAAGGAAAAAAAGCACTTTTTTGTCTTCCAAAGACTAGTCTAAGCTTCTCAGGAAAGCAAGGAAAAGAAAAACACTTATAAGAAAAAGAAACTAAGGGCTGCTCAAAGGAAGAGAAACTATAGCTAGAGCATGATTGATGTTCTTCCTATCTCCAATTAGGCATGTTTGTTATCAGCAGAACTCTCTCATCTGTGTGTATTCCAAGATATGGTTCACAAGTATACATTTTTATAATTTACATCAAAGCTGGGATTTTTTTTCCAGGATAAGATTGTTCACTGAAAAAGTTTCTAAAAGCACCCAAATTATTAACGTTCAGAACCGATATTGGTAGAATGAACTCTAATGAAAAAAAACAATCAATAAATCCCAACTTAATTCTCCATATTGTTTGTTGTTGTTTAGTTGCTAAGTCATGTTTGACTCTTTTGCAACCCCACAGACTAGCCTGCCAGGCTCTTCTATTCATAGGATTTCCCAGGGAAGAACGCTAGAGTGGGTTGTCATTTCCTTCTCCAGGGGATCTTCCCGAACCGGGGATTGCACCCATGTCTCCTTACGTTGGCAGGCAGATTCTTTACCACTGGGAACCCCAATTTTCACATTAGCTACTTCATAAATGATGTAAAATATGTTAGCAAAATGTTCTCATTATATACTAGGAGTACTATTAAACGTTGAAGGCTATCATTCTAATGAATAATTATTTGTTCTGCCAGCGCAACAACAAACAAGTGTGAGCATAAACTGCTTGGGTCTAAAGAATGGCTCAGCATCTGGGAATAGTACAGGGATGGTGTTAAACTGAGGCCAGTTTTAGAAATAATACATTTAAGAATCCTTCTATCTTAAAGTGTATTACTCCAGTAATGATAAAATGAAGTTTGAACGTTCGTTAACTGCCTCCTAATCTGCCAGGTATGAAGCCCAAACTGCAATTCTTTTAACTAGAATAATATGACATCTTTTTTCCTGCTGTGGAATTTTCTCAAAAATACTCATTCCTTCTTTTTCTTCTCTCTCTCCTCACACACATACACATACACCAATAAAAAAATAGCTTAATAGACTGATGTGAAGGTGCTTAAGGGCAGGTTAAGCTGATAGGTGAGTGGAAGGAAATGCTTAAGTAAGTGACAGAAGAATAGAGAACTCAGTGATCTGTGATTCTATGAGAGTTAAGAGACTGGGTAAGTTCAGGAGAAGAGCTAGATAAAAGGCAAATTACATTGTAATGCAAATATTTATTTTCAGTTTACATTTGGCAGAATAGTCCAGATTCCAAGGATCATTAATGAACTGTATGAAATACCACCTTAAAGAAATACATTCCAAAAATTTATACTTACAAATTCTGGTTTGGTTGTATGTAACTCCCAGATATTTAAGGTCATGTATCAATTCTGCAGTTTACAAAAGGAAAGCACTCAAAGATATAAAATTTGATTTTTGCCTGAAAAAACTGAAGCTCCTTTTCCTTTACAAGTTGAACTCTGCTTTCAGTGTTAAAATTAAGATCAAGATTATATACAAAGACAGTTTCAAGTGCAGGGTTATGTGCTGGAGAGCAGAAACTTCAAAATGATAAAATGACTATAAAAAAAGAGTAAAGACAAACGCACTGCACACATCAAGTTGTAGACTATGAACAGAAAATGACGAATGTTCATAGGCTATTTATTAATTGACCAAAATCTCAGAACCGATAGTGATTACATTTTGGTTTAACTGAGTAAAGTGGTCACCTATCATGAATGAATTCTTGTTGGCCAAAGGTTATTTTTCAGCATTCAACTTTTTATATATCCTATCCTAGATAAGACCTTTTGCTCTTATCATAAGATTATTCAGTTTCGGGTACTTACTAAGTGAGAATAATAGCACCAGAATAATGTCACAGCCTCTGTAACATTAACGAAAATGGACTACACTCACCCTCTATCCTGAAATAGTTTACATACCAAAAACTACAATGATAACTATATGGTTCTACTTAACAATAAATTATAAATTAAACAATTTCTATAAAACTTCAATAGTCTACGAAAACTTCATGAATCAAATTATTTAATGTTCCAGACATCAAGTAAATTTGTTGTAAGGTCTTAAGATAACGCCCTTGAAAGAAAAACTACGTTTATTCAACTTTAACATGCTCACAGTCTGAGTTTAGTGTTTGTACATAAAAAGTACATGACTCATGAACTGATATTGTTGATTTGTGATAAATGATCAAAAAGTCTTGAAAAACAAATACAGCAATTAAATCAATTATTCAAGAATGATACGCACAATGAAGTCCTTTTTATAGAAAAGTTTAAATTCCCACAATACTATAAAATTTCAGAGTCAAGCATGCAGTAGAATGGTGAATACTGAACTTCATATGTTGGTGGTTACCTATAGGCAGGCAGTGAGGGAAAAGCATCAGGAAGACATACAAAAGTCTTCAATTCTTCTTATTTGATCTAAACCAAATGATACAATGTTAATTTTGCTAAAACAGTATGATGGGCATGAATGCTCATTATACTGTTCTCTTGTCTGCCTTAGACAAATTCCTAAAAAAAATGATTAAAATCAGACCTTTGTAGGAATAATCAGCAGTGTATTGATGCATCAGTAGTATTTATCAGCTAATCATCTATTCTGTGAACATCACTCAGTTGAAGATCAATGGCGCCGAAGAATTGATGCTTTTGAACCGTGGTGTTGGAGAAGACTCTTGAGAGTCCCTTGGACTGCAAGGAGATCCAACCAGTCCATTCTGAAGGAGATCAGCCCCGGGATTTCTTTGGAAGGAATGATGCTAAAGCTGAAACTCCAGTACTTAGGCCATCTCGTGCGAAGGGTTGACTCATTGGAAAAGACTCTGATGCTGGGAGGGATTGGGGGCAGGAGAAGGGGACGCCAGAGGATGAGATGGCTGGATGGCATCACTGACTCGATGGACTTGAGTCTCAGTGAACTCCGGGAGTTGGTGATGGACAGGGAGGCCTGGCGTGCTGCGATTCATGGGGTTGCAAAGAGTCGGACACGACTGAGTGACTGATCTGATCTGATCTGCAGATCAATGATCTATGCATCTTCTTTTATAATTTTAATATACAGTTGTAACACTTTAGATTTTGAACAAAATGGATTTCCATTCTTAATAAGTGAAAACCTAAGAAATTTTTTATTCTTTAATTGGAGGAAAATTGCTTTACAATGTTGTGTTGGTTTCTGCCATACAACAATGCAATTCAGCCATAATTTCATATAAATATATTTACTTTCTTCTTGAGCCTTCCTCGCCAGAAATTTTTATTGGAAGAAAATGTCCTTATATTGCCTGATTCGTCAAAGCTGCCTGAAATGCTATCCTCTTATCGTCAATTACTGATTGTGTAATTAAAAGACACTTACTCCTTAGAAGGAAAGTTATGACCAACCTAGACAGCATATTAAAAAGCAGAGACATTACTTTGCCAACCAAGGTCCGTTCAGTCAAGGCTATGGTTTTTCCAGTGGTCATGTATGGATGTGAGAGTTGGACCATAAAGAAAGCTGAGTGCAGAAGAACTGATGCTTTTGAACTGTGGTGTTGGAGAAGACTCTTGAGAATCCCTTGGACTGCAAGGAGATCCAACCAGTCCATCCTAAAGGAGATCAGTCCTGGGTGTTTATTGGAAGGAATGATGCTAAAGCTGAAACTCCAATACTTTGGCCACCTGATGCAAAGAGCTGACTCATTTGAAAAGACCCTGATGCTGGGAAAGATTGAGGGCAAGAGGAGAAGGGGATGACAGAGGATGAGATGAGATGGTTGTATGACATCACCGACTCGATGGACATGAGTTTGGGTGGACTCCGGGAGTTGGTGATGGACAGGGAGGCCTGGCATGCTGCGGTTCATGGGGTCACAAAAAGTTGGACACAATTGAGCGAATGACCTGAACTGAATTGATTGTGTATCAATATGGAAAGCAGAAAAAAACTTGGTAGTAAAGTTATAAGAATTATGTTTATTATTATAGAAACTACTTTTATGATATTTGATAGAACTCACAACTATTGCTTTGAAAGGGGTTCATATCTGTGAAAGGTCTTCCCTTGTGGCTCAGATGGTAAAGAATCTGCCTGTAATGTAGGAGGAGCCAGGTTCAATCCCTGGGTCGGGAAAATCCCTGGAGAAGGGAATGGCAACGCACCCCAGTATTCTTGCCTGGAGAATCCCATGGACAGAGGAGCCTGGTGGGCTACAGTCCATGAGGTCACAAAGAGTCAGACACGACTGAGTGACTAAGCAGCAGCATATGTGAAACTGAAAGCCCACCAGTATGAAGTCAGTCTTTACAAAAATAAAGAACAAAAAAGAAATTAAACCCTCAAAAGCTGTATCTCACATAACAGTAAAATATACAAATACAAGCAAAGTGACAATTTTTTAAAACACATAAAGCAATGGATTTAAGTTTGATTCTATTCTTCTGTCTTGTTGCTAATGGTCCTCTTTGCTCTTCCAGTTATATATGTGAAACAGGTATGATAATAATTAAATAACGGCCTTTCAAGACTTACTAAGAGGTTAAAGGGAATTACTGAAATCGTGTTCAAATACTTTATAAATACTCTTAACAAAGACATTTTATTATACTTTTGTCTTCCTTCAGTGAAGGTGTTCTTTTAAATCATACTGTTTCTTAATATTGTTTCAAATTCTCAACTAGAGATGTTAATTTCTTCCAAAGTGATACTCCCAGTGAATCATAATAGCTCTGATTAAGAAGAAAATACTAGAACTGTGCTACCTGAGGAAAAAAGAAAGAATGGCAGCACAGCTGGTAAAGTTCCTAGACTTAGTCCAGTCGCGTTATGGATTGTCCAAATGACAAAATATTTCGTTACTCCAAAACTTCTGTGTATCATTTTGAAATCATGTTCTATCTCAGTGTGAGACTTCTTACGTAAGTAGGAAGAATTTAATTTCTGTAAATGTATGTAGTACCAGTTATCTCCGAACAGATTTCCCATGAGAGCTGCTTCAGTGAAAGATCATTTCTTACATATCCATGTCCAGACTCAAAAAGAAACATTCTTCTTTGAAAAAACAGAAATATCCAAGAAATGTTAAAGCTTTCTGTACCCAGGGACTGCCCACCTATTCCAAGCATGGAATCACTCCCTGGAGACTGCTGATGAATTAAAAATGTTTGGCAGTTACTCATAGCTCATCAGACGTGTTCACCTTTGGTAGTTCACATTCTTCACTGGTATGACAACTCTGAAGGATGTCCTTATAGTGGTTCTTCAGATCTTCATACAAAGAAACAGTTTCTTGTGAGTGAGCCAATGGTAACACTTTTTCATTCAGTAACATCTGCACTCGGAATTCTTCTTTAGGAGTCTTAGCATTTTTACAATGGTAAAGCACAAATATCAGGTTTGAAGCATAGGGTACAATGTGACCACTTCGGAACTTCCGATGCATTTGCTCCTTGTAATTGTAGGCTGTTAGGGGTTCCTTGTCTTTGAAGTAGCCCATGAGAGAAAGCAGTGGAAGAAGGGTCTCTGCATGGCCAAACTGGAGGATGACTGGAGAGGAAACTGGTTGAGAACTTAAAAGAGAAATAAAGAAAAAGATACATATAAAACATTTTCTACATACACAGCAATTTAACATAATAACCACACTTAGAATTAACACACAACTTTCTCATCTTTTTAAAATCTTTATATAAACAACAGTATGGCTAAATTCTGTGTGGCAGAGAACTGAACTTTATGCACTAAAATTACATTTTAAAATTTTGGATCACTGCATATTGTAAATCTATCTAAAACACATACATTATTCTTTAAGCTTAAAGAGAGCTGAGTCTTTACTGCTTTTGATAAGGGAACTTCAAGTTGATATGGATTTCAAAACTGCATTGCCTTTCTGTGAATGAATCTGAGCACCTGGCCCTTAGTAAATATTGATTACTCTCTGGAGCTCGTCAGAATGAATTTCAAATGTTATTTCATCTTTAGGGAATTAGGACACTATTCAGTAAATTTCTTGGTTAAAACCAAGTCTGAACAGTGAATGGTAATGCATATAATTCTTCAATGTTTTATGAGACCTGACTTGGTCACCAAATGTGAGAGAGTCACAAAAAGGTAAAGACACAACCTATTCTAGCTGATAAACTAGGTCTGTGGTTGGGAATGGAGTTTATACACTGCCAGAAACAATAGCTTTCAACACATGAGCTAGGTCACCTTTTTATTTTCTTTCAAGTTTTCTACGATTTTTCTCTGATAAAGACTTCTTTTAAAAGTAGCAGGAGGGCTTCCTTGGTGGCTCAGTGGTAAAGAATCGACCTGCCAATGCAGGAGACATGGGTTAGATCCCTGATCTGGGCAAGATTCCACGTGCTGCAGAGCAACAAGGTCAGTGCGTCACAACTGACCTGGAGCCCAGAAGCCACAACCACTGAGACCACATGCCACAGCTACTGAAGCCCATGTGCCCGAGGGCCTGCGCTCTGCAACCAGAGAAGCCCCATCAGTGTGAAGCCTTCATACTGCAACTAAAGAAGAGCCCCTACTTGATGCAGCTTGAGAAAAGCCTGGGCAGAAAAGAAGACCTAGCTCAGCCAAAAATACATAAATAAATAATTTTTTAAAAACAGCAGCAAATGACTATTTAGCCTTTTCTCCAACTTTTATAAAAAGACTATGGCTTTTGTTCTCATTATAATTTGTAAGCCTATTCAAACAGAAAATCCAAGGAAGACAGGATATATGTATATGTGAGGCTGAATCACTTTGTTGTATAGCAGAGACTAACACCGTAAAACAACTATACGCAAATAAAAAAAAAAAACTCTATTCAAACACAGTTAACCAAACATCAGGTTACAAATTTTCTGGGAGGACAGCAATATTTGCAGCAGTTTCTGAATCCTCCTGATTCCTCACATAAAAATGGATGCGGCAAATGGATAGCAGATCCAAAACCCAAGGGAAACAGTCACAACTATTTTATTTTTTTCTACCAAATCTTTGAAAGGCCACATGCACTTTACATTTACAGCAATCTCAATTCATACCACCATTTCAGGTGCTGAATAACCACATGTGGCTGGTGGCTACTGTGTGGAAAAGCAGTGGAGTAAACAGACTTACCTACATACTTGGGTTCAAAAGTCAATCAAAGAGAAAATAGGAAAAAAAAAGATAAAAGACAAACAACAAAAACACATATGAAACAAAAAAAAAAAACGTGGCTGGGGATAGGGGACAGACCAACAGGGCTATGTACAAATGATGACTTCAAAGTCCTATTAACTTCACACATACAAGCTACAGAAGAAATTAAATCTAGATTGTTACCCAAATTTAAGTTTTAAACCTAAGATTCCTTAGCTTTATATAAAGTGCAATAAATCCCATTTTCTCTTTTGACTGCCTACTTTCAGTCACATAGTAAAATCAGCTATTTTTGAGAAGAAAGTTGAGAAAAACTGTGCTTTAAAAATCCTTATTGGGAGTTTTATGGGAAATCAAGTTTATATATAATTAGATTCACATAGGAAGCCAAATCAATACAAATAAATGACTGTCTTGTGCCATATGATGCATCTAAATTAAAGAACATATTTTACAATTTCAAGAAGTTTTCAACAGAAAGGAAAAACACAATTTGAAAAATAAGTGCCCTAAATATTATCTTATTACAGATCAATCTCCATTACAAAAGGATGAAATATATTAAAAACAGTATTTTTAAAGGTATGGTTAAATCCATAAATACAATAGTGATAACGAAAGATAAGGGTAACTAGATATTAGAGGGTCAAAACTAACGTAGCCTTCCTCAAAACAATGTGAAAACTAAAATCATCAGCTTACTTAGAGATTAAATGTGCTTGCAGAAAATAGTAAGCAACTTATAATTCTTTGTAGGTTACATATTTTTACAATAATGCCAAATATAAAGGAGAAATGAGCACAATCTCACTCATAATTATTTTCTGCCTACCTTACCCTTTGTGCCTTAGGGTTGTACACACACAGCAGATGCTGTTGCTCCTTCAGAAAAAGAAGTTGGCTGATGTCCCTTGTATTAACACACAAAAAGCACTGGACAAAAATGGATGTGCCCAATTTTCTGCAACATAGTCATTATACTCTATGCCTTGAATTCAATTTGCTGAGTAATGAAGAGTGTATGCAACTACATTTTTATTGTAGCACAGAAGAAAGGGAATATGTCAAAAAAATGACAACTTTTAACTTCAGAGAAGCTGTATCTAGGTCAAATGTTTAAACTCCAATGAATAAGTAATAGCTATCTGGAACACTGTACTGAAGTTGTATGCAGATCCAATGGATACAATTTCCTAAACACTTTTTTCTTTATAGATGAACATCTCTGCCTTGCCAACGAATCTCCCCCTCTTTATCTCTCATTTCCCAGACATAATTAAAATCACTTGGCCCATTTCTAAGACACCTAATTACAAAATACAGCACTAGTTTGTATCAGGATGGTACCTGACTTCTTGTTTTTTGATAGCAATATCACCCCTTGTTGGGTGTATTACAAACAACACAAATTGTACCTATGTGTGTGGGTATGTGTGTATCATATAATCACTTGAAACAAATTACCACTTAAAGAATTATGTGTAAATCATTCCTAAATGTATGTACACAAATCTTTATTGAAAACAGAATAAGAAGGTACTTCATTGGTTTAGTCTGTGTGTTCTGTGTGCTAAGTCGATTCAGTCGTGTCTGACTCTTTGCAATCCCATTGACTATAGCCTGCCAGGCTCCTCTGTCCATGGAATTCTCCAGGCAAGAATAATGGAGTTGCCACGCCCTCCTTCAGGGGATCTTCCCAACCCAGGGATAGAACCCAGGTCTCCTGGATTGCAGGTGGATTCTTCACCATCTGAGGTACCAGGGAAGCCTTGGTTTGGTTTATATCTTTTTTAAAAATGCCAAGGAACAGTATTAAAAATCTGGCTTAGAGAAATTTTATCTCACAGAGAAAGAGCTTTTTTATTTTATAAAAAATAGAAAAGAATGCCTTATGAAACTTTGTAAAATACGCTACTATCAACATGAACATAAACTAAAACTCTAAAGTGGTTTAAAATTCTCTTTAACCACCTCCATATTTTCATACTGTTCATGGGCTTCTCACGGAGAAGGCAACGGCACCCCACTCCAGTACTCTTGCCTGGAAAATCCCATGGATGGAGGAGCCTGGTAGGCTGCGGTCCACGGAGTCGCTAAGAGTCGGACATGACTGAGCAACTTCCCTTTCACTTTTCACTTTCATGCACTGGAGAAGGAAATGGCAACCCACTCCAGTGTTCTTGCCTGGAGAATCCCAGGGACAGGGGAGCCTGGTGGGCTTCCGTCTGTGGGGTCGCACAGAGTCGGACACGACTGAAGCGACTTAGCAGCAGCAGCAGCATGGGGTTCTCAAGGCAAGAATACTTAAGAATACTTGCCATTCCCTTCTCCAGTGGACAACGATTTGTCAGAACTCTCCACCATAGTTTCATTGAGTTAGACAAGGCTGTGGTCCATGTGATCAGATAGGTTAGTTTTCTGTGATTATGGTTTTCATTCTGTCTGCCCTCTGATGGAGGATAAGAGGCTTATGGAAGCTTCCTGATGGGACAGACTGACTGAGGGGGAAACTGGGTCTTGTTCTGATGGGTGGGGCCATGCTCAGTAAATCTTTAATCCAATTTTCTGTTGATGGGCGGGGCTGTGTCGCCTTCCTGTTGTTTGACCTGAGGCCAAACTATGGTGGAGACAATGAAGATAATGGCAACCTTCTTCAAAAGGTACCATGCACCCACTGCTGCACTCAGTGTCCCCAACCCTGCAGCAGGCCACCACCAACCCATGCCTCTGCCAGAGACTCCTGGACACTCATGGGCAAGTCTGGGTCAGCCTCTTGTGGAGCCACTGCTCCTTTCTCTTGGGTCCTGGTGCACACAAGCTTTTGTTTGTGCCCTCCAAGAGTCTGTTTCCCCAGTCCTGCATAAGTTCTGGCGGCTCTATGGTGGGGTTAATGGCAACCTTTTTCAAGAGGGCTTATGCCATACCCAGGACTACTGCATCCAGAGCCCGTGCCACTGTGGCAGTCCACTACTGACCCATACCTGAGGTATGAACTCAAACACACTTCTGGCTCAGGCTCTGTGGGGTTTCTGGGTTCTGGTGCGCACAAGGTTTGTTTGAGCCCTCCAAGCATCTCTGGCAGGTATGGGATTTGATCCTAGACATGATTTCGCCCCTCCTACCATCTTGCTGGGGCTCCTCCTTTGCTCTTGGACGTGGGGTATCTTTCCTTGGTGGGATCCAACATTTGATGCTTTGAATTGATGCTTTTGAATTGCCGTGTTGGAGAAGACTCTTGAGAGTCCCTTGGACTGCAAGGAGATCCAACCAGTCCATCCTAAAGGACATCAGTCCTGGGTATTCATTGGAAGGACTGATGCTGAAGCTGAAACTCCAATACTCTGGCCACCTGATATGAAGAACTGACTCACTGGAAAAGACCCTGATGCTGAGAAAGATTGAAGACAGGAGGAAAAGGGGATGACAGAGGATGAGATGGTTGGATGGCATCACCGACTCAATGGACATGAGTTTGAGTAAACTCCGGGAGTTGGTGATGGACAAGGAAGCCTGGCATGCTGCAGTCCATGGGGTTGCAAAGAGTTGGACATGACTGAGTGACTGAACTGAACTGAACCTCCATATTTTAAACAATTCTAAAACTCTTTCTTCTTGATTTTATTTCAAAATTCAGAGCTCACAAAATTTATAGGTTGGATTTTAAGGGTAAGAAGCAGAATTTAACATTCCTAAATAAGTTACAAGATAAAAAAAAAAAAAGGTTAAGTAATTTTTCCATTAACTCAAAAAGTATTCCCAACAGATAAAAGCTCAGCATATAAATCACAAGATTCAAACAAAACTTTTTCTTCACTATTTGTTTTTCTTAGTTGGAATTCAACTTGGTAATCCTTAATGGTTCAAGTGCTAAAACTAGAATAAATATAATCCTTCATGTAATCTTCAAGGCTCCCTAAAATAGCAGAAGTAAAACATCTAACTCATAATTATGAGGTACATAATTCAAAAGAACTTACCTAATAATTTTTCAGTCCTCTTAGACCACATACTTCAAACCAAGGGCCTACTTACGGCTAAGAATGTGAGAATGCTTTTCTCCACTTATAAACAATGACTAAACAATATGTGGATCTCATATTTTGGGCTTCCCAGTGTCTCTGTGGTAAAGAATCCGCCTGCCAATGCAGAAGCCAGAGATGTGAGTTTGATCCCTGGGTTGGAAAGATCCCCTTGTGGAGGAAATGGCAACACACTCCAGTATTTCTGCCTCATGCACATGCACGCAAGCAATATGTAAACTGATTTCTACTTTATTGTTTGAAACTCAATTGTGAAAATATCAAACTCTGGGTATAAAAAAACCTAGAACTTTCAGTTTTCAGTCTGTAAGGAGCTTAGAAACTGCCATTCCACCCTAACAACAAAGAGCCAAACAAAATGAAAACTCAATGGTTCATCTTAGATCCATTAGAGAGGTGAGGTCACAGGTCAAACTGCTGCCCC
Source organism: Bos indicus x Bos taurus (assembly GCF_003369695.1). NCBI lineage: Eukaryota > Metazoa > Chordata > Mammalia > Artiodactyla > Bovidae > Bos > Bos indicus x Bos taurus. The sequence continues at coordinate 42,156,893 of NC_040101.1, forward strand.
CTAAATTGGAGAGATAGGCAGACACAGAAAACCATAATTTACAGGAGCAGAAACCTCCACAGGAACCTATGCCAGAGTCAGAAAACTTAAAACTGTAAATTGACAAATTGCTAGAGGCTTGGTGTAGACAAGTCTAAGAGTTAAAAATTTCAAGGGACCAGTCATAGGGGATGTGAACTCTGCCAGATCCTCACAGTGAACCCCCTCTAAGCTATTTGCTAGAAACTGATTTCCTTCTTTAAGTACAAGCCCAACTGCTGTTTGAAAGAACCAAAACCCCAGCTTCTTCTTAAATATATCCAAGTTTCAAGGATGCCATGGGAAATTTTCTGGGTTTTATTCCCAAGCTTATTTAAAGCAAATTTGGTTTATAATTAAGTCCAAAACACTGGCACTAGCCAGTGGGTTACAGTGTGCGTGATTATGTCTGAATGAGGGAATACAAAAGTGTGTGTGTGTGTGTGTGTGTCTGCCTGCCTGTCTAGGGGTTGGAGGGTTAGAAAGACCAGAAAGAACAAGAGAACACAATGCATGGGAAGACAACAGGGGAAAGATGTGGAAAAAAAAATCACTTCTCAATTTACTCAATTCCTAATGTAAGGCCACATAATTTTGTCACAAAATTGCAGAGAGCATAAAGACTGCTACATTCCATTCTACCTGTGGTCCCATATAGTTTTCTTTGCATCATATGGCCATTCAATAAACAGAGTTGTGAGGTTCAGGATGCCATGACAGAAAGAACTAGCTTTTTACCTTTAACTAAAAACTGCAGTCTTTTGGTAGGAAGATGTAAAATTTTTTTAAAGGAGGAACTGCCAAGGCAATCAGTAATGACATGTATTCAATACTCACTGCATCTATAGTTTTATAAATATTGGGGACATGCAACCATTTGAAAATCTAAAGGAATGAGATTTCATCCCAGAGAAATGCTCAAACCCATAAAAACTTGAATACAGTTTTGGGAGTTCAGACTCTACACATCCTAAGAATCCCTCTGCTGTATATTACAATCTGACATCCTGAGGAACAGTGTGTCTACAGTTCTGTTCCATATTAGCTTTTATCCCCCGCATCATGTGTATTTCAGAGAAGTCTAATAATTTTGTCCTAATGAGCTCTACATTTAAAGTATCTAAATAGATTAATTTACATTTTAAATTTACACACAACACCAAATTAAGGAAAGTGCAGATAGTTTATAATTTGCTTTGAACATTTCTATTTTTCTTGAATCATGTAGTTTCTGTTCTTTACATTCTGACTGCATACTCCAATCCTTCAACATAAGACTTCTATTAGTTACATTTCTCATATTAACTATATCCCTGACTTGTAATGATATTCTTTAGAACTTGCAGCACAAAGTCTCAAAAAAAAAACAGAACAAAAAGGCATCTAATGTACCTTTAATTCTGCCCTATCCCTCTGATAAAAATGCATTAAATTTGAGATAACACATTTTCCAAAAAGTGACAAAACCACTTTTAAGAGAGATTCATTTTAGCTTTAAAAAATTAAAAACCCTAGAAAATGTAAACTATCAATACAAATACAGGAAAACAAATGAATAACTTAAATGAATTATATGTAGAAATACACAGTTGGAATTCTAATATTTTAGGGTTGAAATCTGGTCATGACTTCTCATTTAAGAAATAGGGAAAGGACAAGTGAATTACCTAATGTTATCTAGCAAGTAAGAATGCACTTCTCCAAATTTCAGCCCTCTTTTTACTTACTTAAGTTGGTAAGGAGATTTTTATCAAATCTTCCATTAAAAAGGAAAGTTAAGTTGAACTCTAAAATTATGTTGTTGAATGAGGTTTGATGACTATGCATGTATGCATGTGTTCAAAGTAGATTAAACATCCAGGAAAAAGTTCAACCAGAAAAACAACTAATAATTGCATGTTTTCTCCTAAATGTACTCAGCTTAGGTTTTTCTAAGCTCTTAGTTCATGTTTCACACTCAACTAATGTTACACAAAGTGTATTTTTAAACATGATCTGAGAATATCAAATAGAGCTTTAGACTCGTGTAATTCCCACAATTATGTAAGTGCACAAATAAGCAACATGAACTGCCAGAGATATGAGATGCTTTGGGAAGAAAATTACAAGGAAAAATAATTTAATCCTATTTTACATCTGATTGAAGCATCAGCTCCAATGTGTCATTTGGAAAAGTATCAAATTTGACATTTTAACACAAATATAGAATGAAATGATTCAAGTGTAAAGTTTTTTCTCAAGAAAAATACATAGAAATAACTTTGGCTTTCATCCAAGATGTAGTAACAGGGACTGGATTTACCTTCCTGCCTTAAACTACTATAAAGCCAAACAAAAGATATGAAAAGGCAGTTTCCAGATATTCAACAATAGTGAGAATAAGAGCGAGGGGAGGCAAATCCCCACAGCTCCCCCATGTTAACTGCCTAGTTTCCAGGCTGCAGCACAGGGCACGGGAACCCAAACAGAGTTATGTCAATCTTCCTGAGAAGATGAGATAGAACTGGAAATTCATGGAGGCCCAACTGAGTAGAATTTACAGGCTAGGATACCAGAGAAGAGAGATGTGCAGTGACTCCTCTCAAGATTTCAGCTAGTACTGATCAAATCACTGTCTGTGAGAAAACTATACAAATCCAGGCAAAAAGTACTGAACAGAAAGAATTGGAAAGAATCCCCAAAGCTAACACATTATAGGAAAATCTCAAAATATACAGGGTACCAAACAGATGCTCAGGAGGAACTGACTCAAAAGTGTTGCAAAGTTAGCCCATAAAAGACATTATTATAAAAACAAAAAAGGCAAACCACAGTTTAGGAGAATATACTTGTAAAGTATAAATATGAGAAAGACTCTGTATCTAGAGTATACATTAAAGAACTCTTAAAGCAACAATAATAAAAATGATAAATAACCCAGTTAAAAAGTGGCAAAAGATTTGAACAGACACTTAACCAAAGTAAACACATGGATGGTAAATAAGTTCAGTATCACTAGTTGTATGGCTGTTAGCATAACTGGTATTATCTTGAGCTCTTAACAGTTTTTCCTGTCTCGGCCAGGGCTGTAATGTGTAGTACTGAATCACTTCTCAGATAATCACGATGGTATGGTCACTCACTGAGAGCCAGACATCCTGGAATGTGAAGTCAAGTGGGCCTTAGGAAGCATCACTACGAACAAAGCTAGTGGAGGTGATGGAATTCCAGTTGAGCTGTTTCATATCCTCAAAGATGATGCTGTGAAAGTGCTGCACTCAATATGCCAGCAAATTCGGAAAACTCAGCAGTAGCCACAGGACTGGAAAAGGTCAGTTTTCATTCCAATCCCAAAGAAAGGCAATGCCAAAGAATGCTCAAACTACCGCACAATTGCACTCATCTCACACGCTAGTAAAGTAATGCTCAAAATTCTCCAAGCTAGGCTTCAACAGTATGTGAACCGTGAACTTCCAGATGTTCAAGCTGGTTTTAGAAAAGGCAGGGGAACCAGAGACCAAATTGCCAACATCCGCTGGATCATTGAAAAACGCAAGAAAGTTCCAGAAAAACATCTATTTCTGCTTCATTGACTATGCCAAAGCCTTTGACTGTGTGGATCACAATAAACTGTGGGAAATTCTGAAAGAGATGGGAATACCAGACCACCTGACCTGCTTCTTGAGAAACCTGTATGCAGGTCAGGAAGCAACAATTTCAACTGGACATGGAACAACAGACTGGTTCCAAATAGGAAAAGGAGTACGTCAAGGCTGTATATTGTTACCCTGCTTATTTAACTTCTATGCAGAGTACATCATGAGAAAAGCTGAGCTGGATGAAGCACAAGCTGGAATCAAGACTGCCGGGAGAAATACCAATAACCTCAGATATGCAGATGACACCACCCTTATGGCAGAAAGTGAAGAACTAAAGAGCCTCTTGATGAAAGTGAAAAAGGAAAGTGAAAAAGCTGGCTTAAAGCTCAACATTCAGAAAACTAAGATCATGGCCTCTGGTCCCATCACTTCATGGCAAATAGATGGGGAAACAGTGGCTGACTTTATTTTTCTGGGCTCCAAAATCACTGCAGATGGTGACTGCCGCCATGAAATTAAAAGACGCTTACTCCTTGGAAGGAAAGTTATGACCAATCTAGACAGCATATTAAAAAGCAGAGACATTACTTTGTTGGCCTTTGTCAACAAAGGTCCATCTAGTCAAGGCTATGGTTTTTCCATTGATCATGTATCGATGTGCGAGTTGGACTATAAAGAAAGCTGAGTGCAGAAGAATTGATGCTGTTGAACTGTGGTGTTGGAGAAGACTCTTGAGAATCCCTTGGACTGCAAGGAGATCCAACCAGTCCATCCTAAAGGAGATCAGTCCTGGGTGTTCATTGGAAGGACTGATGTTGAAGCTGAAACTCCAATACTTTGGCCACCTGATGCAAAGAGCTGACTCATTTGAAAAGACCCTGATGCTGGGAAAGATTGAGGGCAAGAGGAGAAGGGGACAACAGAGGATGAGATGGTTGGATGTCATCACCGACTAAATGGACATGGGTTTGGGTGGACTCCGGGAGTTGGTGATGGACAGGGAGGCCTGGTATGCTGCGGTTCGTGGGGTCACAAAGAGTCAGACACGACTGAGTGACTGAATTGATTGACTGACTGAATCACTTCTCTGCCATTGAGGGTTTTGTCATTTAAGATATTGTTTAATAATCATGAGGACCAGGTGGCCTCAATGCTCTGTTAGTCCCCAAACAATAAAAACTTCCACTGATATATTTCCAGTGTCCAGGAGACTAGTTACCCTATCTGTTAGTCTTGACTTAGAAATATGCATCCTATATCCAAGCCTGTACCCTCATATCCTAGGTTAACTGTAAAACTGTCCCAATGCCCAATTAGCAGTGCCAAGTACAGCTGTGAATGCTTCCAGATCATTGTCTGCCTGATCCTGATCCCACCTTGTAAGTTATTCTATAATAAATCGATCCACTGATTACATGAAGCTGCCCTTCTTTTGTTTCACTTTCAAGATGACTTCTCAGTTTGGTTGGCATTTTTCATTCCATCCGTCCTCCAACACTAATTTTTAGGGAAATGAAACTAAAACAACAATGAAGTGCTCCAACACACCCATGAGAATGGCTAAAATTAAAAGTATTAAATACCTACCATACCAAGTGTTGGCCAGGAAATAGAATAACTGTAACTCACACACCGGTGGGGAGAGTTTGGCAGTTTCTAAAGAAGTTAAACATGCACCTACATATGACTCAGCTCTTCCATCTCTGGGTTTTGTTGTTGTTTTCAGTCATTCAGACCTGTCCGACTCACCAGGCTTCCTGGTCCTTCACTATCCCCTGTTGTTTGCTCAAACTCATGTCCATTGAGCTGGTGATGCCATCCAACCACCTCGTCTTCTGTCATCCCCTTCTCCTCCTGCCCTCAATCTTTCCCAGCATCAGGGTCTTTTCCAAAGAGTCAGCTCTTTGCATCAGGTGGCCAAAGTACTAAAGCTCCAGCTTCAGCATCAGTCCTTCCAGTGCATTAATTATCCAAAAGAACTGAAAGCCTATGTTCATACAAAGACCACAAATGTTCACAGCAGCCTTATTTGTAGCAGCCTCAAACTGTAAATGACCCAAATGCCTACCATAAAGAGAATGGATAAACAAATTGGATAAACAAATCCATTATATCCATATAATGGAACACCAAGTAAAATACTTAAAAGATGCATGTTCCTTGGAAGAAAAGCTATGATAAACCTAGCAGAGACATCACTTTGCTGACAAAACTCTGTATAGTCAAAACTATGGTTTTCTCAGTAGTCATGTGTGGATGTGAGAGCTGGATGACAAAGAAGGCTGAGCACCCAAGAACTGATGCTTTCAAACTGTGGTGCTGGAGAAGGCTGTTGACAGTCCCTTGGACAGCATGGAAATCAAACCAGTCAATCCTAAAGGAAATCAGTCCTGAATATTCACTGGAAGGACTGATGTTGAAGCTGGCCACCTGATGCGAAGAACTGACTCAGTGGAAAAGACCTTGATGCTGGGAAAGATTGAGGGCAGGAAGAGAAGGAGGCGACAGAGGATGAGATGGCTGGATGGCATCATCAACTCAATGGAAATGAGTGTGAGCAAACTCCAGGAGACAGTGAAGGACAGGGAAGCCTGGCATGCTGCAGGTCATAGAGTTGCAAAGAGTCAGACATGACTGAGCGACTGAACAACAAGTAAAATACTAAATGAAATGGAATTATTAAATTATTAATAATTTATTGTCTCATTCATTTGACTGATGTCAAATGTCTGAGTCATTTGACTGATACTCAAAACACAAATGAATCTTATAACCATTATGCTACATGAAAAGAAGCCAAACCCCTAAAAAATGTACACATACATCCTATAAGGTTCCCTCATATAAAATTCTAGAAAATACAAAATAATCTATAGTGACAGAAAGCAGATCAGTGGATCAGCCTGGGAATGAGGGGTGGGAACTATCTTAGAAAGAGTCACAAAGACATTTTTGCATGCAATGGATAGTTCATTATCTTGATTATGGGGATAGTTTCATGGCTGTATAAAAACTTATCAAGTTGTGTACTTTAAATATGTGCTGTTTATTTCACATCAATTATACTTCATAAAGTTAAGTGTTAAGGGTTGATATGACCAACCTCAAAGACTCCTGCTCCCATAAAGGCTTTACCACCCCCCAACGGTTCAATTCAATTCTTCTTCAGTATTGTTTTTTACCCGTTTTAGTGCTGTTAGATAGATATGCTCCAAAATAGGACATGAGTGCCTTGAGACAATAATTTAAATGTCTTCATCTTTGGATATACCTTCCATTGCCTACATAATTAGCTGTATTGAATCTGAGTAGAAGTAAAACTAAAATCAGGGAAGCACTTAGGAGGTAACTGCTAGAATCAAAAAGAGAGACAATATTAGTTTGAGTTGAGGTGGAAGCAGTGGGGGTGAAGAAAAGTAAAAGAACCTGATGTGAAGAAAAAACAACAACAACAAAATACCACATTATGGTGAGTAGATGTAGAAGGTGAGGGAGAGAAAGGCAAGAATAATACACAGGATTGCGGCTTAGATGCCTAGGAGGATAAATGACTATAAACTGTGGATATTCCTTCATTATACACTAAGCACCAACTGCATCGCAGGCTTGTTCTAGACACTGATGACAGACCAGGGAAATAAAGTTCTAGCCATCACAGACCTACAGTCCACTGAAAGTCAAAACATGTCTTTCCAAAAGACAAATGGACAGTTGAATTTGAATTCAAAGCATAGCCAGGCTAGTTATATTAACTTTTACCTTATTTTAGCCAGTATCTTTCAACAACTAGCACTAGAAGAGTCTGTGCTACCTAGTTAAACTCATGGAACAAGAACTTCGCAACAGTAACAAGTTCTGAGAATTTAGAATCTGCGTACACTTCTAAGAACTTCAAAAGACAAAGCTCCCTGGTTACAATGGGCTAAGTAATCGCTTGGTGCCACTATACTTTCATTTCAATACTGCCATCTTAGGTTAACACAGGGAACTACACAATCTTCAAAAGTCATACCCTTATTCAACAGTGAATGCAAAGGTTCAAAGAAGATTAATGAGAGCTATTTAATGACTGTAACATATATTTACAAGAATTAATTCACTGTAACACATATTTACAATAATTAATTCTCGTATCTGAGAGTATCCCTGACAAAACGGAAGATCTCATGAGGTAAGCAATTATACAGTTCGGAATATAAACCTTTCTTTGAAAAACTAGGAAGTGACTTACTGAATCTCAATTAAAAATAAAAATATACTAACAGACAATGGGGAATGGGAAAGTAGAATAAAATGCAGATAAATCTTACTTATTCAGTAAGTTTAACCTGCTTTTCTAACCACAGCTCTTTAAACAGCAACAGCTGTTTAAATTTGCTTAAATACTAAAGTTACTGGTTTTAACTTTAATCCCATGACTGTAGTGATGGTTTAAGAAGGAAAATAAGGTCAAGATCCTAATAAGTGTCAAGGACCATGGATCTGGAGGACTGGTTATATTTAACCAAAATGTTGATACTTATCAATTAACATTATTTACAATCTCCAATGTTTTCTGTGAAGTAAAATCACACTATAAGAATTATGTTGAAAAGTATTCACAAACACTGAAGAATACCTTTGATTTAACATTACTATAAAAAGATAACAAAAAAAATCACAACCTGTGTACATAGTACCATCTCAATATGGGGTGGAGGAGGGATGGAGAAAGCAAAAATAGCCTCAGAACTGTAGAAATGAGTGAAGACATTTCTTCAGATAATATCAAGGATAAATATTGTTTCTGTATATATATATACAAATACATATATAAACACACTCAGTATAAACTCTAAATGCAAATACAAAAAAGTCATTAAGTAAAATAATATTTTGATAGAACAGTTCATAAAAAATACAAATATAAAATATTCTGTTAAAATATTACTATGATACCACACTGGTGTGTGATATTAGTAGTGGAGAAGGCTATGTCTGTGAGGGAAGGGATAGAACATGGGAACTTTGTATTTCCACCCATTTTTGTTGTAAACCTAAAAGTGCTCTAAAAAATAGTTTTGGGGTTTTTAAACCTATTATTCTCTCTGTACTGAGCATATATTGGTTTTCTTGAGAAGTATCCTAAATTTTGGCACTGCTAATAAAATTGGTTAGTATCACCCTGTTTTCTGGAAAGCAATCTGACAGAAGTCTCTAAATTCAATTTTTCCCTTTACCTGTTTAAGATTTCATCTTGATGCAGTTAAACAAATTTAAAAATCCCTAATCAGTCTTTTAGTATAGAGAAAACCAGGCCGCAAAGTATCTGCCCGTTTCTTCACAATAAGTGCTAACTTTCTTTCCTTAGCTAGAAAAGGAGGCAGTGGCCAAAAAAAATTTGTCTTACAAGGTCAAGTTCTCCTTCCTTTAACTTTTCTACTGTTTTACCCAGTCTCCTACATTGCAGGCAGATTATTTCCCAACTGAACCACAAGGGAATAACCATACTGTTTTACAATCTTACATAAATAGTTATATCACAACCCATGGCTTTTTTATACATTTCTATTTTCTCTATATTGTTAAGAGTCACAAGTACAATGACTCTGTCCAGCTCATATGATACTGCCTGACATATATCACAGTAGATGTTTAAAATACTGTTGAATGAATCTTCTTTTCAATTCACTAATACTAGAGTAATCCTCCAAAAGGAGTAAAAATGTTCTCTATCCTGCTGATGGAAAGGGATTTAATTTAAGGAATGAGCTCAAGAACATGAAAACTGGAAGAGGTTAACTACTAGAAAGTATCTGTTTCTAATATTTGAATCATGGCAGCAGGGAGAGGAAAGGTATGTGAATGTCTGACAAAGACATTAAGGACATGTTTGACCAGAGAGCTCTCACATACAGTAACAATACCATATCTGTATCCTACATTATACTAAGTGTTTTATTAGAAATTATCTCACTTGATTAACAACCCTGTGAGTCAGGACAATAATTCCCCTTTTCAAAAGTGAGGAATCTGCAGCATCAATAGAGTAGAACCAGGACTCAAAACCAAATCTAAGCATCTGCCTACTACATCCCATGGCTTCCATACTACCGCATCCCATTTCATGACATCCATGACATGAAAATTAGTCTCATTAGCTTCTGAGTAGATAAAAAAACACAACTAGCTATTACCTAACATAATGGAATAGTCAGTCCATTGCAATTTTTTTCCCCGCTGTACTTCACTTGTGGGTAAGATAAGCAAAGCATAATAAAATAAACTAAACCTGGAATTTCATTTTAATATAAATCGCATACAAGGTATATGTTTAAAAAGATTCTTTTTAAACAATTTTACTTTCCCACCAAAAATGCATAAGGTTTCCAATTGCTTCACACCTTACCAACACTTAAGAAAAATTTAAAAATTTTTTTCTTATTTTAGCCAGTGAATAGGAAAAATACTTCTAGTCCTTTCCTCCTATGTTTCTCATTTCCTCTCACATTCCTAATGTTTCTGACCCCTCTGGTTACCATATGTGCAGGGTTTTTCCCACACTAGGCAACACTCTGTGACACCAGGTGGCTGTTCTACGCATTATCTCCCACAGGCTAAGGGCTCAGTCCCACGAGACTGCCCCTACTTCAGGTGCCAACTGTAAGTAGCAGGTCTTCACCTAGGTCACCCACAACTTCTATCCAATATGGCCACAGACAGAAGGCTCTCATGATCCCCTTAGGTTTAATTTGCTAGACTGGCTCACAAAGTCAGGAAAATACTAATTTGCACTTACCAGTTTACTATAAAAGGGTATCATAAAAGACACAGATGAACATCCAGATGGAAAAGGAGTACAGGGAAAGGTAAGTGGGAAGGGGCACAGAGCTTCCATGTCCTTTCCAGACATGTCTCTTTCTTAACTGCTCTACTTGTTCACCACCACAGAAGTCCCGTGAACCTCGAAGGCATGACTGATCATTAACTCCATTTCCAGCCCTTCTCCCTTCTCAAGAGAACTGTGGGGAATGGTGATGGTGACTGGGGGCAGCGGGAGGATGAGGCTGAAAATTCCAAGCTTCTAATTATGGCTTGTTATTTCCAGTGAACAACCATCATCCTGGAGCCATCCAGTCATCTCAGAACAAAAGACACTCTTACCACCCGAGACAGTACAATGGTTTCAGGAGCCCAATGTCAAGAACCCGGGGCAGAGACCAACATATATATTTTTTTCTCTTATTTTACAGCCAACTTAGGGGTATAAGCGGTATTTCATTGTGATTTTGGAGAAAGCAATGGCAACCCACTCCAGTACTCTTGTCTGGAAACTCCCATGGACGGAGGAGCCTGACAGACTGCAGTCCACGGGGTCGCTAAGAGTCGGACACGACTGAGCGACTTCACTTTCACTTTTCACTTTCACGCATCGGAGAAGGAAATGGCAACCCACTCCAGTGTTCTTGCCTGGAGAATCCCAGGGAAGGGGGAGCCTGTTGGGCTGCCATCTACGGGGTCGCACTGAATCGGACACGACTGAAGCAACTTAGCAGCAGCAGCACTGTGATTTTAATATCTAACAATATTATCAGATAGTTTATTAGTATCTTTTCACATGCTTATTTCCCATCCACAGATCTTTCTTTAGTAAAGTATCTGTTCAAATTTTTGCCCCTTTTCAAAATTGGATTATGTGTCACCTTATCAGTGAGATGTAACTTTTTAAATACATTTTGGACTCAAATCCTTAATCACATATATATGGTTTGCAACTATTTTCTCCAAGCCTGTTGCTTGTCTTCTCAGTTTCCAAATAGTGCTTTTCTTTTTGAAGCACAAAGATTTTTAATTTTGATGAAGTTCATTTCTATTTTTTTTAAATGGATTATGCATTTGTTTCTGTATCTAAGAAGTCATTGCCTAATCCAAGATGGTGAAGACCTACTACTATGTTTTCTTCTAAAAGTTTCATAGTTTTAGCTTTTAAATCCAGGTCATTGATCCTACATTTTGTTTGTTTCTCTTTAAAAACTGTAGTACAACTATATTAGTTTCAAGTGTATAACAGTGATTCAATAGTTTTAAAGATTATACTCTAAATTATTACAAAATAATGGCTATGTTTTCCTGTGCTGCACAATATATCCTTGCTGCTTGATCCTACATTTTCTTCTAGAAGTTTTCTAATTCTAGATTTTATACAAGTCTATAATCTATTTTTCTGTATCGTGTGGGGAAGGGTCTGAGTGTCATTTTTTTAACATATGGGTTTCCAACTGTTCCAGCACCATTTGCTGAAAGGACGCCAACACATTACCTTGGCATCTGTGCAAAAAACTGACCATATATATCAGAATTTACTTCTTGACTTGATTATATTGATCCATCTGTTTATGGCTATAATTTTATAATAAGTTTTAAAGTCAGGTATTTATTAAGTCCTTTTGCTTTTTCAAAATTGTTTTAGCTCTTCTAGAGCCTCTGCATTTCTGTATAGATTTTAGAATAAGCTTCTCAATTTCTACAAAGAGATCCACTGCAATTATGACAGGGATTGTAGTCAGTCTACAGATGATCAATCTGAATCTTCCAATCTATAAAGACAGTATATCTCTGGATTTATTTGGGTTATCTTTAATTTCTCTCTGTAATGCTTTGTAGTTTTTAGTGTACAGAAATGCTCATTTTTAAAATACCAACAATAAATATCTTATTTAAGCTTTGAATCTGGTAACAAGTTGTAACAGCAAATTTTGCAGAAGTTATTTAGAATCTTTCAGACACAATTTTAAGTTTTCCATACCTCACATTCATCAATGAGATAAACCTTAAACAATGAAAAAACAGCAAAGGTCTGTTATCTCATAAAGTTTAAGGGTTTTAAAACATTCATAAAACCAAGTAGGAAAGAAATTAATACCTATCTCAAAGAGGGAACTTGCCTTGACTATTTTGTTTCTGCTACCAAAAAAGTGTTTGGTAGCAGAAACTAAGTACAGCTCTTTCTCCACTTATGATGGGGTTACATCTCAATAAGCACTTCATTAAACTGAAAACATCCAGTCAGAAACCTACCAAACATCACAGCTTACCTTTTGTTGTACAATTGTTTAGTCGTGTCTGACTCTTTGTGACCCCATGAACTGCAGCACGCCAGGCTTCCCTGTCCTGCTATTTCCTGGAGTCTGCTCAAATCTACCCTACTTTAAATGTGTTCAAAATGCTAACATTAGCCTACAGTTGAGCAGAATCACCTAAGACAAAGCCTACTTTATAATAAAGTGCTGAATATCTCACATTAAACACTGTACTGAAAGTGAAACACAGCATGGCTGTGTGGGTCTAAAATGGTTTTAAGAATATTGGCAGTGTTTTGCTTGTGACTGAGTTACTGACTGAGAGTTGCAGCTGACTGAGAGCTGCAGCAGACTGCCGATGCCCAGCAGTATGAGCGTATCACACTGCAGAGAGCTAGCCTGGGAAAAGTACAGCTTTTATGAGAGTATCATACTGCAGAGAGCTAGCCTGGGAAAAGTACAGCTTCTACTGAATGTGTATCATTTTTGCACCATCATAAAGTCAAAAACTTTTAAGTCAAACCATCATCATAAATCATGAATTAGGAACCACGTGTACTAAATCTGGTTTTCTTCCCTAACTCCCATCTAACCCACAGAAAGTTCACCAACTAAAGTCATCCACACACACACACACAATTTCTCTCTATATCTATATGTATATAAAACTTAATACCACAAACTCAATCAAATGTATCATCTTCAGTCTTTCTGTCACAATCTTTTACTACAAGATTTTCATTTCCAACTATGAATATATAAGCTTTCATGGAGTCATATTTGTCAAACAGTTTAGATTCTATCAAAGGTTCAAATTATGAAAAGTATTTTTAAACTTTGAGAAGTATGAATGTTAAAAAGACTTTTTGATGAGAAACTCTCATTTAAAATAAAAATTTAGAAAAATTCATATCAGAAATCATGTACAATTTCACTATTTAAAATATGGCAAAAATTAGAAACTACCCAAACGCTCAGTGACAAGATGATATAAACTATGGTATTTACTTACTGAATATTGAACATCACTGAATACTGTACTCTAGTAAAAATGAATAAACTATAGTATATGTAACAACATGATAAATATTATAAATGTAATGTTGGAGGGGGAAAGAAACAATCCCAAAACACAGTAAGCATATGTCTCTAAGCAAAACTAAGCATGTCATTTGGGCACAGATACATTCATAATAAAAAAAATTTTACAGAGACTAAGGAATAATATGAACCAAATGGGGAATAGTCTGCAAAGGGGATAGGAAGTAAACAGGGCCAGGGGAGAGTGGAAAATGAAATCATGGAGAAATACATAAATAGACAAATGCAATCACTAATGCTCCAGTTCTTGGGTTGAATGGAGGGTGTACATGCTTTATAACTTACATAGGTCATCTAATTTTTTGTTAAGTATAATTATTTTTTAAAAACATAAAAGCAAAATCTATTTTTAAAAATCACCCATCATAAAACATTTTCCAGAAGCTTAATTTGGCTTTAATCCTGTTTTAAAAAGTTTTTAAAAGTTTTTACCGTTGTTTTTGTTTAACTGCTTTGTCCAAGTGCTGAAAGATATCCTGAAACAGGGTGCAGCTGGATCGACTGTTAATAGAATACCCATATCCTCTTTTCCAATATTGTTTCAGATCATTTAAATATTCTAAAACCTAAAAATAAAAATTTCAAACATCATTACATTTTTATTAATATAACAGATTTTCTGATTTAATAATGATCTCTCAGAAAAGGTTACATTGTTTAATCACTATTCTACACAAAGTACAGGAGAATCTTAGCAGTTACAAAGTTTTTATTTACATTTCAAGTATTTAAGGGTGAGACCCAGAGATTTACACTGAGACACAAACCTGAATGGGAATGTAGAGACTGACATGAAAGAGCAAGTCAGCAGTATTCACAGCCAACAATCCCAGCATCCTTGACAGTTCAGAAGAGTGGGATAAAGACAGGTGCATGCCTCCCTTCTCTTCTAAAATTATATTAAGATCATAGCAAAGATAGAAACAGAAAAAAGAAAACATAAATAGAAAAATATTCATTATAGCACAGAAAGTTGCTCACAGTGAGTCAGGAATTTTAAAGAATTTTAGGAAGGTAGAAACCAGATAGAAAATGAGTTACTTTGGTTCAAGCAACCAAAAACAGTAATAAGAACAGCAATAAAAGTAGACCAAGATTATGGGAAATTGGTACTAGAAGGAATGAATTAATATATTAAAACATTCTAAAGGACAAACTGTCAAAAGACACACATCTCTAAGACCTATTAATTCCATTTATTATAATAATCACAGAGGAACATGAGAGACAATGTACAAGAATATCTTAGAATAGCAATGCTTATAGGAACCAAAAAAAAATAATTCTGGAAATACCTAAACTTCATTAAGAGGTAGATAATTAAACTATAAAATACACATACTATGGATACTATGAGATTATTTATAGATCTACATGAACTGATATGGAAAGATCTCCAAGACATAATGCTGAATGAGAACAGCTGGTTAAGAATAATAAATACTTGTTGGCCTCACCACAGGCAATAGATCAGACCACCAACTACTGTTAAAGTGTGCAAGCATGCTCAGTTGCTCAGTCATGTCCGACTCTTTGTGACCCTATGGACTGTAGCCCACCAAGCTCCTCTGTCCGTGGGATTATCTCCGCAAGAATACTGGAGATGCCATTTTGTCTTTCAGGGCATCTTTTCCACCTAGGAATCAAACCTGTGTCTCCTGTAGCTCCTGCACTGGCAGGTGGATTCTTTACCCCTGAGCCACCGGGGAAGCCCATTTTAGTGTGATGGGGCAATATCAGGCATTTCTGAACCCGTCATGGCCAGAGTATTCTTACTCTACTGGGTTTTTTATGTAGCCCAGTGTAATGTTGTTTAACTATTGTTGGTAAGGAGAGAAGAGCAAGATGGGGGGAAGGATGGGACACAGATACGTATAGAAGATGGTCATATGTGAGCCAGTGAAAAAGGTCTGGAACAGATCCTTCTCTTACAGCTCTCAGAGGAGACCAGGCCTGCTGACATCTTAAGTGTGGACTAGTAGTGGAATATATTAATCTTTTTTTTTCCATTTTCCTAAGAAGTAATTGAAAGCTATAATTTATGCAGTTATTTTCAATGTTTGGAGCCTTATGCCTTTTACAGATCTATTAAAAATGCTGGATCTCTTTTGAGTTTTGAAATCTTGGACACATTCCATAATTTAGTTGAGATTTACTTCATTATCTGCTGAGAGTTCCAGCACCTCCTCAGAATTGTGCCAAGTCCTCAAAAATGCCCTCAGCACACAGACACTATTCAATAAATGCCAATTGTTTTGTGAATTTCTGTACTTTTGTAAAAGACATTTGTTAAAGAAAAAAAGTAGAATAAATACAGTACAATACCGTTTACTACCAAAATACACACATTAAAAGATTGAAAAGTACACATTAAACTGACAAGAACGATAGATTTTCTGTGGAGACCTCTTAACTTGGAGTTGGTGATTAAGGTGGCCTTTATCTGAATGTTAAAACTTGTATTCATGTATCATTTGATCTAACACCAAAAGTGGAGGATAAAAAGTTGCAATCCAAAAGAGGTACAAGAGAAGACCATGTGGCCGATATGAGCCATTCTTCCCAGAAAAGTCCCTAGAGAAATTAAGTGCTAGCTGTAAGTTTAAACCAAGAGCAAGGACAGGCCAGTGCCATGTACTAAAAACAAAACTCAACAAATACTAAAAGTGAAAGTGAAGTCGCTCAGTCGTGTCCAACTCTTTACTACCCCATGGACTGTAGCCTACAAAGCTCCTCTGTCCATGGGATTCTCCAGGCAAGAATACTGGAGTGGGTTGCTAAAGAGGTAATTAAATAAAAAAGTTAACAAAAGGAAAAAGTAAAAAATTTTTTAATTAAAATAAAAAGAATTAGACAAAGTTTTGCCAAATCTTTTCAAGAAATGAAACAAAAATAGTATCAGAAATGAAAAAGAAGAGGCACTCTGAAACTGACACAGGGAAAAGAATGTCAGGCAGAATGCAGCAGTCTTGCTGAGTCAAGAAGTCAGTACTCAGAGTTTAGTAAGTCTGAAGTGACTGGAATTAGAAGGTTAGAGAAGAGAGGAAGAAGCTACACAGAAAAAGAACTCCAAAAATCATGGAAGTGGCGGGGGGAATCCCCTTGATTATGTTGCGAATGTTATGGGATTTGTAAGCTGATCAACTGCAGAGCTAGCACAAGGCTAGGAGATATTCACGTTCCAAGCAGCTTAAGTAGAGAGCTCCACAGACACCAAGAGATCCAGGATTTCAATCTGGACGCCAAAGGGTCATACTTTAACAGTAAAGACGTGTATAAGTAAAGTCTTGTGTCTGAGTTTTGTAAGGTCAGGTCTAGAACTTGAAACTCAGGAAGAATAAAGCTTCAAAAGGATCAAACTGATCCACAAGTAACTTAACTGCAGAATAAAACAAAATTCAACACTTAAAAGACAAAATCCAGGTATTCAACACCGTAACGTTCACAGTGTCCATTATCTAATAAATAATTACTAGAAATACATGAAGAAACAAGAAACATAATATTAACTAGGAGAAAAATCAGTCAATAAAAGAATCTATCTTAAGAAAAAATCACAATTCAATACTAGAAAATGTACTAATGTAATTAACTATGCTAGAAGATTAAAGAAGAAAAAATAATCATCTTCCTAGATGCCAGAAATCCAGCACGTTCTTAATTTTAAAAACAATAAATAGAAAGTTTTAGTAGACAAGAAACAGAAATTTTCTTAACTTGGTAAGGATAACTACTGGTGACTATGCCAAACATATTTTATAATGAAAAACTGAACGTGCTCTTAACTAGAAAATATACAGATATATCTGCTCTCTTCTCTCAGAAATCACTCTAAAAAAACAAGAATCAGAAAGAGAAAGGCAAATCTTCCTTTCAAAGAAATTAGAAATCCTGAGCCACCACCATAAATGAGGACGGACTGCCAAATGCAGTAAAAATCAAACGCAACATCTCAGATAAAACCAGCAGAAGACAGATCCTCAAAGCACACGGTACACTTGTGGAAGTAAATCCAGCAATCCTTGCTCAAAACAATGAAGTCTAACAGGAGCCTCCCTGGACAGAGTGTAACACCATTACAGGAAACATATTGACCATCCATCTCTACATGAAGTGTACTGCAAAGAATCTCAGAGAAAAACTCTAAATTGTAAGGAACACTATTTATCTCTGAACCAATAGGCTCATCCCTATTGGCCACTTGAGAAGTAAAAGCTGAACTCATTGCAAAGATGAGTAATTAAAAAGGTGCTAGTGTCTACACAAACATACAAATTAAAAACAAGACAGCTACACAGATAAAACAGCCAGAAAAAAAGCCCACTCACCCTAGAAATTCTACAGAGCACATGAAAACTATAATTAAATATAGTATCATGAATTCTAAAGACTTAAGAAAATAAAATAATCATTTAAAAAAAGAAAGTACAAAATGAGAAAAAAAAAGATATGTGAAGAAGCCTAAAGATAGAAATATACACTGGAACAGCTCCAAAAATAGTTTGGCTTCTACAAAGAACCCATATGAATGAAGAGGAAAGAAAGGGAATACCAATTACGTGGGCAGAAACTGTAGATGAATTACTGCCATCACCAGGTAGAGCACAGAACTTAATATATTATGAAAATTTTATAAAAGAATAGGTATTGGAAATCCATTCATCCTCTCTGAACTTTGGAAATACATTCACCCTATAAAAAGAAGAATTTGGATTATATTAGTGGGCGCAGGAGGGCCTAGAGGAGCTATTCCACGTTCAAGGTCAGGAGGGCTGGTGCTGAGGAGATACCCCTCGTCCAAGGTAAGGAGCAGCAGCTGCACCTTGCTGGAGTAGCTGTGAAGAGATACCCCACGTCCAAGGTAACAGAAATCCAAGTAAGACGGGAGGTGTTGCAAGAGGGCATCAGAGGGCAGACACACTAAAACCATACTCACAGAAAACCAGTCAATCTAATCACACTAGGACCACAGCCTTGTTTAACTCAATGAAACTAAGCCATGCCCTGTGGGGCCACCCAAGACAGGCGGGTCATGGTGGAGAGGTCTGACAGAATGTGGTCCACTGGAGAAGGGAATGGCAAACCACTTCAGTATTCTTGCCTTGAGAACCCCATGAACAGTATGAAAAGGCAAAATGACAGGATACTGAAAAGGAAATCCCCAGGTCAGTAGGTGCCCAATATGCTACTGGAGATCAGTGGAGAAATAACTTCACAAAGAATGAAGGGATGGAGCCAAAGCAAAAACAATACCCAGCTGTGGATGTGACTGGTGATAGAAGCAAGGTCCGATGCTGTGAAGAGCAATATTGCATAGGAACCTGCAATGTCAGGTCCATGAATCAAGGCAAACTGGAAGTGGTCAAACAAGAGATGGCAAGAGTGAATGTCGACATTCTAGGA
The DNA here is from genome assembly GCF_003369695.1 of Bos indicus x Bos taurus. Taxonomy (NCBI): domain Eukaryota; kingdom Metazoa; phylum Chordata; class Mammalia; order Artiodactyla; family Bovidae; genus Bos; species Bos indicus x Bos taurus. Next base: position 42,176,052 of record NC_040101.1, read on the forward strand.
ATCAGCGAACTAAAATGGACTGGAATGGGTGAATTTAACTCAGATGACCATCATATCTACTACTGCAGGCAGGAATCCCTCAGAAGAAATGGAGTGGCCATCATGGTCAACAAAAGAGTCCAAAATGCAGTACTTGGATGCAATCTCAAAAATGACAGAATGATCTCTGTTTGTTTCCAAGGCAAACCATTCAATATCACAGTAATCCAAGTCTATGCCCCAACCAGTAACACTGAAGAAGCTGAAGTTGAACAGTTCTATGAAGACCTACAAGACCTTTTAGAACTAACACCCAAAAAAGATGTCCTTTTCATTATAGGGGACTGGAATGCAAAAGTAGGAAGTCAAGAAACACCTGGAGTAACAGGCAAATTTGGCCTTGGAGTACGAAATGAAGAAGGGCAAAGACTAATAAGAGTTTTGCCAAGAAAATGCACTGGTCATAGCAAACACCCTCTTCCAACAACACAAGAGAAGACTCTACAAATGGACATCACCAGATGGTCAACACCGAAATCAGATTGATTATATTCTTTGCAGCGAAAGATGGAGAAGCTCTACACAGTCAGCAAAAACAAGACGGGGAGCTGACTGTGGCTCAGACCATGAACTCCTTATTACCAAATTCAGACTTAAATTGAAGAAAGTAGGGAAAACCACTAGACCATTCAGGTATGACCTAAATCAAATCCCTTATGATTATACAGTGGAAGTGAGAAATAGATTTAAGGGCCTAGATCTGATAGATAGAGTGCCTGATGAACTATGGAATGAGGTTTGTGACACTGTACAGGAGACAGGGATCAAGACCATCCCCATGGAAAAGAAATACAAAAAACCAAAATGGCTGTCTGGGGAGGCCTTACAAATAGCTGTGAAAAGAAGAGAGGTGAAAAGCAAAGGAGAAAAGGAAAGATATAAGCATCTGAATGCAGAGTTCCAAAGAATAGCAAGAAGAGATAAGAAAGTCTTCCTCAGCCATCAATGCAAAGAAATAGAGGAAAACAACAGAATGGGAAAGACTAGAGATCTCTTCAAGAAAACTAGAGATACCAAGGGAACATTTCATGCAAAGATGGGCTCGATAAAGGACAGACATGGTATGGACCTAACAGAAGCAGAAGATATTAAGAAGAAGTGGCAAGAATACATAGAACAACTGTACAAAAAAGAGCTTCACGACCCAGATAATCATGATGGTGTGATCACTCACCTAGAGCCAGACATCCTAGAATGTGAAGTCAAGTGGGCCTTAGAAAGCATCACTATGAACAAAGCTAGTGGAGGTGATGGAATTCCAGTTGAGCTATTTCAAATCCTCAAAGATGATGCTGTGAAAGTGCTGCACTCAATATGCCAGCTAATTTGGAAAACTCAGCAGTGGCCATAGGACTGGAAAAGGTCAGTTTTCATTCCAATCCCAAAGAAAGGCAATGCCAAAGAGTGCTCAAACTACCACACAATTGCACTCATTTCACATGCTAGTAAAGTAATGCTCAAAATTTTCCAAGCCAGGCTTCAGCAATACGTGAACCATGAACTTCCAGATGTTCAAGCTGGTTTTAGAAAAGGCAGAGGAACTAGAGATCAAATTGCAAACATCCACTGGATCATCGAAAAAGCAAGAGAGTTCCAGAAAAAACATCTATTTCTGCTTTATTGACTATGCCAAAGCCTTTGACTGTGTGGATCACAATAAACTGTGGAAAATTCTTCAAGAGATAGGAATACCAGACCACTGACCTGCCTCTTGAAAAAGTTAGAAGCAACAGTTAGAACTGGCCATGGACAACAGACTGGTTCCAAATAGGAAAAGGAGTACGTCAAGGCTGTATATTGTCACCCTGCTTATTTAACTTATACGCAGAGTACATCATGAGAAACGCTGGGCTGGAAGAAGCACAAGCTGGAATCAAGATTGCCGGCAGAAATATCAATAACCTCAGATATGCAGATAACACCACCCTTATAGCAGAAAGTGAAGAGGAAAAAGCCTCTTGATGAAAGTGAAAGTGGAGAGTGAAAAAGCTGGCTTCAAGCTCAACATTCAGAAAATGAAGATCATGGCATCTGGTCCATCACTTCATGGGAAATAGATGGGGAAACAGTGGAAACAGTATCAGACTTTATTTTGGGGGGCTCCAAAATCACTGCAGATGGTGACTGCAGCCATGAAATTAAAAGACGCTTACTCCTTGGAAGAAAAGTTATGACCAACCTAGACAGCATATTCAAAAGCAGAGACGTTACTTTGCCAACTAAGGTCCGGCTAGTCAAGGCTATGGTTTTTCCTGTGGTCATGTATGGATGTGAGAGTTGGACTCTGAAGAAGGCTGAGCACTGAAGAATTGATGCTTTTGAACTGTGGTATTGGAGAAGACTCTTGAGAGTCCCTTGGACTGCAAGGAGATCCAACCAGTCCATTCTGAAGGAGATCAGCCCTGGGATTTCTTTGGAAGGGATGATGCTAAAGCTGAAACTCCAGTACTTTGGCCACCTCATGCGAAGAGTTGACTCATTGGAAAAGACTCTGATGCTGGGTGGGATTGGGGGCAGGAGGAAAAGGGGACGACAGAGGATGAGATGGCTGGATGGCATCACTGACTCTATGGACGTGAGTCTCAGTGAACTCCGGGAGTTGGTGATGGCCAGGGAGGCCTGGTGTGCTGCAATTCATGGCGTTGCAAAGAGTGGGACACGACTGAGTGACTGAACTGAACTGAGCTCTACAATCCTTTTCAGCAGTAAAATTTGATAATGGTTAAATAGGTTTTTAAACAGGTGGATCTAGAAATCAAATCACAATGAAGAATGTTTCCCAGAGGTTTTATGAACACAACCTATTTACAAACAGATAGGTCCTATCTGAACAATTAATCTTTGTTAAGAACATTATGAGATAGTCCAAGACACTTAATGTTCCCTACTCTTTTTTGAAAAGCTGCTTCAAATAACAACAATGAAAACCATACAAGGAAGGCAAAGAAACTCCAAAAGTAATACATACCTTTGCATCATCTATGTCAAAAACATCACACCAAGGAGATTTAACACCTTTAATTGCCAGATCAAAGGAACAGGTGAAAAAAGCTACCTGAATTAAATCTGAGGAAAAAAGAAAGAGTAAAATTTGTGGGTTACTATTTTATGCAGTTTTCCAAAGGCTGAATATCTACAGAATGCCAAGGATTTACTACATAAATCATAGTTTGATTCTGTTAATTTTAGAGGGTTGGAAGAGGGGAGATAAAGTTATAAAAGGTTTTAATCCCCAACTTGAAAATTAGCAATAACAAGTGACATTTATTGAACAGTTATTTTAAGTACACAACAATTTATAACTATTAAGAAGAAAGTACAGAGAAGGATATAAAAAAAGAGAGAAGAAAAAGGGCAGAGTTAAGTGAGGAGTCAGGAGGAAGGTGAAACAAAACGTCAAGAAGGAGAGAAAGAGGGAAAAATCATACTATGAGACCTGACTCTGCCACTAATTATCTTGGGCAACTCATTCTAGGCTCCCTGGATCTCGACACAAAATAGGCAAAGCATTTATCCTTTTGTTAAGCAATAGTAAAGAATATATAATTAATATATCTGTAACACATAAAGGGTACCTATATTCAATGAGAGAAAAAACAGAATAATCCAACAGAACATGGCCATGGTTTATAAAGAGGCAATTCACAGTAGGAATGAAATAACTAATAAACATATGAAAGGATATTCAACCTTACAAGTAACCAAAGAAACACAAAATAAAGCTAGATATCATTTTTCATTAATCGAATTGGTAAAAGTCAAAATGACTAATAATATCCACTATTGGATGAATTAGGGGAAATGAGCATTCTCATATATTGCTGATATAAGTTTCTCTACACTTTCAGAGAACAATTTGGTAGTATATGTCAAGATGTCAAATATTCATGCTCCTTAATCCAATGTCTACCTATATTTGTTTATCTTATAAACTCTCAAGTGCATAAAGCAAACTATAAGGATGTTCACTGTTGCATTATTTGAAAGAGTTAAAAACTAAGAAACACTTCAGTAGAAAAGTAATTTCCTATACAAAGAATCTGGACTGTATTAGCTTCAGCCTCTCTGACCAGTAAAACTTAATGATGGGGTAAATAATTTTTAACTAGTATTGACCTAAAAATGTATCATATATATATTTGAAATAACACAATTTAAAAAAATTACTCAGCTGCATTTCTAAATAAGAATAAATTACAAAAAATACATTCAACTTCACCTTTCTATGTAAAAACAAAGGTATTTAAATAGCTAAAGTATTTTCAAGCAGCTCTCTGTGCCAGGTACTGTGTTAATGCTTTGCATGAATAAATCTAATACAATCCTTCCAATAATCCTATGAGGCAGGCACAATTCCTATATCTGTTTTACACAGAAAGAAACCATGACATAGTTATTAAGGAACTAGTGATGCATAAAGATCAGAGTTATTCAAAAGTATAACAAAGTCAAGAATCAAAAGCAAACAGTCCAATTCCAGAACCCATGATTTTAACCATTATGCTAATATTGCCTCCAAAAAGTTGCTCTCACCCAATCAATAAAATACAAATTTGTTGTTGTTTTCAGTTGCTAAGCCATGTCTTACTCTTCTGCAACCCCACAGACCATAGCCCACCAGGCTCTTCTGTCCATGGGATTCCCCAGGCAAGAACACTAGAGTGGGTTTCCATTTCCTTCTCCAGGGGATCTTCCCGACCCAGGGATCAAACCCATGTTTCCTGCATTGACAGGCAGATTCTTTACCACTGACCCACCAGAGAAGTCCAAAACACAAAAATCCTTGTCAATTCAGAGACTAGAAACAGTTTTTAAAAAAAAAATCTTAAACAATTTTAAATGTCCACTAACAGAATAATGGCTAGATACTGGTAGTTATATAATGTAATTCTATACATAAGTATAAATGTAGAACTAGAATTATATGCATTAAATAAAAAAAATACAAAGTTGAATTAAAATCAAATTTCAGACTAATATCATAGTTTGACATCATTCCTAGAAGTTTAAAAATCTGAAAATTATATCCCATTTAGGTACATAAATTTAAACATTAAAAACTGACATGGGATGACTTAAATGCTCAATTCATAACAACAGTTACCTGTGGGGAGAAAAGGAAAGGAATGAGATCCTGGAGAGGGCCTTGCTTGCTTGCTAAGTCACTTCAGTCGTGTCCGACTCTGTGCGACCCCACAGACAGTAGCCCACCAGGCTCCCCCGTCCCTGGGATTCTCCAGGCAAGAACACTGGAGTGGGTTGCCATTTCCTTCTCCAATGCATGAAAGTGAAAAGTGAAAAGTGAAAGTGAAGTCGTTCAGTCGTATCTGACACCTAGCGACCCCATGGACTGCAGCCTACCAGGCTCCTCCGTCCACGGGATTTTCCAGGCAAGAGTACTGGAGTGGGGATGCCATTGACTTCTCCGGGAGAGGGCCTAAGGGCCCTCAATTTATTTACAGCAACTAACTGAAGCATAATTTTAAAATCTGATCAAACTAAGTTGTGGGTATATAGATACTCATTATATTACCCTTTATTATTATCTATGTACTTGAATTATTTCCCAAATAAGTAATTTTTAAAGCTCTGCAAATGACTCCAATGCATAGCCAGTTAAAGAAAGAGAAAAAACTCAATTTTAAATGCTACTAGGCATCTTCACTTTTCTGATCCTTCGGCATTCCAGGTGGTGCAGTGGTAAAGAATCTGCCTGCCAATGCACGAACTGCAGGAAACTGGGGTTTGATTTCTGGGTTGGGAAAATCCTCTGGAGGAGGGCATGGCAACCCACTCCAGTAATCCTGCCCAGAGAATTCCATGGACAGAGGAGCTTGGCGGGCTACAGTCCATGGTGTCACAAAGAGTCGGGCATGATTGAGCATGCACTCACATAAAGCATTTAGACACCAGATCAACAGATGCTAGTCTACTTAATTTGTTCCCAACATCTCCTACTTCTAGTCCTTGGAAATTTATTCACACTATAAAGAAATTACACTCTATATATAGATTGATCAGTATCTGCTATATGGATTACACATTCTTAGAAAACAGGGGACATTTTTTTATTATTTTTCTTAATTTCTCATTGCTAGGTGAGTATGTATCCTGGTTTTCCACCTGCTCTCCCAGCACAATTAATAATAGTGTTTCCTTTTACCCAGGCTGCAGGATAAATTGCAGCCAACCCATCACTGCAACAGCTTATGACAGATATGTCGGTTCACTTTCTCAAAATCTCTAGGATAAAAGCCTCAAAGGAAAAAAAAAATTACACTTCTTCTCTAAAACTTTATCCCTTTCAAACATTAACATGTGCTTCTGAACTGCTTTAAAAGCTAAAGAATTTTTATATGATTTTCCATTTGTATTACTTTAGGAGGAAATAATTCAGAAAAGATAATTTCTGTTTTGTAAATAATGCTTGGGGTTGAAGCTTCACATAACTTTTCCCTCAAAAAAAAAAAAAAAAAATCCAGTATATATCAAGAATTTTGTGCATTAACTTACATAAAACTCAAAGAAAAATCTGAACCCCAAAATAGTAAGCATGAGATATAAATCTTCTTGACCTAGAACACATTATTTTCTCAATGTAAAATCAATTGTGGTCCTTTAAAAGGAATAACTTTATGCTTCCATATTATTCCATATTTACAGTTTAAAAATCACTTAAATTATTTCAGAGTTCAAATGCAACATAACAGGCACATTACCTGCATTTAAGTTGTTGACTGGCACTTGCAAAATATCTGCAACTTTTTTTAATATGTTCTGCATTTCTGGTCCAGTTTTGAAGGCTTCTACATGATAAAGAGCAGTAGCATTCCTTTCCACTTGAGTTAAAAACTTCTCACAATGATCAAAGAACCTCATTAATTTATCATTAATTCTTGGAGGTCCACACTCCATATCTGAAAGGAGAAAAAAATACTGTGTGTATACATATGTGTGTGTATATATATACACATATATACATATATATATGTACATATACATCCATTGATAGGAATGACAATTTGAAATTATTGAAAATTTTGTTTCAAGTATAAAGAGGAACACTAAAAACCTATTCACACCTCAACATACCTGAAATAAGTAAACACACTGCTTATGAAAGACATGGGGCACAACTATCTCCCACTTGTAAAGATAGTTCATGAGAGGTTGAAAAAAAAGACGCTAAAAAAGACTAAAGAAACAGAGAACATCAAAGGTAAAATAAAATGTTAGAGCAATACTACACTATGAAATAAACTGAAATGAATGTTTTCTTAAAGAAAATAAAAAATGATTTGACATGAATGTCATAAGAAGTACAAAAATGTATTACATAGGTACTGTTTCTATCAGGCATAGAAAATTTGAGAAATCAAACTAAAACTTAGCAAAGATTCTAATAACAAGGTGAGAGAGAATTCAAGATAGACTCTGTTTTACTACTTTAATCCAAAGTCTAAATAAAGAGTATTTTATCAACTAACTTTCTCAAAGCTATGTTACTTTACAAAAAGACTGCTTTGGACAAAAACTATTGACAACAACACAAGATATATTAAAGTTTCAGGTATTATGTATTTCATTGTGCTAGACGTTTCTGATTTGGTTTATTTTCTAATTGGAGCTCCTACATAACTTTCCATTAAAAATTTTATATGTTACATTATTTTCCCAATTAAGGAACAAATGCATACTAGAAAAGCATTCATAATCATGCTCAAACTACTGGGATGCCTTTTAATTTTTCTCAGTCATATTTAAAATACACAGATTTTCAGTCATCATTTCCCCCAAAATTTACTATGACAAGAACACTGAGTACTAATAGTACATAATATTGTTTCTGTAATTAAAATGAGAAAACTATGTCTTGTTATACCGTTTTGTTTTGGATGTGTCTGTGAAAATCTCTCTATGTATGTGTATTTATTCATTTCAAATCCTGAAATGAATAATTAAGCCCACTGAATTGGCAACTGGATTACAGTTCTTAAGAAACATCTTGACTGAGAAAATAAGTCATCTTTATCATCTTTTTCTGTGGCCTCAAAATTTCCTAAGTAGATCTGGATAATTCACCCCTGCTATTATCTAATTACTGCTGTTCTTTAAACAGAAACAAAGGCATTGTTCTGTTTCTGTAAGAATACAAAATCCAATTCAGTGGCTTCCCTCCAAACCCCAGATGTACAAAACAGGCAAAACAATTGTCTGTAGATAATACTAATGCAGCTAAGCAAAAGGTTTAATCGCTGAGACTGAAAATGGTGAGGGGCAGCTTATCCTGAACTATTTTGACCCAGGGCTAGCAAAAGCTAATTCTCACAATGCCATTTAAGGGCAAAAACTCATTCATCCCTCTCAGAAGGTCCAGTAGTTCCTTTCTGGTATACACTAGTGTATACCAACATTCAGCTAACTTTAAAAAACTGTGGGAAATTTTCACTCATACTAATGGAAAAAAGTCTAGCTATTTAATTAAAAAGCACAATTCAACAAGTGACTAAACACAAGTCAGCAAAATAAGTTACCCACAGAGCAGTAACATGACAGTGTCAATGGAAGACCCCTCGGAGATGGCTGAACAGCTGAAGAGAGGATGCTATTTGAGAAATGACAAACCAGACTACTTCTAATTTATTTTTCACTTGGGCTTTTTAAAGCTAAACGATGCCTCACCTCAACTTTGACCTTAAAGCTGATCAAGAAGTATTAACACTTGTTCATCTCTCTGGCACAAAAATGTCATGTTTTCATTCTTATCCTTAAGTTATAGGACAAATAGAAGTTGTACATATAGTACAATGGTTAAGAGATCAAGTTCTAAACCCTTTTCCCTGGGTCCACACCCAGTCATCTGAAATTAGGCAAATAATTGCTTCTATGTCTCAACCTCCTCACCTGTTAAGATGGGCAAAAATGCCATCAACTTCAGAGAGCTGTTGTAAAGATTATGTAAAATAAGTGTGAGGCATGCCTGGCACACAGCAAGCATTAAGTGTTTGCTATTATTATTGTTGTTGTCTATGACTATTAAAACACTTTCTAAGGAAAAAAGCATCATTCCGGAGAAAACAGAAGGCCTGGATTCTGGGCCTGACTCTTAGTCCTTAAACTAAGGAAGGACAATCAGCAAGGGATATTCTTGGGCTCAGCATCATGACCTGTGAAATAAGAACAATGCTGGATGATCTCCCAAACTTTGCAAAAGCATAAGTAATGGAATAAATTAGTAAAGTACTGCGCCATGACCATGGACCGCAGCTACAAAGAGAGTAACTCTACAGTACATGCAAGAACAAAAGAGAAAAACGCAGAGCAGTGAAGAAAATCCGAGGGCAGCTTCCTGAAATAGGTTGTAGGTCTAGAACTGGTATCTGAAAAAGTTTTTAATGAAAAAAATAAAACAACATCCAAATAGTATCAGAGGTAAAGCCTGAGGAAAAAAACTCATAGACTGTATTAAATTGAAAAAAAAAAAAAAGGTGCGCCCAACTGTGGAACTCGCTGTCAGAGAGAGGAAAGGGACAAGGGTTGGTGCTCAGAGAAATTCATTTTGGGAATGGATGATCAAAAACTGCCCTGGCCTGTCTCTTTTACTACTGGATCCCCCAACGTCTACTACAGCTTCCTGTACGTAGAAGGTAACCAAATTCATCCTTGATAAAAGAATAAATGAACATCATGGATGTATGTATGAGAAGTCAAGAGCTGAACAGCCCAAAGGATGGGCGCGGGGTGGGCGGAGAAGGACGGGGAGGCTGGGGTCAGAGGGAAGTGAGGAGAGGCTGGAGTCGGGGAAGTCCAGGATCTGGGGGCGACCCAGGGTGGTCACCTGCGATGTCGGGTGGCGGTAACCCCGGGTGGTAGTGCTGCCAGAGCCCTTGCAGGAAGGCGGCGCCGCTGTCCACGCAGCGGTGCTTGGAGCTGGTGACTAGCTGCAGGCGGCCGTAGTTCTCTCGGCTGAAGAGGGCAGGGAAAAGGGAGGCCAGGCGCAGGGCCAGCTGTCGCATGTCCTGCCGCCCCTTCTCCACCAGCTGCCCGTCCATCCAGTCAGCGTACCACAGCGGCCAGTCGGCCAGCCCGGCGCCCAGGTCGCCGCGGCCGGCAGCGCGAGTCCGGTCATCCTCGGCCCCGCGGGCCTGCAGCAGCCCGTGCAGCTGCCGCAGCTTGCGGATCTGTTTGGTCGTCGGGTAGCGGGTGCCATGGCGGATGAGGGCGACCAGTTGCACCGGGGTGCAGGTCTCCTCTAACAACTCCGGGTCCCGCCGCGGCACTTCGGGGTCCGGCAGCAGCCCGGGGTTGGCATCCTCGTAGCGAGTCTTGGTGCCAAAGTAGGGGCTGAGCGCGGAAACCACACTGTTCTCCGGCTCCAGGAGGGAGCAGCGAGAGAGCGACGAGACCAGCGCCACAGCCAGGACCGCGACGGGCGTTGCGGAGACCCTGACGAGGCTGCACGGGCCACGGGGCATGGTGCGCTGCGACCCGCGGAGGGTGACGTACCGGCTGGGTCGCCGACTTCCGGCTCCGGTGGGCAGGGGGCGGGCCTGAAGGGCGCTTCCGGCCGGTGCCCCCGGGATTCACAGAGAGATCTCAGCACTCCGGCTCTGAAGGGGTAACCCTGGCTGGCAGAGCACCGAGAGGACAGGCGGGATGCTACGAGGAGCCCAGTGGACTCGTGGCTCAGGTGGAGCCGGCAGAAATCTCCTAGGAGTTTTGGAGATCTGTGGCTAAGGTGGAGCCTGCATCTCCTGGCCCTGGAACGTGGAATTTCCTCATAGCTGGCGCCTCAGGGACTGACTCAAAGACTCCCCCACTGTTTTCATTCTCTTGGTTGTGAATGAACCCGGATTCAGGCTTAGTCTCCAAAGCTGCCAAAACAGGACACGTTTTAACAGCTGACTCTTGTGTCATCATTCTTAACATTGTACTCTGTTTTTCAAAATGTAGTTTGAACCGCTGCATCAAATCTGCCTGAAGCCTTTGATGAAAATGTAGATTCGTGGTTCCTGCCCCCAAATACGTCCTAAGCCCAAGGTTTTCCTACGTTTGCGTTGCCCTTTTACAGCAGGCAGAGAAGAACCTGGAAAGAGGCTCAGTTCTCCAGGAAATGTAATTCCTGAACTTTGGTATTTTCTTGACATGGAGCGGCAAAGCTGACATCAGCGAGACAGCATCCCAGAAGTACTGGCTTGATACCGAAGGTTTAGCAAGTAGAGACAGCAATCCTAACAACTCGGGAGCCTTGAGTCATGGTCCAATAGATTTACTCCATTATTAAGTATGAGCTAATCTTTGTGAAGTAAACGAGGTCTGTATTTACCACCACTTTGAGTCCAGACTGACTCTGCTTCCCACATAATTACATTTTTGTAGGTTATTGCTCAGAATCTCACTCCAGAAATCATAAATCTGAACAGCACCTTGGTTTCTCCACTTGTTAGTCTCTCAGTCGTGTCTGACTCTCTGCAATCCCATGGTCTGTAGCCTGCCAGGCTCCTCTGTTCATGGAATTCTCCAGGCAAGAATATTGGAGTGGGTTGCCATTTCCTTCTCCAGAGGATCTTCCCAGGGATCAAACCTGGGTCACTTGCATTGCAGGCAGATTCTTTACCATCTGAGCCACCAGACCCTGTCCTTTTCCACTTGAATCCTAGTTTATATGCCAGCTAGGAAAGAGTATTAAAGAAATTATGTATGCTCAGTTGCTTCAGTCGTGTCTGACTGTTGGCACCTCTGTGGACTGCAGCCTGCCAGGTTCCTCAGTCAATGGGATTCTCTAGGCAAGAATACTGGAGTGAGTTGCCATGTGCTGCTCCAGGGTGTCTTCCTGACCCTGGGATTGAACCCGTGTCTTCGGCATTGCAGGCGGATTCTTTACTGACCGAGCCACCAGGGAAGCCCAAAGAAGTCATAGAATGATCCAAATAGGAGGAAGTTTGGGTTATGTTTTTCTAAGTGTAGCTTTTCCTTCAAAGACACTTTTGGTAAGTGTCTTTTGGTAATTGCTCATGGTAAGTCCATCTCTAGCTTTATTCTTTTTATCCATAAAAGTGCCCCTCTGGTCCAGAAACAAGTACCTGTAAATGTTAAGCAGTAAGGAAAATGGTGTAAAGTCAAGAATAGATTCCAACTTGAATTCTTCAAAATTTTAAGAACCATGACAGGTAACCATTTTTAGAATATGTTCTTTTTTGTTATACCATGTTTTGGAATGTTAGTGCCTGAATACTTATGTCGGTGATATTTCACAGAGCTGTGCTCAAATTAATGTTAACGAACATCTACTCTTTCTTTATAGACTTCCTTTAAAAAAAAAATTTATTGGTGTATAGTTGATTTACAATGTTGTGTTAGTTTCAGGTGTATAGCAAAATGAATCAGTTGTACATATATCTACTCTTTTAGATCCTTTTTCCATATAGGCCATTACAGAGTATTGAGTAGAGTTTACCGTGGTATACAGTAGGTCCTTGTTAGTTACGGTTCATTAAGCAAACATTTGTTCCAGATGCATCTCACTATGTTTTACTTAATACATAGTGTATTTTACTTAATAAAATACATACATTTTATTATGTATTTACTTAATACATGTATTTAATAATCACCTCAGGCTTCCCTGGTGGTCCAGTGGTTAAGAATCTGCCTGCCTGTTCAGGGAAGACTTCACATGCTGCAGAGCAGCTAAGCCTGTGCACCTGGAGTCCTTGCTCTGCAAGGAGAAGCCACTGAAATGAGAAGCTCATGCCCTCCACAACTAGAGAAAGCCCAAGTGCAGCAATGAAGACCCAGTGCAATGATAAATAAATAATGATCACGTCTCATGACCAATCTTTTGAGTCCTCAGGAGCTACGAAATCCTAACAGCATCACTCCTTCCTAATGCAACAATCTTTAGAGAATTTAACTTCCAAAACACTAGATTTGCCCCTAGCTTGATTTTATTTTTCTTCCTCTAATTATTCATCTATTTATGCTGATTATATACTTACATAAACCAATTCCAATTATTTTTGATGTCAAGCCAGAATGGCAAATGATAAAATAGAATTAACTTCATGTTAATGTTTTTGCCATAATATTTTTGGCTAGGAAAATCTAGCATGACGAGAACAGAAATTTCATAAGCTTTGTATCCAGACTCCAGCTCAGTGACTCATTAACCTTGGAAAATTACCTACGTTCTCTGAGGCTTGGTTTCCTTATCTGAAAATAGGAATATTAGAACCTATACTGCAGGAATTCTTTGAGAATAGGAAATGATTAAAGCCTACAGACTGCTATGAATTATATTTTTAACCGTAAATAATGTTCAATGTTGTTATCATTCCTATGCTGAGATGCTTAGTTCTCTAGCAACTGTGCAGTATAAACTTTCATCTTAAAGTGAATGACCTCCACAGACAAAACACACATCAAAGATCATTTCATAACTTTTCTTTTAAAAAAAATCCACTCATCTCACCTAAAGACTGGATGGTTTCCCTTCCCACATAAGAGGCTGTGGGCATGGCAACAATGTATTTGACAAATCTACCACAACACAAGAGATGAAATGGAAAATTCATGGTTCTGCTTCCTTGAGATGGTAGAGGGTGGAACCAAGAGCACAGAGAATTCAATTTGGACCAAAAGGAGAGGAGACTTTATCTTCTGAGGGAAGATTGGAAGGATGGATACACAGTTGGATACATTTGTTAGTCTAGCAGCAGAGAATTCATGGATTTCAAGCCTGGTGGTCTCACCTTCAGTGACACAGGAGGCAAGATTGTCTGAAGAGATGGGGGAATGAGAATTAAGTCCCATGGAATGTGGAAATGGCTTAGGTTTGTAGTGAAGAGAAAAGGGGAAACAAGCAGAAGTTTGGGTTGTTAGCTCTGAGACAACCCAAATGAAAGACTTGAATTGCACGTGGCTATACAATTTTATCCAGAAGTGAACATTATCTGTTGTGTCAGAGTGGAAAAAAAAAACCAAACAATTGTTCTATATTATTCTAATTTGTCTTAAGTAGAACTTCTTTTCTAATCAGTCTACTACATTAAAGAGTAGGTTATTTGTCAGATTATTCATAGGACTTTTAAAACAGTAAAGTAATTCCACTCTTAAGATTACATGATGACATATATTTAGTATTTTACATTACAGCTACCTACTATACTTTTAAAGATGTTATTAAAATATTTTCCTGGTGGTCCAGTGTTTAAGATTCTGTGCTTCCAAAGCAGGGGGTGAGGGTTTGATCCCTAGTTGAGGAACTAAAATTCCACATGCTCTAGGTGTAGCCCCCCTGCCCCCCCACCAAAAAAAAAAAAAAAACAAAGTTATGAAAGATGGCTTTCTGGTGAAGTAAAGATAAAGAAAAAGCTAAATTCTATGTGGAAAAGGATAGTCTTTGAAAGGACAGTAAATATTAAGAACGTGATTTCTAAAGTTAGAATTCCTGGCTTTTAAAATTTCCAGCTCCATCACTTAATATCTATGATATCTTAAATAAATTAAAATTTTGCCTCAATTGTTTTCTGTAAAGTGTACTCATCTCACATGCTAGTAAAGTAATGCTCAAAATTCTCCAAGCCAGGCTTCAGCAATACGTGAACCGTGAACTTCCTGATGTTCAACCTGGATTTAGAAAAGGCAGAGGAACCAGAGATCAAATTGCCAACATCTGCTGGATCATCAAAAAAGCAAGAGAGTTCCAGAAAAACATCTCTTTCTGCTTTATTGACTATGCCAAAGCCTTTGACTGTGTGGATAACAATAAACTGTGGAAAATTCTGAAAGAGATGGGAATACCAGACCACCTGACCTGCCTCTTGAGAAATCTGTATGAAGGTCAGGAAGCAACAGTTAGAACTGGACATGGACCAACAGACTGGTTCCAAATAGGAAAAGGAGTACGTCAAGGCTGTATATTGTCACCCTGCTTATTTAACTTATATGCAGAGTATATCATGAGAAACGCTGGACTGGAAGAAGCACAAGCTGGAATCAAGATTGCCGGGAGAAATATCAATAAGCTCAGATATGCAGATGACACCACCCTTATGGCAGAAAGTGAAGAGGAACTAAAAAGCCTCTTGATGAAAGTGAAAGAGGAGAGTGAAAAAGTTGGCTTAAAGCTCAACATTCAGAAAACGAAGATCATGGCATCCGGTCCCATCACTTCATGGGAAATAGATGGGGAAACAGTGGAAACAGTGTCAGACTTTATTTTTGGGGGGCTCCAAAATCACTGCAGATGGTGATTGCAGCCATGAAATTAAAAGACGCTTACTCCTTGGAAGGAAAGTTATGACCAACCTAGATAGCATATTCAAAAGCAGAGACATTACTTTGCCAACAAAGGTCCATCTAGTCAAGGCTACGGTTTTTCCTGTGGCCATGTATGGATGTGAGAGTCGGACTGTGAAGAAGGCTGAGCGCCGAAGAATTGATGCTTTTGAACTGTGGTGTTGGAGAAGACTCTTGAGAGTCCCATGGACTGCAAGGAGATCCAACCAGTCCATTCTGAAGGAGATCAGCCCTGGGATTTATTTGGAAGGAATGATGCTAAAGCTGAAACTCCAGTACTTTGGCCACCTCATGCGAAGAGTTGACTCATTGGAAAAGACTCTGATGCTGGGAGGGATTGGGGGCAGAGGAGAAGGGGATGACAGAGGATGAGATGGCTGGACAGCATCACTGACTTGATGGACGTGAGTCTGGGTGAACTCCAGGAGTTGGTGATAGACAGGGAGGCCTGGTGTGCTGCAATTCATGGGGTCGCAAAGAGTCGGACATGACTGAGAGACTGAACTGAATAGAACTGAACTGAACTGAAAGTAATTATCTCATGGGATTGTCCAGAAGATTAAATGAAACAGTTTCCATAAAAGCTTTATTAGCTTTATTAGTTCCTGGCCCCAAATAAGTATCAGTTACTTTTAGCAAACAAAATTAAAATGTTTATTATTGCTTCTCCTTTAATCAAGTAGATTGACAAGTAGCCAGTTTTTCATAGATATCTATTATCTCACAGCTATGTCAAGCAACTTACCTTGTGCCTTTGCCAAGAAAGTTTTGTCTCTAGTATCTCAGTGCCCTGCTGTTTCATCTTTCCTTTGCAATTAATTGATTTGGTGCTTACTTGCTTTTTACTGTGAAAAAAGAGACCAACAGAAGAGGTGTCCATGCTTCAACCACAGTGCCTTCAACCTTGCTTGAATGTAGAGGTTGCAAGGATCACAAGCTCCACAGACTGCAGGATAGCTTTGCTCCAAAGGAGCTCATCACCATATTGTTCTCCAGTATAGCAAAGCTAATGTGAATTGTTTAAGTTGTTTCAACTGATGAATTAGAACTTCACTGAACCACACAGCAATAATGGAGGTGACTTGCTATTTTACTTTCTGTATTATACCCTGCTAAGGGAGTTATTTCGGAGAAGGCAATGGCACCCCACTCCAGTACTCTTGCCTGGAAAATCCCATGGATGGAGGAGCCTGGTGGGCTGCAGTCCATGGGGTCGCTGAGGGTTGGAAACGACTGAGCAACTTCCCTTTCACTTTTCACTTTCATGCATTCGAGAAGGAAATGGCAACCCACTCCAGTGTTCTTGCCTGGAGAATCCCAGGGACGGGGTAGCCTGGTGGGCTGCTGTCTATGGGGTCGCACAGAGTTGGACACGACTGAAGCGACTTAGCAGCAGAAGCAGCAGCAAGGGAGTTATTTGGCAGTGACAAAGCTTGTCTTCTGGTGTTCTACTGTCAGAATCCTAGGATTTTGATGTTGGAAATTTCCCCCTCCCATCAAATACTGGTTCCAAATCCACAGAACTGTTTGAGAAATCAGATACAAAACTATCATAAGTTTAAATTACCAATATTCTTTCTATGCTTTCCTACTCCCATTAATAGCAGGAACCTGTAGCTTTTCACTTTCTAGTCCTGTTCTGTAACAACTTTCAACATGCCAGAAGCATAATTCCCTCCAGAAGTCTCCTCCATCCAAAATATTGATATATTGCTTCCCAGGTGGCACCAGTAGTAAAGAACCCACTTGATAGTACAGGAGACATAAAAGACACTAGGTCAGGAAGATCCCCTGGAGGAGGGCATGGCCACCCACTCCAGTATTCTTGCCTGGAGAATCCCATGGACAGAGGAGCCTGGCGGGCTGCAGTCCATGGGGTCAAAAAGAGTCTGACATTCTTCTCCCTTATATTTTTTAAGAACAAGTACATACAATAGCAATTGTATTTTAACATTTTTTTCTGAAATGTTAGTTTTCCAAAATTGAAAAATATTTTTGACCCGTGGGATCTTTTAGACAATTTGTCAGCTGACTTTGAAACCATGAGTGTTTTGTGTTTTTTTTTTTTTATAATTCCAAACAAAATTCCAGAACAAAAGTTTATTAGTTCATCAGGAAGGCAGTTTTTTTTACTTAGTCCATTAATGGCAATTTCACTTTTTTCTCACTAGCTCAGGCAGTAACCAGTCTTCTGTTAGTTCTTGTTCACAGTTTTGTAGCATAAACTCATCTTGTTGTTTTGCTTATATTATGTATCAGTAAATATTAAAACCCAGTTAATACTTAAGCTAGAAAAGCCATGTAGGCATCTCTGGACTCATACACTTGGTTGCAGCCACTTTAGTAAAATAGGGTGGGTCACATGCCAGTGAAGCAACTATTATGGTTCCACAAACAACACCTCTCATTATCCCACTTTACTTTTCTTGTCTTACATCTTACACTGCATGGTAAGGCATCTTATACTTCCCTGATTCTGTACTCCAAGAGTAAGTAGTTGTTGCTAAATCATTCACTGCTTAATACCTTAGATGCAGGGGTATGGTGAAACCTTTTTTGATTCCCCAATATTTATTTCATATATTATATAAAGCATACTGTCAACAAATATTTGTTTTAAGGGTGTATGAATGAAAAAATAGAACAGGCAATATGGGAAGCTAAAATAAGATAGCTTTGCATTTGTTCAGTGTAATTATTTCCCCAGCTATCCCCTGGCATATGAAGAACAATATTTTTATCATGTTTGGGTGTGGAAATCAAGAGGTTAGATGCCTTACCTAAAGTCATCCAACAAGCATTTGGTAGAACCAGTTCTAGAATGTGATTGATGGAAACAGAGCTATACTTAATGCCTATTATATTCCTGACGAACAGTGACTGTGAAGAATGTCACTTGTAGCTGAGGCTAAAAAATAAATTTTACGCATAGTATAATACTATAGTTGTTGGGCTTCCCTGGTGGCTCAGCAGTAAAGAATCCACCTGCAATGCAGGAGACACAGATTCAATCCCTGGGTTGGGAAGAGCACCTGCAGAAGAAAATGGCAACCCATTCTCATATTCTTGTCTGGAAAATCCCATGGACAGAGGAGCCTGGTAGGCGACAGTCCATGAGGTCACAAGAGTCAAATACAACTTAGCAACTAAACCACTGCCACCACTAGAGCAGTTACTATTGGCTAACTATGCAACATTTAGTCCCCATATTTTCTTGGAATTAATGTGCAGGTAGTTGCCTCTCAGGAAGATTAAACTAGTCCCCCCTCAGGAAAAACATTCTGACTGGTTTAAACTAATCCTGGTAACTCTATTTTTCTTAACAATTTTAGTTTAAGAAGAACGTATGATTCAGTTCCAGCCACTAAGATATGAAGGTCAGTCTACTGGGAAGTTTCTGGGCAAGTTTTTTTGGGCCTAAGAAAGAATCAAATGATGGAGTGATGATCAGTCAATGGTCAATGGATTGGAGGTTCTATTGAATCAGAGGAATATTGCAGTTGGCACAGTAAAATACTCTGGAAGGAAAGAAAATCGTATTTAGTGAATGAAATGCTTAATGGATATTTTGGAGGTGGTACAGTGGTGGTTATTGATTAATGGAGACATTTTAGAATATAAGATTAAGAAAGCTTAACCAAGGTAATTTATAGAATACAAATCTTTTAGAAGTAAGGAGGTTAAAAAAAATGAGAGGTCAAGAAATTTTGAATCAAAACTTTTGTTCCTGGTTCTAAATTCTGTTCTTATTGGACTTAAGCCCCAGTAGCATCTCACCTTCCAGTAGCCTGTGCACCTCACTGCCCACCCCACCCCTAAAAACCCCCACCTCATTCAGCAACAGTTCCATGAATGTTATTAAAGTATTTTACATAGACATTTTGTTTTTAATGGATGCCATTGAAGGTTGGAAAGATGAAAAAGGTCAGCAGCACAAAGATGTAAATAATTTTAAATATAATCTTAAAAACCTTCATTCTTAAAATGAAAGAGATACACTCAAGGAAGAGGCAAATGCCCTGGACACTACCATGTCTGAAGATAACTAGACCTGCTACGTCATCTTACTACCAGAAAGGAGCCAGCTTGAAAACAAAGCTAACACAATGAGATCACACAGAAGAAAATGAAAAGAACCTGTCTTAGATAATGCTAATGAGCCGATGGATTAAACCTGGAGTATACTTACTATGAGCTTCTTGTCATCTAAGGTGATAAATGCCTTTACTGTTTAAACCAATGTTTCATTATTTTCTGTAGAAAGTAAAAGTGAAAGTGAAGTCGCTCAGTCGTATCCGACTCTTTGCGACCCTGTGGACTGTAGCCCATCAGGCTCCTCTGTCCATGGGATTCTCCTGGCAAGAATACTGGAGTGGGTTGCCATTTCCTTCTCCTTATTTTCTGTAGAAAGCCTCCTAATTGGGGTAAGTATTGCTATCTATTAACCACACTTAACCACTTAGGATGTCCTTTCATGCTTTTCTTGATTTCCCTTAAGTCATCTACTGAGAATAACAGAAAATCATTGATGGTGATTTTCTGATTACAACCCATTAGATATGACTTTGGGTCTCTGAATGATCATAGTTAATAAAGCATAGGAAACACTGGGAAAATTAGGAAGTGAGTGGGTAGGATGAGACACCTGGTGATGGAGGTGATCCTGGTCAGGTAAAGTGAAATGTAAGCCAAGTGGGAGATGCAAATGAAAACAGAGAGAAGGCAACTATTCTTTTTTCTGAGTGGGAGGGGGCAGTATTCAAATCTTTACTTATTTTTTAATTTAATTTTTATTTTATGTTGGCATATAGTTGGTTTACAATGTTGTGTTAGTTTCAGGTGTACAGCAAAGTGAATCAGTTATACATATGTTTATTCTTTTCATATTCCTTTCCCATATAGATTATTACATAATATTGAGTAGAATTCCCTGTGTTGTACAGTAGGTCCCTGTTGATTTTCTTTTTTATACATATTTGTGTGTGTATATTAATCCCAAACTCCTAATTTATCCCTTGCCCCTACGTTTCCTGCTTTGGTAACCATAAGTCTGTTTCTGAAGTCAGTTTTTGAGTCTGTTTCTGCTTTGCAAATAAGTTAATTTGTATCATTATTTTAGATTTCACATATAAGCAACATCATATGCTATTTGTCTTTCTGTGTCTGACTTACTTCACTTATAGTATGATAATCTGTAGATCCATCCATGTTGCTGCAAATGGCGTTATTTCATTCTTTTCTATGACTTAGTAATATTCCATTGTATATGTGTACCACATCTTGTTTATTCAATCCTCTGTCGATGGACATTTAGTTTGCCTCCATATCCGAGCTATTGTAAATAGTGTTACAAGGAACATTAAGGTACATATATCTTTTTGAATTATGGTATTCTTCAGATATATGCTCAGGAGTGGGATCGCTGGACCTATGGTAGCTCTATTTTTAGCTTTTTAAGGAACCTCCATACAGTCCTCCATAGTTGAATGAATTTACATTTCCAACAACAGTGTAGGTTTCCTTTCTTCCACATCTTCTCCAGCATTTACTGTTTGTAGAATTTTTTTTGATAATGGCAGTTCTGACTGATATGAGGTAATACTTCATTATAGTTTGGATTTGTATTCCTCTAATAAGTAGTGAGAAGAAAATGACAACCCACTGGAGAAGGAAATGGTAATCCACTCAAGTATTCTTGCGTGGGAAATCCCATGGTTGGAGAAGCCTGGCAGGCTACACTCCATGGGGTTGGAGAGAGTCAGACACGACTTAGTGAATAAACAATAACAATAATAAGTGATGCTGAGCATCTTTTCATGTGCTTTTTGGCCATCTGTACATCTTCTTTGGAGAAGTGTCTGTTTAGGTCTTCTGCCAATTTTTTGATTGGGTTATTTTTTGATATTGAACTGCATGAACTGTTTGTATATTTTGGAGATTAAGCCCCTTGTCAGTTGCTTCATTTGCAAATATTTTCTCCCATTCTGATGGTTGTCTTTTTGTTTCATTTATGATTTTCTTTGCTATGCAAATAAAAAGTTTAGTTAGTCCCCATTTGCTTTTGTTTTTATTTTCATTACTCTAGGAGTAATGGATCAAAAAAGATCCTGTTGTGGTTTATGTCAGAGAGTTTTCTGCCTATGTTTTCTTCTAAGAGTTTTATAGTGTTCAGCCTTACATTTAAGTCTTTAATCCATTTTGAGTTTAGTTTTGTGTATGGTGTTAGAGAATTTTCTAATTTCATTCTTTTACATGTAGCTGTCCAATTTTCCCAGCATCACTTATTGAAGAGACTATCTTTTCTCCATTGTGTATTCTTGCCTTTCTGGTCATAGATTAATTAACCATAGGTGTATGGGTTTATTTCTGGACTGTCTAGCCTGTCCCATTGAATATATTTCTGGTGGTTTTCTTTTTTCTGGTGACAGTACCATACTCTTTTAATTACCATAGCTTTGTAATATAGTCTGAAACCAGGGAGCCTGATTGCTCCAGCATTGTTTTTCTTTCTCAGGGTTGCTTTGGCTATTCAAAGTCTTTCATGTTTCTGTACAAATTTTTGAGTTTTTGTTCTAGTTCTGTACAAATTCCATTGGTAATTTGATAGGGATTGCATTAAATCTGTACATTGCCTTGGGTAGTATAGTCATTTTGACACTATTGATTCTACTAGTTCAAGAACATGGTATATCTTTCCATCTGTTTGTGTCATCTTTGATTTCTTTCATCAGTATCTTATAGTTTTCAGAGTACAGGTCTTTTGTCTTTTTAGATAGGTTTCTTCCTAGGTATTTTATGCTTTTTGATTAAATGGTAAATGAGATTGTTTCCTTAATTTCCTTTCCTGATCTTTAATTGTAGTGTATAAGAAATACAAGAGATTTCTGTGTATTAATTTTGTATCCTGCAACTTTACTGAATTTATTGACTATCTCTAATAGTTTTCTGGTAGCATTTAGGATTTTCTATGTAAAGTATCATGTCTTAAGCAAACAATTTTACTTCTTTTCTAATTTATATCCCTTTTATTTCTTTTTATTTTCTGATTTCTTTGACTAGGACTTCCAAAACTATGTTGAATAAGAGTGGTGAGAATGGATATCCTTGTCTTGTTCTTGATCTTAGATGAAATGCTTTCAGCTTTTCACTGTTTAAAATGATGTTAGCTGTGGGTTTGTCATACGTGGCAGAAGGCAACTATTCTGAGTAGAGCCAGTCTTAGGGACATAGGAGCCATATGTTCGGGGGAGAGTTGTGAAACGCATATTATAGTAGTGACATCAACCCATGTTCTTCTCTCCAGGGAGAAGTCAGTGTTCACGGGATATGAGAGAGTGCTTGTCATGCTTGTTTTCTTCAGAAACAGACCAAGTTCGGATGTGTCTCATGATAACATGATGGTCTAAAAATGAGAGGCTTGATTTTAGTTTTTCCTGTAAACATCCCAGAGGCCCCTTGTACTACTTTCTTTCAGCCTGGCACAAGTCTCATAAACTACAAGATAGCCTTAACATTCAAAGTATGGTAGTTTTCCCTCATGACCTTTGCCCTTTTCTAAATATAGTATCTTCATAATGACATAGTAATATTCTTTTGCAAATTATATGAGAGCTGTTCACATGGATTTAAAAAGTAAATCTAACAAATAGGTTGCTCTTTGCCCGATGACTCAGAGATTATTATTTATTCTTGCATTTTAGAAAAAATTAATTCCTGAGTATGTTAAATTCAATTGAATTTGAAGCCACAAAGAGGAAAGAAATAACAAGAATTGGAGTAGAAATAAATGAAATGGAGACTAGAAAAGCAATAGAGAGGCTCAATGAAGCCAAAAATTGATTGTTTGAAAGAAAAAAAAAAAAAAAAAACAACAAACTGGACCAATCTAAAGATTAAGAAAAAAGAGAAAATACTCAAATTCTAAAATCAGAAATTAAATAGGGGATATTATCACTGACTTTACAGAAATAAAAAGTATTATAACAAACATGGGAGTGGGTAGCCAATCCCTCCTCCAGGGGAATCTTCCCAACCCGGGGACTGAACCTGAGTCTCCCACATCGCAGATATATTCTTTGTCATCTGAGACAGCAGGGAAGCCCCTATAACAAACACACAAACTACCCAAACTAACTAAAGAAGAAATAGAAAATCTAAATCGACCTATAACAAATAAGGAGATTGGATCAGCAGTTGGAAATCTCACAACACAGAAAAGCCTAGGACCACATAACTGCATTGGTGAATTCTACAAACATTTAAAGAATTAACATGATTACTTCTCAAACTCTTCCAATATTTAGAAGAGGAAAGAATACTTCTTAACTCATTTTATGAAGCTATAATTATCCTGATACTAAAGCTAGTCAAAAAGACACTACAAGGAAACTGTGGGCCAATATTCCTAGTGAAAGTAGATATAAAATTCTTCAATAAAATGCTAGCAAATAGAATTCAGCAGCATGTTAAAAAGATCACACACCAAGACCAAGGGGGATTTATCCCAGAAATGCAAGTGTAGTTCAACATATAAAAGTCAATCAGTATAATTCACCACATTATAGAATAAAGGAGGAGAACCATATGTCCATCTCAACTGATGTTGAAAAAGCATTTGACAAATCCAGCATTTCTTCATGATAAAAACCCTCATTAAACTAGAGATAGAAGGGAACTGTCTCTACATGATAAGGGCTGTATATAACGAACTCCCAGGTAACATCATCCTCAAGGGAAAAAGACTGAAAATTGTTCTTGGTGTTTGAAAGACTAAAATCTGTGCTTGGTGTTTGAAAGTCAAACATTCAGAAACCGTAAATGTTCTTGAAGAAGAATATATTTTCTTAAAGTTTCTGGGGTTGCGGGGGAATGTTCTCCTCCGTGTTAAAACTTCTTCATGGACTTCCCTGGTGATCCAGTGGTTAAGATTCCATCTGCCAGTGCAGGTGACACAGGATTCAGTCCCTGCTCTGGGAAGATTTCACATACTGTGGGGCAGCTGAGCCTGTGTGCCGCAACTACTCTCTAGAGCCTGCGCTCCACAACACAAGAAGCCAGCACAGTAAGATTGTGCACTGCAGCTAGAGAGGAGCCCCCACTCTCCATAACTAGAGAAAGCCAGTGCGCAGCAGTGAAGATCCAGTACAACCAAAAATAAATAAATGAAAATGTTTTTAAAAAGGGAGAAACTTCTTTATAATGAACATTGTTACATTGTACATTAGGCAAAAGTATTACTTATTGAAGTTCTTAAATAATTGTTATTGTTCCTACTGGAGTATTTGATGTGTATTTTTTATATATATGTCTGCCCTGGTGGCTCAGAGGTTAAAGGGTCTACCTGCAACGCGGGAGACCTGGGTTCAATCCCTGGGTCTGGAAGATCCCCTGGAGAAGGAAATGGCAACCCACCCCAGTATTCTTGCCTGGAGAATCCCACGGGGTCACAAAGAGTTGGGCACGACTGAGCAACTTCACTTTTACTTTATATATATACAGTTTGCAAACAATAGGAAATCTAAAGGACATTCTTTGAAGTAAGAAGCAGTGGTGCTTAATTTTGGGTTACTTATTATCCTCTTTTTTACATGTGAATACAATAAAGCATTTTTAAAGAAGTTTAAAAATTTTAAAGAGAATATATGAAAACATTTGATGATTCGGGATATAGGTAAGGAATGGCTGCTTTGTGTTTTAAAGGCATTTCTAGATTCTTAATATTCAGGCCAATTACTGTGATAGAGATAACGTGCTACTTACCTCAGAGTGGTTGGTTCAGATATGGTGATACAACAGAGTTGAAACAGAAAGGGCCAGTGTCAGGCCCAAGATAAATATGTCAGGAGCTGAATGCCCTCAAACCAAATCCCAATGATAAGGTATCTATTCTTCACATGAGCAACAACTGAAGTGCATTGGATTAAACAAAATATTCATGTCTGTTACAGGATTAAGGAAGTGAGGAAAATGTAAAGTGATAACGTGCTAGTTACCTCAGAGTGGTTGGTTCAGATATGGTGATACAACAGAGCTGAAACAGAAAGAGACAGTGTCAGGCCCAAGAAAAATATGTCAGGAGCTGAAAGCTGTTTAAAATTTTTATCCTGAAGATAGAAATAACATTCTTATGAGAAATTGAACATTAAATATTAATCGATATGTATTAAATCGATTTTGCTTGTTGACACATTTGTTTGTTTGACAGTTATTGAGTAGCTATGTGGTAGTTTTTAGGCCTCAGAATTAATCCAAAGAGAAGCTGTGAATTATGAAGTTTCGTTTCAGTCATTTTGCCTCTTTATACGATGCTCCTTTTGGATCCTTCAGCCTTTTCCTCCTTCAGGTTTAAAAACTAATAACATTAAGACTCTGGTGACAGGAATGACAGGGCTCCTTAGGATGAAAGATAATTGTGTTCAGAGGAAAGAGAAGTGTGTGTTTAGGAACAAAGCTCTACCACATTGTTAAATTCTACTATTAATATCTGTGGATAGACAGAATTAGGGGCTCATAGTATTCTTTTTGCTTTCTATTGTAATGTTATGCCTTGCTTTCATAATATATGAAAAAAAGTACATATAAGAAAAGTAACAACAAAAAAATGTGTTAAAAATTTTTTCTACCATTTCAGTTTTTTTCTTTCTAATTCATTTTTAGTCCATCAGGCACACTTTACTTGTTTGGCAATGTTCTT